>NW_006159716.1:7637325-7640354 GCF_000334495.1 Tupaia belangeri chinensis
TTTAAGCCACTGGGTCGGGGACGCGAACCGCGGTTGACTACATGGGAATCCAGCGACAGAGCCATTATGCTAACTGCTAGTTCCCTGTCTCTATATGGTCATTAATCTCATCCTTGTACTTATTCTTTTTTTTTTTTTAAGACTTACTTAATTTTATTTTATTTATTATTTTTTAATTTGACCAGAGAGAGAGGGAAAGCAAGAAAGCAAACCACCAAGACTGGGACTTGAACCATAGTCTGTCAGGTGGCAGTCCAGGGCCTTAACCACCACGCCACCTGCCGGCTGCCCTCATACTTATCTTGAAGTCCTGAAAAAAAACGGCAGTTGCCGACCTCCCCCTTCAGCGTCAGCGTCTCTCGGCCCAGGGTGTCCAGCTGCGGGAGCAGGTTGTTGACGTAGCTCTCGAACATTTGTCCGTGTTGCTTGGAGCTGCCTGCTGCTGCTGCAGGAGGCTCCACTTGGTCTCCAGCATCTTGTCCTTCTGCTCCAGGAACTGCACCTTATCGATGGAGGGGAACTTGAGAGTCTTGATCCGCTCCTTGTCCTCGGTGGCATGGCCTGGATGTTGGGGTGCACCTCCAGCTTAAGGGGGCTCACAGGCTCTGGTTCTCAGTGACAGCGTGGTGTCCCCGGCACCATGCTGCTGCTGCAGGAGGCTCCACTTGGTCTCCAGCATCTTGTCCTGCTGCTCCAGGAACCGCACCTTATTGATGGAGAGGAACTTGAGAGTCTTGATCCGCTCCTTGTCCTCGGTGGCATGGCCTGGATGTTGGGGTCCACCTCCAGCTTAAGGGGACTTGCAGGCTCTGGTTCTTAGTGACAGCGTGGTGTCCCCGGCACCACTGTAGCCCAGTCTAGATCCATGGGAGTTCCCAGGTCACCCTAGCAGCTACTGTTACCCACCCAGGAGAAGCTGGAAGAGCTGATGCAGGTGCCGCGCACACTCGTGTTTGGGTGCCAGGTGTGCTCACAGAAGAGCCGCTGGTGAGGGGTGGGCTCGGAGGTAGACACCTTGCAGGACTTCTGGGTCACTCTGATGGACGTAGTGGAGCTGGAGTAGAGCCAGGCCAGGGAACAGAGATTTAAGGAGCTGAGAAGCTGTTTCTAAATCCAGACGTATTTATATATATTTAAGGTTTTTGTCATAGGGCAAGTGCTTTAGCTGGAGAGGGACAGTAAGAGGGAACGAGAAAATCACCCTCCTGCCACCCCAGCATGGCCACACCACAATTCCCTCTCTCTCAAGATTTTGGGCAACTGCACACGTGCCCAGCGTGATTTTCAAGCTGTCAGGTCTGGGACTTGAACTGCTGTTGGCTATGTAAGAGTCCAGTACCTTTACCACCATCCTACCTGCTGGCCCCAGAGATGATTTTTTTGAATACCAAGAACCTGGCCAGAAGGTGATGTGGAGGTTAAGGAACTGAATCCCATGTGGCTGGCAGGAAGTTCAAATGCAGGACTAGGTGGCTTGAAAATCATGCCAGGTGCGTGCCCGAAATCCTGAGAGGAGAATGGAGGAGAAGAATGGAGGGGACTCACCCCTGGGCGGCGCGGGGGGGTGGGTTCTCACTTTCCCTCTGTCTCTCTCTTTCTGTCTTTCTCTGGTAAGCACATGTGCCCTATAACAAAAACTAAAAAACAAAAGCAAACAAATAAAAAAAAAAAATGAGAACCAACTGCCTGCTATCTACAATAAATCTACTTTAAAAATCAGGATACAGGTAGATTAAATTTTAAAAGGTGGACATGACATACGATGCATATGCCAATCAAAACAAAGCAGACGCGGCTATGACACCATCCGCCAAAGCAGACCTCAGAGCGAGGGAAATTAGCAGGGATAAAGAGCCGTTGGATAATGAAGACATCGCAGTCCAAAACACGCATGTACCTGATAGTAGACTTCAAGATAAATGAAGCAGCGGCTGATAGAAACGAAAGTAAAAATGGGCAGTCCCACAATTATTGTTAGAGAGTTCAGCATCGTCTCTCAGGAATCGAGAGGAGACAGGACATCATCGACCACCTGGACCTAACGGACACAGAACGCTCCACCCAACAGGAGAACACACATTCTTTTCAAGTACACAAATGTGCCAAGGTAGACCATATGCTACGTCATAAAAGAAACCTTAACAAATGTAAAGGAATTGAAATCATATCGATTCTCTGACCATATGGCATGAAAGGAGAAATCAGTAACAGAAACATAACTGGAAGGACCAGCAGATGGTGAAATGGTTTTGTTGCTGGACTCCCACATAATCAACCATGGTTTGAGTCCCAGACCCGGAGACTTAAAACTCATGCCGGTGCATGACAGTATAAGGCACAAGTGTGCCCAAAATCCCAAGAGGAGAATGGAGGAGAAGGGATTGTGGTGCGTCCATCCTCCCTGGGGGGTGATTTTTTCGATTTCTCTCTCTCTGACAAATGTATGTGCCATATAGCAAAAACACTCTCTTAAAAAAAAAAAAGTAACTTGGGAACCAGCAGTTAGCGTAATGGCTATGTCGCTGGACTCCCACGTAGTCCACCGTGGTTCGTGTCCCGGACCCGGTGGCTTAAAACTCACGCCAGGCGCGTGTGCGTGCGTGCCCAAGATCCCGAGAGGAGAATGGAGGAGAAGGGATTGCAGCGTGACCATCCCCTCTGGGGGGTGATTTCTCGCTTTCTGTCTCTCTGTCTCTTTCTGTCTGTCTGGCGAGCGCACGCACCCTATAGTGAAAATCTCTCCAAAATAAAAAGGTAACTGTAAAAATCTCCAAATTCTTGGAAATTAAATGGTTTCTAATCTTTTTTTGGGGGGTAGAGGTTTTTACCATAGGGTGTATGCACTCGCCAGAAAGACAGAGACAGAGAGACAGAGACAGAAAGCCAGAAATTACCTCCCCTCACGCCCCCGGGGGGATGGCCATGCCTCAATCTCTTCTCCTCCATTCTCCTCTTGGGATCTTGTCTGTGTCCTGGACTCGGTGGCTTGAACTCACGCCAGGCGTGTGTGGGGGCGTGCCCCACATCTC
>NW_006159716.1:7640452-7643947 GCF_000334495.1 Tupaia belangeri chinensis
GGGGGGATGGTCACGCTGCAATCCCTTCTCCTCCATTCTCCTCTCGGGATCTTGGGCACACACGCACATGCGCCCGGCGTGAATTTTAAGCCACCAGGTCTAGGACACGAACCATGGTCGACTACGTGGGAGTCCAGCAACATAGCAATTACGCTAACTGCTGTTTCCCGAGTGCATGCGTCTTATAGCAAAAACCTCTCCAAAAAAAAATAGTGTTATAGTTTCACATTCATCTTTTATATATGTGTTGTGGAATTAAACAAGACTTGTTTCTTTTCACTAATGATGTAGAACATGTCAGCACGTCCTCATATTGTCTATGACATGAATACATTTATGAAGAATATGGATATGAAACATACCACCTTACAAGGTGAAAATTAGATGGCTTCCAAGATTTAATATTCTGGTTAAGTTGTTTTGTTTTTTATTTTTTTCTTGATAGAATGGATGAGATCTATTAAGGCCTAAGGAGAAGGGAAGACACTGGTAAAACAAGCATTCTAACAGAAATGCAAAAAGTAAATATTTTTTCAAGACTTCAGCTATTTGAATTAGCAAAAGAGTTTCTTAAATGCATACTGTTTATGACCATTTCTAAGTAATATCCTGAATAACTGATCTTTTTGTAAACTACGTGTTGACTTGACGTGTCATCTAGGAAAGGATTTTTTTCCTGTGGCCAAATGCCTGTTGCCATACTAAGGCCTCCTTAAGTAGTGAAATGTTAAGGTGAAATTGTCTCTTTTAAAGTGGTTTGGAGGGCAAGAGTGTGAGAAAATGCTACATTAATAAATCTGTACCATTTTGTGCCTGTATTTTCTTTTCTTTTTTTTTTTTTTCTTTTTTTGGAGAGGTTTTTGCTATAGGGCGCGTGCGCTCGCCAGACAGACAGAGAGAGAGAGAGAGACAGAAAGTGAGAAATCACCCCCCAAGGGGGATGGTCACGCCGCAATCCCTTCTCCTCCATTCTCCTCTCGGGATCTTGGGCACGCACGCACACGCGCCCGGCGTGAGTTTTAAGCCACCGGGTCCGGTACGTGAACCGCGGTCGATTACGTGGGAGTCCAGCGACATAGCCATTACGCTAACTGCTGGTCCCTGTTGTGCCTGTATTTTCAGGACCAGACATAGACACAGCTTCTGATAGTTTGTAACGTAAGCGGAAACCTACACGTAGTTAAGAACCTCATCTTATGAGTATGCCGATTTAAAATGTCTGGCGTAAGACATACAACAGCAGAATTCAAGGACGTGTTTCCCTGAGTGGCATACATGTATCAGATGAGTTTTTTTCTTTTTTAATCGTTTGCACTTACGTAATGAAAACCAAGTCATTTTTATATCAAATCATTATTTTGTAAGTTGCAGAAAAGTAACTGCAGTTTTCATTATGAATTTTCTCCAGTAAACCAGGCATTCCAAAAAAAAAAAAAAAAAGGTTTTATTTAACTTTGTTTATTATAATTTGACCAGAGAGGAAAAGAGAGAGAGAGAGAAAGCCACCAGGTCCAGGACTCAAACCGCAGTTGGCCATGTGGGAGTCCAACACCCTTCACCACCACACCATCTGCCAACCCCTAGTGTGGCAGTTTCTTATGAAGTTAAATATACAACTCAGGACCAGCAGCTGGTGTAATGGTTACCTTACTGGACTCCCATGAAGTCAACTGTAGTTCGAGTTCCAAATCCAGCAGCTTGAAAGTCACACCGGGATCGTGTGCGTGTGTGCCCAAATCCTGCGAGGAGAACGGAGGTGAAGAGACTGTGGCATGATCTCCCCCCGGGGTGATTTCTCACTTTCTGTCTCTCTGGCAAGTGCATGCATCCTATAGCAAAAATCTCTCTCTAAAAAAATAATAATAATAAAAAATAAACAATTCTTTTTTTTTTTTTTTGAGAGATTTTCACTGTAGGGCGCGTGCGCTCGCCAGACAGAGAGAGACATAGAGACAGAAAGCGAGAAATCACCCCCCAGGGGGGATGGTCACACTACAATCCCTTCTCCTCCATTCTCCTCTCGGGATCTTGGGCACACACGCACACGCACCCGGCGTGAGTTTTAAGCCACTGGGTCCGGGACACGAACCGCGGTCGACTACGTGGGAGTCCAGTGACATAGCCATTACGCTAACTGCTGGTTCCCAATAAACAATTGTATGACTCAGCCATTTCACCTCCTGATAGCTACAACAGATGGAAATAGATGGGTGTGAAAAGGCTTGTACATGAAGCTTCCTGTCAGTCTCATTCGTAATCATCTCAAAAATACAATATTGTGCGAAAGAAGCCAGGCACAGAATATATCCTCTTATTTGACTTACATGAAGTTCAGGAACAGTTCAAACTAACCTAGGGTGGGGCTGGCAGGTGGTGTGGTGGTTAAGGGCACTGGACTCGCACATGGCCGACCACAGTTTGAGTCCCAGACCTGGTGGCTTCCTTTCTCACTTTCCCTCTCTCTCTCCCTGGTCAAAATTTAAATAAATAAATAAATAAAGTTACATAAAATTAAAAGAAAGAAAGAAAGACTAATCTAAGGTGATATTGGAGCAGTACTTGGCTCTGGCACAAAGGAATTGACTTGACTGAAAAGAAGTGTGAGGAAATTTTCTGATGTGCTGGAAATATTTTATATCTTGACTAATTTGGTGGTCACACAGTTACATACATCATCGAAAATCATTGAACTGTTTACTTAAAATCTGTGATTTTACTGTATGTACAATTTACCTCAATAAGTATGTAAAATTTACCTTAACCTTATATGTATTTATGCATATGTATCTTAGTTACCTTGAATAAGAAAATTAGGGGTCTGGCCCTATAGTCTAGTGGTTAAGGAAGCCAAATCCCACATGGCTGACTGTGGTTCAAATCCCAGCCTGAGAAGCTTGAAAACCACATCAGGTGCATACTGACGCACGTCCCAAATGCCAACAGGAGGGAGGAATGGAGAAGGGATTGTGAGATGACCACATCCCTTCCGATGGTGCTTTCTCCCTCACTGCCTCTCTCTGGTGAGTGCATATTCCCTTTGACAAATAGGAAAAAAAAAATTAAGGAGATTAGGAACTGGACGGCAACTCAGGGGAAGCGCAATGCACTATGAGGCTGACGCACGTGGCAGGGTTCCAGACTGGTGTCCGGAGACCTCCCTGAACACTTCTGGGACAAGCGTGCCCATCATCTACCGCTGGCTAAAGCTGGGGGTGGATTGTGGCATGAACACCCTCTTGGGGAGGGAACCAGCAGTTAGTGTTAATGGCTATGTCGCTGGACTTCCACGTAGTCGACTGCGATTTGCGTCCTGGACCCTGTGGCTTAAAACTCACGTCAGGCACGTGTGTGTGCGTGCCCAAGATCCCGAGAGGAGAATGGAGGAGAAGGGATTGCGGCGTGGCCATCCCCCCCTGGGGGATGATTTCTCGCTTTCTGTCTCTCTGTCTCTCTCTGTCTGGCGAGCGCACACGCCCTATAGTGAAAACCTCTCCA
>NW_006159716.1:7644630-7657555 GCF_000334495.1 Tupaia belangeri chinensis
CATGCACGTACACGGGCCTGGCGTGAGGATTAAGCCACCTGGTCTGGGACTCGAAACAAGGTCGACTACGTGGGAGTCCAGCGACATAACCTTTATGCTAACTGCTGGTTCCCAACATATAAGTTTTATAGAACAATCATGTTTTAGTTTTACTGTAATGATTATAAATGTTGAAACTCCCCATCTGTAGATTCAAAAAGAATTATTGTTGTAAATAAAATGAAAGCTACTAGTTTTGGGATTTTGTTTCTAAGGTTTTTGCCATAGGGTGTGTGTGCTCGCTGGAGAGAGGCAGAGAGAAACAGCGAGAGGGAAGTGAGAAATCACCTTCCCAGAGGGGATGGTCATGCTGCAGTCTCTGCTTTTTCATTCCCCTCCTGAGGTTTTGGGTACACGCGCATGTGCGCCCAGTGTGATTTTTAAGCCACCAGCTCTGGGACTCAAACTGTGGTCACCTGTGTGAGAGTCCAGTGCCTTAACCGCCATGCTACCTGCTGGCCATTGTTTTTATTTTTTAATCAAGGAAAGACTAAACCTTTCTCAAGAAATACAATAATTCCAATAATTTTCTCAAGATCTTTGGGTTAAACTCCATTGTATTTGTGTGTGTGTCCTAAGATCAATAAATTCATCCTCAGTTAGATCAACATCTTAGCATCTTTGATTCGGTTTGTAGAAGAAAGAAATGGAGGGCCAGCTCCATGGCCTGGTGATTAAGGCAGCCAGATCCTGCATGGCCAACTCTGCAGTTCAAGTCCCGAACTGGTGGCTTAAGAAACATGCAGGGCGTGTGTGTGAGCATGTCTCAAAACCAACAAGATGGAAAAATAGAGAAGGGATTTCAGCATGACCATTCTCCATGGAGGAGTGGGGTACTTTCCCCTCCCCATCTGATTCCTGTCAAGCACAATGCCTTCTGGCAAAATTTTTTAAAAAGAAAGAAATGGGGCCAACAGGTAGCATGAAGTTTAAGGTGCTAGATCCCACATGGCTGATGGCATGGCTCAAGTCCTGGACCCAGTGGCTTGAAAAACATGCCGGGCGAGTGTGCATACATACTCAAAACCCCAAGAGGAGAGTGGAGGAGCATGGCCACCCCGCTTGGGATGATTTTTCACTTTCCCTCTCTCTATTTCTATGTCTCTTTCTGGTGAGGGTACACACCCAACAGCAACACTGGAAAAGAACAAAAAAATAAATGAATTGCATATCTGTAGAAATAGAAGCCATTAGGATAGAAATATCTTTTGGAAGACTTCTGAAGTGTTCCATAAGTATACAGATTTTTTTTCCAAAAAAATTATAAGAGAATTATGTATTAGAACTCTGTCTTAGCTTGGAACCAATCCAAATGTCCACAAACTGAAGAATGGATTGGAAAAGTGTGGCACATATACTCCATGGAATACTATTCATCCATAAAAAGCAACAAGGCCCTGGAACTTGATAGAAAGTGGATGAATATAGAAGATTTGTTGCTGAGTGAAGCGAGTCAGGCTACGAAAGAGAGACATTGTATGTCTCCACTTAACATATACCGACTGTCCTCACTCTATGGTAGAGACGGAAAGACTAGAGAATATAAAAGTATTAAAAATTGTAATGGACACTAGAGACAAAGTGGAAAAAAAAAAAAGAGTGTGAGAAGGGAAGGGTGTAGGAAAGGAAATTTGGGGGAGGAAATGGAGAGGTAAGACATCTGAGGG
This sequence comes from Tupaia belangeri chinensis, assembly GCF_000334495.1. Taxonomy (NCBI): domain Eukaryota; kingdom Metazoa; phylum Chordata; class Mammalia; order Scandentia; family Tupaiidae; genus Tupaia; species Tupaia belangeri. Next base: position 7,646,337 of record NW_006159716.1, read on the forward strand.
ACACAGATAAGGTTTATTATCTGTTGACGAGGATATGTGTAATAGTCTCGACTGGGCTGGACTGAGGTGTAAATCATGCTGGGTAAAGTCTCTTCACAATCACAAATTTTACAAAATTCACAAATGATGTATAGTGAATTTAATGTACGAATAAAAAAAAGAGCTCTGTCTTAGAAAAACATCCCTCAGTTCCTTCTTTATTAACTACCTTGCCAAAAATGTTTTAAAAAATTTTAGTAGCATCCATAAAGTTGGTTTTTAAACACTGAATTGAAAAGTTTAATTTGTTCACATGGTTTAAAGTATTTGGTGGATAATGCCAGCACACTGATAGAATTTCTTTTCCCATGTCACAAGAGTGGATTTTCTTGGGACCAGCAGTTAGCGTAATGGCTATGTCACTGGACTCCCATGTAGTTGACCGCGGTTTGCATCCCAGACCCGGTGGCTTAAACTCACGCCGGGTGCGTGTGCGTGCATGCCCAAAATCCTGAGAGGAGAATGGAGGAGAAGGGATTGTGGCGTGGCCATCCCCCCTGGGGGGTGATTTCTCGCTTTCTGTCTCTAAGTCTCTCTCTGTCTGTCTGGCGAGTGCATACGCCCTATAGCAAAAACCTCTTCAAAAAAAAAAAAGAGTGGATTTTCTTTTCTTTGGTATTGTTTTATTTCAGTTAAAGTAAAACTGCTGGCCTTAGTTTGAAAAAGTGCTTCAAAGCATATCGTTATGAAGGCCACAGAACTTCTGTGGTACAGACGCAATTTATGCTTTACTCTCGTATCTTGATGAACAGTTTTTTAAAAGATTTATTTAATTCTATGTTATTATTATTTTTTTTCAATTGCTATAGGGCATATGTATTCACCAGAGAGAGACAGAGAGGGAAAGTGAGAAAGCGAGCTGCCAGGTCCAGGACTTGGCAGCCAGACATGTGCGAGTCCAGTGTCTTAACCACCACGTCACCTGCTGGCCCCGTGGATGAACAATTTTTAAATGCATTTGACCCAGAGACCTGTCTCTGATAAAGTAGGTGATGTTTATAGTTGTTAATAGAGCTTCTTTTTCAGGGTTGTTGGAAGAATCTTTGCTGTCAGTGCATGTGGGCGTAAAAAATGATGCAAATAGGAAGGGTTGGCTTTCTCATTAAAGTAACAAAAGAAGATGCATTAGCAAGCACGGCGGGAGCTCCATCTGTGCAGAATACGAAGGTGTTCTTTCTAAAGTGTTATTTGGCAAAAACAAAACAAAAACAAAAACAACAGCAACAACAAAACCTTTTGCCATTTCCAGAATGTCCACAGCCTTTGTCCTTTCCAAAAGGTCTTCAAAATAATAATTATGCATTGATGGCGTCAGCGAGCGTACAGGAAACAGAAAGAGGCAGGTGGCTACACCGAGAGAGGTACTTGTCGGGAGATGTTATCTTATTGGACCGCCCTTTCAGCCTAGGCAAATGTGAGGTACGCTTTCATTTTGAATAGCGTACTTCGGTTAACATTCATCTTTACACACAGACACCACTCTGGCTTTTTAACAGTCAATAACAGGAGGGAACCAATATCATACATGATTTTCATCATTCGTCCTTTTCTTTGACATTTCATTTTAAATTGGGTTTGCAAAAAATATACAAAATCAAGCTAAAATAAAACATTTGATTTGACCTACTTACTTCAACTTTTTTATTTTGAAATAATTTCAGACTTGGGCCCAACAGATGGTGTAATGATTATATCATTGGACTCCCATGTAGTCAACTGAGGTTTGAGTACTGGACCCAGCAGCTTAAAACCCACGCCGGGCATGTGTATGTGTGCGCCCAAAATTTCAAGAGGAGAATGGAGGAAAAGGGACTAAAGAAATGGTGACATCCCTCCTGGGCGGGAGGTGGAAGGGATTCTCGCTTTCTGTCTCTGTCTCTTCAGTGAATGTATGTGCCCTATAGCAGAAATCTCTTAAGAAGAAGAAGAAGAGGAGGAGGAGGAGGAGGAGGAGGAGGAGGAAGAGGAGGAAAGAATTTCAGACTGACAGAAAAGTTGCAGGACTAACAGAGCCACTCCTCACTTAATGACCTACCTCTTTTAACGACCACTCAGACTTAGGACTAGTTTTCTCAGTCTTTGTGAGTCTCAGGAATCTTCCTTTTTAGTCTTTGTTTCTCTCCTGCAGCTGGTTAGTATTCGGTACACAAAGAGTTCATAATCATACAAGATCACATATCGCTTAAAAATTCGCAGGTTATTGTGCACCCATAGTAGTATTCAGAATAAGCAAACATGATGACACCTGACTCACATTATTACCTTGTACGTCTCACCGCATTCTGGCTCTCATCCAACATATGCTTTTCGTATGGGTAGGATTACATTATTCCAGTGTGGTGTCACATGATATCTACTGAAAAAAACATACCCTGTGGGCCATGACACACCACAAGACATCCACCTTTAAGCTCCTCACCTATTGACCGATTTCTTTAAAGACCTAATTGTAGAATGGAACTTGGTCGTTATGTGAGGCATGCGGACAAAGAATTTCCATATAGCCTGACCTGGATTCCCAAATTCTAACATTTTACCACATTTGCTTTATTGCTTTTCTCTACACAAGGGTCCTTCAAAAAGTTCATGGCATAATAAAATTAAAATACAAGTTTTTTTTTTTTTTTTGAGAGGTTTTTGCTATAGGGCGCATGTACTCCCCAGAAAGACAGAAAGAAAGATAGAAAGCAAGAAATCACCCCCCAGGGGGGATGGCCACGCCGCAATCCCTTCTCCTCCTTTCACCTCTTGGGATCTTGGGCACGCACGCACACGTGCCCAGCGTGAGTTTTAAGCCACCGGGTCCAGGACTTGACCCACAGTCGACTACATGGGAGTCCAGTACCCCAGCCATTACCCTAACTGCTGGTTCCAGGAATTCCAATTTTTAAATATCCTAACCATTACTTATTTTCTGTTGCTTTATTTTGTTCAGTTTGACTAGTTTTTCTTGTAGTTTAGTTATTTATTTCCTCCATGAGAGATAAAGAAAGAGAGACAGGCACCACCACCCCCAGGGTCTTCATGCTGCAATTCACCACCAGTCTCGGCTTGCCTGGATCATATGCATGTGTATGCATACACACACTTTCGTGAATTAAAAAAATAGTTATGGGGCCTCCAAGTGGCGTGATGATTAAGGGGGCTGGATTCCCACAGAGCCGACCATGGTTTGAGCCCCAGACCTGTGGCTTGCTTTCTCACTCACTCTCTTTCTCTGTTCCATTCTGGTCAAATTAAAATAAATAAATAAATAAGTTGGAGGCCTTACATTTTCTGATTCAAAACTTACTACAAAGCTACAGTAATCAAATCAGAGAGGTACTGGCATAAAGACAGATATGTAAACCAGTGGAATAGAGAGCCCAGGAATAAACCCTGCCATTTATGGTAAAGTGATTTTTTTTAAAAAAAGGATTATTTATTTAATTTTATTTATTCATTCATTTTAGTTTTTAATTTGACCAGAAAGAGATGGCGGGAGAGAGAGAGAGAGATTGAGAGAGGGAAAGTGAGAAAGCAAGCCACCAGGTCCAAGACTCAAACCATGGTCGGCCATGTTCCACACACCACATCACCTGTCGGCCCTGTCAAATGATTTTTGACAAAGATACCAAAACCACTGGATGGGGCACACAATCTTTTTAATAAATAATGCTGAGGGCCAGGGGGTGGCGTAGCGGTTACATTGCTGGACTCCCACGTAGCCAGCTGTGGTTTGAGTCCCAGACCCAATAACTTGAATATCACGCTGGCTCATGTGCTTGTGTGCCCAAGATCCTGGGAGGAGAACAGAGAAGAGATGGCATGGCCATCCTCCTGGGGAGTGATTTCTCACTTTTCCTGTCACTGTCACTGTCTCTGTCTCTGTCTCTCTCGCTCTCTAGCAAGTACAGCACCCTAAAGCAAAAACCTCTGAAAACCAACCAACCAACCAAATAATGCTGAGAAACTGGATGTCCACAAGCAAAAGAATAACGTAGGCCCTTGCCCAATACCATATACAAAATTGACTCAAAATGGATTAAAGAACTAAAAATAAGAGCCCAAGCTATAAAAGCATTATGAGAGGTCTTCAAAAAAAGTTCACGGAAATATGCATGTGTGTTGTTAAAAGAAAAACTTCCAACAATTTAATTTAGCAGAGTTTAGTTAAGCAAAAGCAATAAACAGTTCAATTGGGCAGTCCCAGAATGGCTTCCAAAGGACTCCGCAGGGTGACATTTATGCTAAGTAAGGGGGCGGAGGCGTGCCGTTACCATGGCAGCCGGCTCTCGGTGGCTCTGACGGGAGCAGTTGTGGGGTCTCCCTTGCCTCCCAGTCAGAACCAAGAGAGAGGAGTGGAGACCCCTGACCATCTATCTCTGTGACCCTAGCCGCTGCATCTCCGACAAGAAAAGCACTGAGAAGTGCCAAAGAAATCTTCTAATAGCTGTATAACTTAAACATTTTAAAATAATGAATTTCAAGATCCCTGGTCTGAAAAGAGAGCTGATTATCCCAAGGCACTGTGAAAAATATCTGTCATTATTGTTCAACAAGCAGAAAAAGAATGAAAATAAAGATACCAATTCAAAAGAAAGTGGAGAAGATGAAGATGACTTTGCAAAGGACCTGGAGTGGTTAATTAACGAACAGTGATGCCAGCGCAACAGAGATGACCGAAAAGGAAGAAGATGTTAACCAAGAATTAAAAGAGGATGAAGCAGAAATAGAAGACAGCAAACAGCTTTCGGATCCTGACGCTTTCGAAGGATGAGGTATCGCCAAGACGAAGTGATTTCATTTCTGTACCAAGTATTCAATCTTTGGATCCCATATCAGATTCAGATATGGAAAACTCACTCCAGGAATCCAAACTAGAAGCCAGAATGACTTAGAAGAGGAGGAGGAGGAGGAGGAGGAGGAGGAGGAGGAGGAGGAAATAAGGTGATATATTATGGAGAAAATCACACAAGCTAATAAGCTCCTACAGAATCAAGAACCCGTGGATGATAAAAGGGAGCGGAAACTTTAGTTCAAGGACAAATTAGTTGATCTGGAAGTTGCTCCACTAGAAGACAACGATACTTACAAAAATAATTTTGAAAACAAAAGTAATATGTCTGGCAAACTGTCACGGTTACATACTTCCAATGAATTTGGACAAGAAAATGTGCTCCAGTCACTTCCTGATGGAAACTGTGAAGAAAACAGGAATAGGAAGACCCTGGTAGAAAGAGATGGAAAGTTTGAACTCCTGAATTTACAAGACATTGAGATCAAGGGTTTTTTGCCCCCCCCCCCATTAATAATGCTAATAGTACAGAAAAGGAACCTCAGGAGATGTCACCCAGATCTTACAGTGATGTCAAGAAAGAAAAGACTGGGGCCAGCAGGTGGTGTGGTGGACAAGGGCACTGGATTCCCACATGGCCAACCATGGTTCAAGTCCTGAGCCTGGTGGCTTGCTTTCTCTCTTTCTCTTTCTCTCTCTCTCTCTCTGTCAAATAAAGAAAAAAATAACAGTAACAAATGGAAATAATCTTTTAAAAAAAGAAAGAAAGAAAGAAAGGCCTTCAGCAAAGATGCACGCTATCCCCACTCGTCCACAGAAGAGCCACTAACTTAGCCCCTCAGCCACCACCCAACCCCAAGGTTCATCCAAGCTCTGCAGCCAACTCAGACCAAGTGCGCGATTTAGTCACAGGACAGAGTCTGCAAATACACCTCCAGTGACCTCAATATACTGTCTTTCACCTCGGCAGAAAGAACTGCAAAAACAGCTAGGACGAAAGAGAGAAAGGGTAAAAAGAGAGGAAGAACAACAGAAAATAGCAAAGAGAAAGAAAAGAAAAGAGAATGACACGGTATTTAAAGCAAAAGAAAAGAGCGGGTCCTGGAAGTGAGAATTCAGCGAGCAAAGCAAATGGAAGACATGAACAGTCGACAGGACACAGAGATCCACAACAAGCTTTTCAATTATGGCTTACAGAAAAGAAAGGAAGGAAGGCTGAAGAGCTACGAAAGTAAGAGGAATGCTTATTCTTCCTTAAAGGAAAAGAAGTCCGGGAAAGGACCTTCAAACAATGGCTAAGAAGGGAACAGATAGAGAACTTGGTGGAGCCACAAGCCGTCAGAGAACAGGACAGCTCTGACTCGAGGCAGAGCGTTTGAAGCAGCTGCAGAACCACCTGTATCTGTCAGAAGCCACATCTTTTCATTTACTGATCATTACGACTGAAGGTGCTTATTCAATACTTCATCTGGAAGCTGCTATCGTGGGGACTTTGGGTATCATTTCTTATAGCCTGTGCGTTTTGGTCATACCCTGAATTATGGACATCTTATTTACCTTTTGGTGATAATTAAATTTGTTTTTTCTATCATCAAACAAAATAAATGTCTTCTCTCACAGTTTGTAAAGTTATTTTAGTTTGTGCCACAAATAAACTCTATAGTCGTCTAAAAAAAGGGAGGGGAAGTGAAGCACAAAATAAGGAAGTGGAGAAATGAGGTGGATTGGTTCTAGTGGATTGGTTATATCTTTTTTAAAAAAGAGTTATTTTATTTAATTTTACTTATTATTTTTTTATTTGGCCAGAGAGAGACAGAAGAAAAGTGAGAAAGCAAGCCGCCGGGTCTGGGATTCAAACTATAGCTGGCCATTCGGGAGTCCAGTGCCCAACCGCCACACCACCTGCCAGCCCAGGATTGGCTGTATCTTGATGTCTGCCTGCAGTGGGCACAGTTTAAAGGGTGGGCTTTCTGTGACTGGCTGCATGTGGCTGCTGTGATTGGCTGTAACTCAGCAATTTACTAAGGAGCAATTTACACAGACTTCCGTGTGTTTGTTTATGGAACTCAAGTAGGAGTCAGGGGGCCTTTCAAGTCAAAAGTTTAACTGTGTGTGTTGCAGGTGGAGGGGTGGTGGTGGCTTATCTGAGTCTAGACTCCTTTTAGCTTCTTTGTTTGGGTGGGGGTGGGGACGTCTTGCTTAAGGCTCTGTATTAGCCTAACCTAAGTCTGATATGCCTGCATCCTCTCAATTCAGCCTGACAAAAACCCTGGTTTGGGGCCTTACACCTAAGTCTTTAACCCATTTTGAGTTAATTTTGTAAATGGTAAAAAATGGGAGTCTAGTTTCATTTTTTGCAGGTGGATATCCAGTTTTCTTGACACCATTTGTTGAAAGGACAATCTTTTCTCCACCGAATTGTCGTGTGCATTTTGCCAAAATCAGGTGGCTGTATGTTGCTGGGTTTGTGCATTCTGTTACATTGGTCTATATGCCTGTTTTGTGCCAATACTTTGCCGTTTTGGTTTTGTGGTTTAGTAATGTATGTCAGGTCAGGGAGTCAGATGCCCCACTTGACTCTGTGTAGTATTGCTCTGGTGATAGAGGATCCTTTGTGATTCCAGATACATTTTATTATTAATTTTCTACTTTTGTGAAGAGTATCTTTGGAATTTTTATAGGAATTGCACTGAATTTGTAGATCGTTTTGGTTAGTATTGACTTTTTTTTTTAGAGAGAGATTTTTGCTATAGGCCATGTGCGCTTGCCAGAGAGACAGAAAGCGAGAAATCACCTCCCAGAGGGGATGGCCATGTTGCAATCCCCTCTCCTCCATTCTCCTCTCCGGACATTGGGCATGCACACACACATGCCTGCATGAGTTTCAAGCCGCCAGGTCCAGGACTTGAACTACATTTGACTATGTGGGAGTCCAGCAATGTAACCATTATGCCATCAGCTGGTCATAGTATTGACATTTTAACTGTAGATTCTTCCAACCCATGAACAAGGAATGTCTTGGACCCCTGAAAAACTCAGACAATAAACCATTTTAAATCTGAGGTGTGTCCTGGTGTGTTAAGGAAAGCTATGCTCTAAACTTCATCTTCTAGACCCCCGAAAAACTCAAAGGAGGTTGCAAAGCACTGTAGAGGAGAGATTTTTTTCACAGAATAACCAGAAACCACCACAGAGGCCCTCTTGAATTGAAAATATTTGGGAGTATTCTTATTTTGTGGCAGAAGGGTTATTTGCTTAAGTTCAATAATACTTGTTACATTGAATCACAAATTGGAAGTGCTTGTTATTGGACAAGGCTTCTGACTGAAATGACATATCTGAAGATTAACCAGAAAACTATGGAACTAAGGTGGATCTTAAGTAAGCCAGCAGAAGCTCTTGGAAAGATGGCCTGGTACCATAAACAGTTCTGCCTGGCAGAGAGGATTAGAGAAGCTATATGAAAGAATTTGTACCATAAAATAACCTGGACTTTTCCAGCCCAAAATTGTAATCAGTAGAGATTGCAAAAGAGCAACCACACCAGAGGATTAAAGGGCTCCTTTGAAGGATAAAAAAGAAACCGATCTTTGCTAGTAGATGATAAATCACAGAATATTTGGTAGGCAGGGCTGAATTGAGGTTTATGTGTGAATTGTGTCCTGGGAGTTTGCTTTTCAACAGTTTGAGTAGTCGACATGTAAATATTTTCTCAAAAATATTTATAACCATACTGTCTCTGTTATAGAGTCACAAAATTATAACAAATATTTTGAATGTTATCTTTAAAATTGAGTTTTCCAAAATTTTGAAAGTTGTTTATTAACTGTCAAGAACTATGGAGTATGAGCGAAAATTTTTTGATATATAAAGTAAATGTTTGGGAGAAAATGTAAAAATAAATAATTTAAAAAACAGGAAAAATAAACAACAAAAAAAGAAGAGATGTCTTTCCATTGTGTGTGTGCCTTTTTAATTTCTTTATTCAGTGTCATACTTTGGTTAGATTTATTCTTTGGTTAGAACTTTTTTGGTGGCTATTGTAAATGGAATTAATTTATTTATTTCTGCCGCCATTTACTGCTAAGAGTACAAAAATGCTACAGGTTTTTGTATGTTGATTTTGTATCCTGCAACTTTGCTAAAATGATCTACTTCTAAAAGTTTTTTGGTGGATTATTTGGGCTTTTCCCAGTATATCCTCATGCCATCCACAAATAGGGATATTTTAACTTCTTCTTTTCCAATATGGATGCCTTTTATTTCACTCTCTTGTCTGATTGCATTGGCTAGGACTTCTAGTACTATGTTGAACAGGAATTGACAAAGTGGATCTCTGTCTTATTCCAGTTTTCAAAGGGCTTCAACTATTCCCCACTGAGCATGTTATCTGTGGATTTGTCATGTATAGCCATTTTTGTATTAAGAAGTCTCTTTTAGGGACCAGCAGATGGCATAATGGCTACGTCGCTGGACTCCCATGTAGTTGACTGTGGTTCAAGTCCCTTACCTGGTGGCTTAAACTCTCGCTGGGCGCGCGCGCGTGTGTGTGGGTGTGTGTGCCTAAGATCCCGAGAGCAGAATGGAGAAGGGATTGTGGCCTGGCCATCCCCCCCGGGGGGTGTGTGTGATTTCTTCCTTTCCATCTCTGTCTTTCTGGCGAGCATACATGCTCTATAGCAAAAACCTCTCCAAAAAAAGAAAGAAAAAAAATGTCTTTTATACCTATTTTGTTGAGTCTTACTCATGAAGGAATGTTGTACTTTATCAAATGCTTTTTCTGCATCGATTAATGTGATCATGATTTTTGTCTTTCCTTCTGTTAATGTGATGTATTACACTTACTGTTTTTTGTATGTTGGACCATCCTTGCATCCCTGAGATAAATCCTGCTTGGTCATGGTATGATCTTCTTAATATGTCATTGGATCTAGTCTGTTAGTATTGTGCTGAGGATTCTGCATCTATATTCATTAGGGATTTGGGTCTGTAGTTTTCTTTTTGTTATTGTGTCTTTGTCTGCTTTTGGTGTCAAGGTGATGTGGTGGTAGCTTCATAAAATGAATTTGGGAGGATTCTCTCCATTTGGATCTTGGGAATAGTTTAAAGAGAATTGGTGTTCATTTTCTTTTAAACGATTTATAGAATTCAGCAGTGAAGCCATCTGGACCTGGGCTCGTTCTGTACAAGCCTTTGACTGACTAGACGGGACTGGCTCACACCAGGGAGGGCAATCTGCTTTACTCGCTCTACTCATTTGAATATTAATCTCATTCAAAAACACACTCACTGACCCAGAATAATGTATGACCAAATGTCTGGGCATCCCATAGCCCAGGAAAGTTGATACAAAAAATGTATTACATTTGCCTTCTCAGATATACGACCACTCTTATCTCCAACTCTTGCCTCCTACCTTTTATCGGTCTCTACGGGCTGCTCCCCTTGAGGGTCAGTTATCCTCGAGCTTCTAAGTTGGGTCAGTTCTTCCCTCTGCCCACTCTTTCTTGGTGACTTTACCCTCTCATGACCCCAGTGGCCATCAATACATTCATGAATCCCACATCTGTATCACCAATACAGCTCTCACCTCTAAGTGCTCGATTTTATGTTGAAAAGCCATAAAATCCTTGACTGACATAATGTCCCCCACCCCAGAGCAATAGCTGCTTCTTGTTCTGATGTGGGAACAATTTCATGAGATCACCTTCTGAGGCTTTCTTGGGGAAGGGGGGGATATCACAAATGTCAACGCTTACTTGAGTATACTTCACATGTGAATGTTGTACAATGTGTGAGAGAGGTCTTGAAGCAATAGCTCTCCTGCCCCAGCACTGAAGTTCTCCCATTAGTAGCAAATGTCAGAATAGACGTGGGTCTGATGTCCTGTGACACACATGATATCAGGTAGTAAATTCCTAAACACAACTAACCTAGTATTATTTCGGTGATTTTCAGCCATTGCTATAAAAGATCGTGGCCAGAGACAATGAGAAAAAATTAAAATTTGTGTGGACTGAGAGGAGAGCATACTAATTATAGCCTGCACAAAGGGATGTTGTTTCTACTCCATGCAATTTTCCTTTTTTTAAAAGAAAATTTTAAAATTTCATTTATCATTATTTTTTAAGAATTATTTAATTTTGCGGGACCAGCAGTTGGTGTAATAGCTATGTCGCTGGACTCCTGTGTACTAGCATGGGGTTCAAGTCCCGGACGCAGCGGCTTAAACTCACGCTGGGCACATGTGCATGCGTGCTCAAGATCCTGAGAAGAGAATGGAAGAAAAGGGATTGTGGTGTGGCCATCCCCCCTGGGGGTGATTTCTCACTTCCTGTCTCTCTGTCTCTGTCTTTCTGGCAAGCACATGTGCCCTATAGCAAAACCTCTCCAAAAAAAAATT
>NW_006159716.1:7658580-7661502 GCF_000334495.1 Tupaia belangeri chinensis
GGAGTGGTGGTTAAGGGTGCTGGACTCCCACATGGCCAACCGCAGTTTTTGAGTTTGAGACCTTTGCTTTCTCACTTTCTCTCTCTCATGCTGTCCCTCTCTGGTCAAATTAAAATAAAGTTAAATAAAATAATTCTTAAAAAAGAGCTCACTTGCTCTCACCTACTACCTCTCTCCACCCAGAACACTCACCTTTGTCCCCTCCCCAGCCTCGCCATCTCCCCACCCTCTCTGCTGACCCCTAGTGTCCAGGTCTTGGTAGAGACGCCATGTACTCCAGGAAGCCTTGTGTGTCCCCTCAGTCTGGGCTAGGAGCTACCTCTGCTCTCTTGGCTCCCAGTATTAGCCCTATTAAACTCATTACTCGATGTTCTCCGTAAGAAAAGCCCCGAAGATCAGAGAAAGGTGTTTTTTCAGTTCCATAGCCCAACTACCTGGCACAGTGCCTGTCGCATAGTCGGTATACAGTAAATATCTGTGGAACAAATGAATGAGAGCTGAGAACGCGCCTTTAACTAGAGCCGGACTGCACAGCAGGGGACTCACTATACTGCAGTTCAGTGCTTCAAGGCGGGAAAGTTACCATGTATTCTTCTAGGCAAGCAAAATGTGGACGTTTAGTATCAGGTCTCTCTTCAGATATAACTTTCTATAGTTCAGAAAAATAATGCAAAAGTTTAGGTTAACTTTTAGTTTGTATCTTTTAAAAACAGAACAGCATTCAGGCCTTTATTTGTAAATACCGCAATAATGGAGATACAATTATTTAGGCCTCACTCTGTAATAATTTAGAGATAAAGAGAATACTCAGAGAGGTTGAATAAACGGCCCAAGTCACACAGTTACAAATAGCAGGACTGGGATTCCAAGCCGGTCTGGCCTTAAACTTTGTTTTATTTATTTATTATTCTTTTTAGTATATCTTTGAGAGCTCACTTTCCTTAACTGTGTGGCATGCTTGAGGACTCAATGTGGTGTTCTGAAAGGGAGGTCGCAAGTCTCTCAGCCCAACAGCCCCGGGAGGAAATGGTCAAGTGGTCGAGTCTGTGAGATCGGGCTCTGCAGGTGGCCTTGAGACTCTTGGAGTCAACATTCTTGTTTTGATTTTTATTGCCACAACGCACACACACTTACAGAAGAGAACAGCAGGGAGAAAGCACACCCCCACCCCGCCATGAGGTATGGTCATGCCAGTCCGCTCCCCTCCATTTCTCCATCCTGTAGGAATGTGGGCCATGCACGCACACGTGTGCAGCCCGTTTTTCAAGCTGGAGAAGCTGGGATTTGAACTGTGGTCAGCTGAACGGGACTGGTCCCCTTAACCACCAGGCTATGGGACCAGCCCTAAAGATGATATTCTTTGAGAATTTTCCTGTCATGGTGGAAATGTATATATATATGTGTGTGTGTGTGTGTGTGTGTATATATATATATATATATATATAGAGAGAGAGAGAGAGAGAGGTGTTCAGTGAAACACTGTTTTAATAGTAAAATACTTGAAGCAACCTATATTTCTACCAAAAATAGACTAGAAAATTTTGATGCACCAAACCAAATGAACACAATGAAATGATAGGCAGTTGTAACAATGGAAGAGGAAGTTCTTTATGCACTGACGTGGATCTATTGCCAAGATGTACAGGAAAAACAGCAAGGACCAGAACAATGCCAGTGTATCACTCGCGCAAAAGGGAAAAGAGCACGCAAGTGTACTTGCTTTATGTGGGCAGAGAAGAACTAGGGAAGGGTACACAAGAATATAGTATTTGCTACCTCTTGGGAGAGAAGTGGTCACTGGAGACGAGGGTGAGAGGCTTGGATTTCCTTCTTTTTTTATTTTTAACTTTATTTTCTAAATTTATTTATTCCAATTTGACCAGAAAAGGATAAAGAGAGAAAGTGAGAAAGCAAGCCACTAGGTCTGGGACCCGAACTGCAGTTGGCCATGTGGGAGTCCAGCGCCCTCAACGACCATGCCACCTGCTGGCCCCTTACTCTGTCTTTTTGTACCTTTTGATTTCAAGTCTTATGAACATGTATAGTTTCTCCACACTATGCATTTCCATGAACTTTTGGAAGACCCCCCCCACCTACTATGTAAAATGCATTATAGGTATTCTTTTTTTTTTTTTTAATATTTATCTATCATTATTATTACTTTTGTTTGCTAAAGGGCACATGTATTCACCCGAGACAAAGAGAGAAAGAGAGAGGTTGAGAGAGAGGAAGGGAAAGCGAGAAAAGCCATCAGATCTGAGACTCAAACAGCAGTCAGCCATGTGGGAGTCTAGAACCCCAACTACCATGCCACCTGCTGGCTCCTATCTATACTTTTTTTTCTTTAAAAAAAAATATTTATTATTATCATTTTTAAATTTGACCAGAGAGAGACACAGAAAGAGAGAGAGAGAAAGTGAGAAAGCAAGCTGCCACGCCCAGGACTTGAATGATGGTCAGTTACAGGGGAGTCCAGTGCCTTAACACTACGCACCTGCCAGCCCTTATATGTACTCTTTTAAAAATAAATTGTATGGGGAACCAGCAGTTAGCATAATGGCTATGTCGCTGGACTCCCACGTAGTCGACCGTGGTTCGTGTCTCGGACCAGGTGGCTTAAAACTCATGCCGGGCGCATGTGCGTGCATGCCCAAGATCCCAAGAGGAGAATGGAGGAGAAGGGATTGCGGCGTGACCATCCCCCCTGGGGGGTGATTTCTCGCTTTCTGTTTCTATCTCTCTCTCTGTCTGTCTGGTGAGCACACGCGCCCTACAGTGAAAATCTCTCAAAAAAAATAAAAATAAAAATAAAAAATAAATAAATTAATAAATTAATTAATTAATTAAAAAAAATAAATTGTATGTGTGGGACCAGCAGGTAGCACGGTGGTTAAGGTGCTGGACACTCCCACATGGCCAACC
>NW_006159716.1:7661878-7674465 GCF_000334495.1 Tupaia belangeri chinensis
CGCTGGACGCCCACGTAGTCGACCGCGGTTCGCGTCCCGGACCCGGTGGCTTGAAACTCACGCTGGGCGCGTGTGCGTGCGCCCTATAGTGGCACGCGCCCTATAGTGAAAAAAAAAAAAAAAAACCTCTCAAAAAAAAAAAAAGTTATATGTGAATGTAAAAGACAAAACATATAAAAATGTATATGTACCCATGTAATCATAGAAGCAAAATACATATATGGGAAATAGTTATTACATCAAGGTGATAATAATTTCCTTCGGTTCTCTACTATTCCAAAATTTTAATGATGTAGTTATAATAAATATTTTTAAAGTATTTATTCTTTTTTAAAAAATTATTTATTTAATTTTATTTATTCATTCATCCATTTCAATTTGACCAGAGAGAGATACAGAGAGAGAGAGGGAAAGTGAGAAAGCAAGCCACCAGGTCCAGTACTCGAACCGCGGTTGGCCATGTGGGAGTGTCCAGCACCTCAACCACCATGCCACCCGCTGGTCCCCTTAAAGTATTTATTCTATGTTTAATGTTCTCCTTTCTTTTGTTTTTGGAGAGGTTTCTGTTATAGGGCACATGCGCTCGCCAGACAAACAAGAGACAGACAGAAAGCGAGAAATCACCCCCCATGGGGGACGGCCACGCCATAATCCCTTCTCCTCCGTTCTCCTCTTGGGATCTTGGGCATGCACATACACGCGCCTGGCATGAGTTTTAAGCCACGGGGTCCAGGACTCGAACTGCGGTCAACTACGTGGGAGTCCAGTGACATAGCCATTACGCTAACTGCTAGTCCCACGTTCTCCTTTCTTGACTATACCAATATTTCAATCGATAATCATGTTGGGAAAGATGAAAATGGTGACTAGGGACTCCAGAATCCCAACACTCACAATATGCTCAACAGAGAAAGACACATCCCTACATGGCTGGCAACTCTTTATGAAAATATGTGGGGTATAATGACTACAGAAGAATGGTCTTGCAGGTAGGCAGAGGAAAAGCAAAGGGACGCAGATTAGTAAATGACAGCACACCCGGTTTCACAAGCCTATTAGAAGGTTCCTAGTTTCAAATGGCCACGCTTCTATGTTCCCTCATTCTCATCACAGGTAAACCAAAGGGACCACAAACTGTACTAACCTTCTATCTCCCAAACACCAAAATTCGTTTTCTGGGGAACCAGCAGTTAGCGTAATGGCTATGTCACTGGACTTCCACGTAGTTGACCGCGGTTCGCATCCCGGACCCGGTGGCTTAAAACTCACGCCGGGCGTGTATGTGTGCGTGCCCAAGATCCCGAGAGGGGAATGGAGGAGAAGGGATTGCAGCGTGACCATGCCCCCTGGGGGGTGATTTCTCGCTTTCTGTCTCTATGTCTCTCTCTGTCTGTCTGGCGAGCGCACGCGCCCTATAGCGAAAAAACCTCTCCAAAAAAAAAAAAATTAGTTTTCTGTTTTCAAAAAGTAAAAAGAGAAACAACTTTAAAATTTTTTTTCTATAGGGCATGTGCTGGAGAGAGACAGAGAGAGAGAGGGAAATTGAGAAATCACCCCTCACGGCAGATGGCCATGCTGCAATCCCTTCTCCTCCATTCTCCTCGTGAGATTTTAGGCATGCACGCACACATGTCTAGTGTGATTTTCAAGCCGCCAGGTCTGGGACTTAAACCGTGGTCGGCCAGGTGTGAGTCTAGCACCGTAATCTGCTCGCCACATACTAGTCCCAAAAAAGAAACAACTTTTAATTTATTGTTTATATCTTTTTTTTTTTTTGGAGAGGTTTTTGCTATAGGGCACATGTGCTTGCCAGACAGAGACAGAGAGACAGGAAGTGAGAAGTCACCCCCCAGGGGGCATGGTCATGCCACAATCCCTTCTCCTCCATTCTCTCAGGATCTTGGGCACGCACACACATGTGCCTGACTTGAGTTTAAGCCACCGAGTCCAGGACTCGAACCATGGTCGACTACATGGGAGTCCAGCGACATAGCCATTATGCCAACTGCTGGTCCCTCAATAACTTTTACTTTAAAAAAGAAAGAAAGAAAAGCACATCAAGTTCTCGTAAATCATTCCCTGTGGGGCTGGCAAGTGGCATGGTGGTTAAAGGCGCTAGACTCCCACACGGGCAACCACGGTTCAAGTCTCAGACCTGGTGGCTTGCTTTCTCACTTCCTCTCTCTCTCTCTCTGACTCTCTCTGATCAAACTGGAAAATAATAATAATGATGATAATAATAAATAAAGTTAAATAAAATAATTCTTTTTAAAAAAATCATTGCCTGTGTGGTCGTGACACTGAATAAAATAGATTTGGAAACAACTTCAGAATCCTACGTAAAGGAGAGAAATCTCCCCACCCTGAAACAAGGTGAGCCTCAGGAACGAAACAGGCTGTGGCAGTCGGAGTTAGCGCCCATCTGGTTGTGGCCACGATCCTGGGCTTGGCTTCACGCGCTGCCTTTCCCCTGAAGTCTCTCATCTGACAGCCACTCCTCTGGTTGTAATCTATGAGCTGCCAGTATTTACTTATGAGACTGGGAGCTGGAAGGGAAGAAAGGTAAACACACCAAAGCTCAGCTGAGCGACGGATAGGCTTTACGTTTTATTTTCAGGAAACGACATCTTATTTTCACAAAGAAGAGGTAAGCCATCCTCTCAAAATAGAGGCTACCTTCAGGGGCAGCCATGGAGTACACCCAACCTGCCCCAAACAAATGTGGGCAGAGGTATTTTTGATGCATCAAACCATAACAACAACAAAAATAAAAATATTAATAATAAACAAACAGAACCCGAATGTTCCATTCAACGTGTAGAGAAGCAGTCTATTAAGTACCCTGAAGCGGCCGGTGTCGTGAGTCTCGGTGGGCCTTCAGGCAATGGTGGCAGCAAGGCTGGCCAACATGGAAGGCGAGAGACAGAGGGCTTCCCGGCTCAGTCTGTGCCATGTGGCTTCTCAGATGACCTCCAGATGGCCCGAGTCACATCCAGAGTCTTCCAGGCCATCGCAAGCTCCCACTGTCCAGTAGTCTATCCTACACCAGCTCTTAGAACAATGGTCTTCAAGACATTCTCTTTGCTTTGGAGACAAAGAAAAGTTTCTGAAATAAAGGAGGAGCCGGATTTCCCTTCTCTGGCCTCCCTGCTTCCATCCTGTCCACCCGCCCTGTCTCCTCCCCACTCAGCAAGCCACAGTGAAAGGAGAAAATGTAAGTCAGATCGTGCCGCTCTGTGCTCAGAGCCTGCTCCCCACTGCTCTCAAGTAAGAGTAAAGTCAGGGCCAGGGTGGTGTGAAGGTTAAGATCCCACATGGACAACTGTGCAGCTGGGAGTCCCAGACCCAGCAGCTTGAAAAACACACCAGAAGACCAGCAAGTAGCGTAATGGTTACAAGGCTGGACTCCCACATAGTTTACTGCAGTTTGAGTCCTGGACCCGGTGGCTTAAAACTCGTGCCAGGTGGGGACTAGCAGGTGGCATGGTGGCTAAGGCACTGGACACTCACACATGGCTGACCACAGTTCGAGTCCTGGACCTGATGACTTGCTTTCTCACTCTCCCGCCCCCTGTCTCTTTCTGGTCAAATCGAGTCCAAATGAATGAATAAAATAATTCTTAAAACAAACAAACAAACAAACAAACAAACAAAAAAACACGCCAGGTGTGTATGTATGCATGTGCGCCCAAAATTCCAAGAGGAGAATGGAGAAGGGACTGCAGTGTGGCCATCCCCCTGCGGGAGGGCAGGAGCAGTGATTTCTTGTTTTCTGTCTGTCCCTCTCCAGTGAGCACATGCACCCTAAAGCAAAAATCTCTCTCAAAAATCAAAAAAAGGAAGAGACAGAAAAACATACTGGGTACATGTACATGGGGGCCCAAAATCCCCAAAGAAGGGAACAAGAAGGGACTGCACTGTGGCCATACTCCACGGAGGCCAATTTCTCCCCCTCCCCCTCTCTCCAGCAAGTTCATATACCCTCAGATTTAAAAAGGAGAATGGAAGGAAGGAAGGGAGGGAGGGGAAAAGGGTTACAGTCAAAGTTCTCTCAAAGGCCCTAAATAACCTGTCCGACCTCCTGACCTTGCCTCCTACTGCCTCCGGTCACTCATCCCAGTCCAGCCACACTGGCCTCCTGGCTGTGCCCAGCCCCGCGGTGCCCTACTCTGACTCTTTCCTCAAGGAGCAGCATGGCTGCTTCTTACAGGCCCTTCTTTGAAGAGCACCTTCTCCGGCCAAGTTCCTTAACTGCTCCAAGGACTGCCACGCTTTCCCTGTTTCCTTACTGGTCCTCCCACATTACACTCCTCTATAAATAGAGTATGCGCTCTTATTTTCAAAGACTAATGTAATGGGGGTTGTGTAACTCAGAAGCCTGTGGTCTGGAAGGCTCAGGGTGTGCCCCTTTGACGTCCTCTGGTGCCTGCCCCACACCTTCCCTTTCCCATCTGCATCTCTGGCTCCTCGTCAGTCTGCCCTGTACGGTCCTCTCTGACTAGTCAGCCCTTAATGGTGGTGTCTTGGGGCTGGGGCCTTGGCCCTTGGCTCTTAGCACCTGTGGGGAGGGCACAAAGTGGCTCACCCCCTGCATGGCTCACGATCCCCACATCCGGACTCTTAACTCAGGCCTTATTTTTCAGGCTGCAGAATCGCAAATTCAAGTAAGTACTTACCGAGTAGCTCCTGATGTCCTAGGGGACCTGAAAGCTGCCTCCCTCCAAACTGCTCCCTATTTTAGTGAATGCGCCCTCTTCCATCTAGGTACCCTGACAGAAGTGTGGGAGTGGGCCTTGACTCCGAGCTCCCTTGCTCCACTCCCCTGCAAGTCAACCCCACAACTGGTGCAGTCCACCCGTCAGCGCCTCCTGAGTCCACCCACTCTGGCCAGCTGGCTGTTAAGTCTCTAGCCCAGCCACCGCGTCCCTGAGTGGGACTGCTGCTCTTTCTTGTTACTCTCTTCACTGCGGCCAGGTTAACCTACCCGGGACAATGCAAACGGGATCAGTCAGACCTCCACCGGACATCAGTTTTCCCCTCACTGCAGACTACATCACAACAGGAGTTAAGACTTGGTGCTCCCGCTCTGCCGACATCTCCAGCCCGCCTGCTCAACACTCTCTCCAGCACTCTGCCCTTCTTTCAGCCCCTCAAAGTCCCCTGTCTTTGCTTCCGGGGTCTCTCCAACTACAATATACAGCGCCCACTTTGCTTCCTCAGGAAAGCCGTCCCTTGCACTGGTTCTCTTCCTGTGGCACTTGGCTATAAGCAGAGCAGGCCCTGAAGCACAACGAAGTTCGAGAGGGCTGGGGCTGTTCACGCTCCGCTCACTGTTACCCCCAGTAACCGGCACTTGGTAGATACTGAGAAGAAAGAAGGTCCCGCGAGGATAAAGGAAGGAAGGACAGTAGGAGACGAAAGAGAAAGAAAAAAAGGGGGGAATGATGATAAAGACAGAAAAAAATTCTAGGAAAAATCTGTTACTGGGGCCAGCAGGTGGCACAGTGGGTAAAGGCTCTGGGATCCTACATGGCCAATGATGGTTTGAGTCCCGGACCCAGAGGCTTGAAATCCCAAAAGGAGGATGGAGGATAAGAGATTGTGGAGTGGCCCCCTCCACCCCCAAAATAGTGATTTCTTACTTTCTCTCTTTGTTTCTCTTCAGTGAACACTCACACCCTATGACAAGAAACTAAAAATAGTCCCCCCAAACCTGCCAGTCTTTAATTTTTTTTTTTTTCTAGAGAGTATGTGCACTTGCTGGAGAGAAAGTGAGGGAGAGAAAAAGTGAGGAAGTACCCGTGGGGGTGGCTATCTCGCAATTCCTCTGTTCTCTGGGGATTTTGGGCACACATGCACACACACCTGGCACATTTTTCAAGCTGCAGGTTCTGGGACTCAAACCATGTAGCTGTCCATGTGAGATCTGCTGCTTTACCTACCATGCCACTAACTGGCCCCAAAGTCTGCTACTTCTCTATCCCATGACAGTTTGTAAAGCTTAAGCTTTGATTAGTCAAAATACTTAGAAGATTAGTGCTGAATTCCCTCGAGGCACAGGACTGATGGATTAAAAGCACCTGCTAACACGCATTCCCTCTGGACGAGCTCAGCCCGTCTCCAGACACTCCTCTCCACGGCCGACTTTCGGCAAAGGAGAGAGGGCACTACCAAGGAATGCCTACCGGATGGGCAGGCGGTACTTCCTAGCACCCCAGCTCGGCCAGTTTCCTGTGTGGTGTCTGCACCACCCTCTTCGCCCACGAGCGCTATAGGCCATGTGGTCTGACCCCTGACCTCTGGAGGAGCCCGCCTCCCACGTTGTATGGCTCACAGATCTTTCTCCCCTCCGCAGCACACCCAAGAGCGATGGCTCCCTCTCTTTAGCAGCCTCAATGCGATACTGTAGTGGCAAAGGAGCCAGATCCTAGTCTGAAAAAGCCCAGAGTTGAAAATCACAGTTCTAAAGCAACAGCGAGATTTTATTTCTAGATCATTTGCTTTTTTCTTTTCCGAGCACACCCAAAGAAACTGCTAGGGAAAGCAAAAAGTGACAGTGTTAACACGCTTGTCAACCAACTAATACTAACGAGCACAGAAGAAACAGGGGGAGGCAGCTGATAGACACGGCTTCCTCACCCCTCCCCCTCCAGAGCCACAGCCTGTGAGGGGGTTTCAAAGCCATTTCCCTTCAGGAAAGCTCCTGCCTACATTCCAGAGGCCACAATTAGGCATGTGACAAGCCCTATGAATGACTGTCACTGCCCAGCTCCAGAGCATCCTTCCTCCAGCTCTGGCATCCTAACCTCCTCCTCCTGTGCTCTGGCTTCACAGAACTTACAACGGCTAACCAGTCATGAGGCAGCACTCTTCCCATGGGGTACGGAACTTCTAGACAATGACCAGTTCGGGAGGCCCTGGCCAGCTCAGAGTCCAGGCGCATCTTGTGTGGGCAGCTCCATGCTGCCACGGGCAGGCAGACCTTCCTCTCTGGATTTGTGGACTCTCTGCCCAGGAGAAAACCGTCAGAACTTTGACAACTACATGCTTGCCAATCCAGTTCCGGATCCTAAAAATCTGGTCTTTTTAAAAAATTCCCACGCATTGCGAATTAAACCTAGCTTTCAGCTGGCCCTAAAATACGGAAGGCAGGTCGGTATTAGAAATGAGGATTTTCTCAAACCCCACTCCGCCTCCCAGTGAAGCTGTGCTGTCTCTGGCACATCCTTCCCTAACCTGAGTCTCAGAACCTTCTGCCTGTCTCCAGAGGGAATCTGGAAGCTGCGCTCGCTGTGCTAACCGCAGAAACCGAGAAGGTGCCAGGCTGCTCTCAGCTGAAGCTGCGCGGGCAGGCGGGACCCAGCGCTGGGTAGCACCTGGAGTGACAACCCCCCCTCCACCCTCTGAGCCTCTGGAGATGTTATTTCCTGGGGCCTGAGGTTATTTACCTACAATTAACGGTGCAAGAGGACTCAGGTAACTCAGGACAAGGGCTTTCTCTATCTGAGGTTTCCTGAAGCTGCGACTATGCCGCACTGGTCAGAAGGAGCCCAGTTAGTGCGCTGGGCGACGGAAGCACCTGGGCGTCACTACCCCACACAGCCCCAGCACGCTTTAGCTCAAAGGCCATAATGTGATCTTGGTTAAACCTGGGTTTCCAGGTCACTGCTCCTCTCAGAAAGGGAAGATAAGACACACACACTTAAGCCTCTCATTTCCCTGCTGCTCAAATACTAGGAGTTAATTTTACTTCAACTCTATTAAACTTTTGTTCATTACCTTTAACTTCCTTTAATCTTTTCCCCGTATTTTTTAAGGGAACTTTAAAAAGTTTATTTTTCCATATGAGAGAAGAGCAAGAAACAGGCACCCCAAAACAGGTTCTTAACACTACGATCCACCCCAGACTCAGCTAGTCAGCATTACAGGAACACGCATGCTGAGCATGCACGAGGAGACCTTGGGACACTAACCCGGGATGTGCCTGTGGCCTTCGCATCACAAAGCACTGCATTACCACTGCTGGCCCTCTGTCCCATTTCATTCTTTTTCTTTCTTTCTTGTTTGCTACAAGGCCTGTATAATCAACAGAGCGAGGGAGGGAAAGTGAAAAATCGCTCCCAGGGGGAGATGGCCACACATGCACAGACACCAAGCATATTTTTCAAGTTGCCAGGTCTGGGACTTGAACTGCCGTCAGCCATGGGAGATCTAGCCGCCTTCACTACCACACCACTAGCTGGCCCCTTTTCTGTTTCTTCTACCTCCTCCTTAGTGCAAGGATAATTTGTGTGACTCTCTCCCCCAAACAAACTGCTGAAGTTCAGAAGGAAGTGCTCTGTTGCGAGGTAGGGACTCTTTGACCCACTCACCTTTTCGTTCCTTCATGAGGAGAATTCGTCGTTCTTTCACTTCTGAGCTCAGATTATCTACCATCTTATTAATACAATTGTCCAGAACCAGGGAGTGGGTTTTGGACTTGATGTCCTTCCGACAAATAGGGCATTCTACCTTCCGCTTCATCCACTCATTGATACAGTAGGAGCAGAAACTGTGGGCACAGTTCAAGGTCACGGCCTGCGGTGAGAACGGAAACACACACATAAGAACCGTCATGCTTACTTCCTCGGCGCAGTTAGGACCTAGGCACAGTTCCCAAGGCCACATGGCAAGTCACCACAATCCCATCCAGAGGGGTGACAAGCGGTCCTGGAATCGTTCTTGGGGTTAGCATTTCCTCCCTTCTCAAAATTAAGGACTTAAACGCAGGCAACCAGGTAGGCTGATGTGTGTCTGTCTACTCAGATCGCACTGCCAGTGAGTCAGCCACACGGCAAACAAGTGTCACCGGACACAAGTAGAGTTAGTACATGTGTGAATGCTGCACTGTAACTACCTCATTCATTCTTATTAAAAACAAATCTGGGGAACCAGCAGTTAGTGTAATGGCTATGTCGCTGGACTCCCACGTAGTCGACCGCGGTTCGCGTCCCAGACCCGGTGGCTTAAAACTCACGTCGGGCGCGTGTGTGTGCGTGCCCAAGATCCCGAGAGGAGAATGGAGGAGAAGGGATTGCAGAGTGACCATCCCCCCGGGGGGTGATTTCTTGCTTTCTGTCTCTATGTCTTTGTCTGTCTGGCGAGCGCACGCGCCCTATAGTGAAAATGTCTACAAAAAACAAACAAACAAACAAACAAAAAACAAATCTGGAGGGGACCAGCAGTTAGCGTAATGACTATGTCGCTGGACTCCCACGTAGTCAACCGCGGTTCGCGTCCTGGACCCGGTGGCTTAAAAACTCACGTCAGGCACGTGTGTGTGCATGCCCAAGAACCCAAAAGGAGAATGGAGGAGAAGGGATTGCAGCGTGGCCATCCCCCCTGGGGGGTGATTTCTCGTTTTCTGTCTCTCTGTCTCTGTCTGTCTTTCTGGCGAGTACATGCACCCTTATAGCAAAAAACTCTCAAAAAACAAAAAACAAAACAAAACAAAACAAATGTAGGCTGTTGGCACAGGCACAGGTGTGGTAGCTCTGCTGAGTGCGGCAGGGACTGGGAAAGGAGCAGACACCACTGGCCAGGATGGAGCGTGCAGCCCACCCTGTTCAGGTGCAGTTCCCTGCTATCCGACATGGCTCCTGTCCTGATGCGAGTTTCCCGGCTCAGTTTCAGAAGGCCTTCAGTTACTGCCCTTCCTGGGTGTACTCGCTCTGTTTGGCTACCTGACAGTGGTTCTTTCCTCCCGAAGAAAAACGACAGAAGGACAGCTTGATTCATCTTAAAATAAAAAAGGAACATCCTAAAGTGGTAAATGAAATAAACATTGAAGACTTATGTCTTACTAAAGCAACTTATTGTAAGTGGTGGCACTCTAAGACGTTTCCTGCCTGTGATGGTTCACATAATAAACCCAATAAATTGACAGGCGATAATGTGGGTCCACTAATTCTGAAGAAAGAAACATAATGGTAATGACATAGACTAAATTCACGTGTCTGCTGCAAATTCTTGTAACAATACTGTTTCATTCATCACGTACAGATCTTCAGACTGGTGTTCTCAGCTATTACTGCTGCTGGGTGATTATCTCTGGTCACTTATTTTCTTGCTATACTCCTGTTTATATCTGCTACTTTGTATATTCAGTCATTACAGAAAAAACTAATTCTCAAGCCTCTTTCTGATTTCAAAGAATTAATGTATCTCTCAACAATAAAATTAACACTTCTGATTTTAATAAATTAAGAAAATCTAAATTTTGGCAATGGGTCTTATGCCGTTTCTTAAAATATCTTTATTTCACCCGGTGGCTTAAAACTCACGTCGGGCGCGTGTGTGTGCGTGCCCAAGATCCCGAGAGGAGAATGGAGGAGAAGGGATTGCAGAGTGACCATCCCCCCGGGGGGTGATTTCTTGCTTTCTGTCTCTATGTCTTTGTCTGTCTGGCGAGCGCACGCGCCCTATAGTGAAAATGTCTACAAAAAACAAACAAACAAACAAACAAAAAACAAATCTGGAGGGGACCAGCAGTTAGCGTAATGACTATGTCGCTGGACTCCCACGTAGTCAACCGCGGTTCGCGTCCTGGACCCGGTGGCTTAAAAACTCACGTCAGGCACGTGTGTGTGCATGCCCAAGAACCCAAAAGGAGAATGGAGGAGAAGGGATTGCAGCGTGGCCATCCCCCCTGGGGGGTGATTTCTCGTTTTCTGTCTCTCTGTCTCTGTCTGTCTTTCTGGCGAGTACATGCACCCTTATAGCAAAAAACTCTCAAAAAACAAAAAACAAAACAAAACAAAACAAATGTAGGCTGTTGGCACAGGCACAGGTGTGGTAGCTCTGCTGAGTGCGGCAGGGACTGGGAAAGGAGCAGACACCACTGGCCAGGATGGAGCGTGCAGCCCACCCTGTTCAGGTGCAGTTCCCTGCTATCCGACATGGCTCCTGTCCTGATGCGAGTTTCCCGGCTCAGTTTCAGAAGGCCTTCAGTTACTGCCCTTCCTGGGTGTACTCGCTCTGTTTGGCTACCTGACAGTGGTTCTTTCCTCCCGAAGAAAAACGACAGAAGGACAGCTTGATTCATCTTAAAATAAAAAAGGAACATCCTAAAGTGGTAAATGAAATAAACATTGAAGACTTATGTCTTACTAAAGCAACTTATTGTAAGTGGTGGCACTCTAAGACGTTTCCTGCCTGTGATGGTTCACATAATAAACACAATAAATTGACAGGCGATAATGTGGGTCCACTAATTCTGAAGAAAGAAACATAATGGTAATGACATAGACTAAATTCACGTGTCTGCTGCAAATTCTTGTAACAATACTGTTTCATTCATCACGTACAGATCTTCAGACTGGTGTTCTCAGCTATTACTGCTGCTGGGTGATTATCTCTGGTCACTTATTTTCTTGCTATACTCCTGTTTATATCTGCTACTTTGTATATTCAGTCATTACAGAAAAAACTAATTCTCAAGCCTCTTTCTGATTTCAAAGAATTAATGTATCTCTCAACAATAAAATTAACACTTCTGATTTTAATAAATTAAGAAAATCTAAATTTTGGCAATGGGTCTTATGCCGTTTCTTAAAATATCTTTATTTCAATAGCATCTACACTTATTATTTGTCATATCTGGTTTGTTTAGATCATCTGAAGTGATTTCCCCTTTAGCCTGCCATACTCCATTCTTTTTAGATTAATTAAGAAAAGTATTTCGATCATGACAAAGATTAAAAAACAAAAATGAGGGTTTAGGAGGGAGTTAGCGAGAGAGAGGACATCTCCCTTCACGCCAAAACAAAACCTCTAAGTGCTGGTGAGGCTGTGGGAAAAAGAGAACTCTTCTACACTGTTGGTGAGAATGTAAATATTTTTTAGAGATATTTTTGCTATAGGGTGCATGTGCTCGCTGGAGAGACAGAAAGAGACAGAGAGATAGTGAGAAATCACTCCCCGGGGGATGGTCACACTACAATCCCTTCTTCTCCATTCTCTTCTCCGGATCTTGGGCATGCACGCACATGCACCCGGCATGAGTTTCAAGCCACCAGGTCTGGGACTCAAACCATAGTCAACTCTGTGGGAGTCCAGTGACGTAATGGTTACATTACACCATCTGCTGGTCCTGGGAATGTAAACTCCTAATTTCTTTTTTTTTTTTTTTATTATTATTTCCATCCAAAATACACTGTGCATTGGCTCAATCAAGCACATCAACATATATGTTCTCAGCAAATGATTTCCCAATTTTTGTGTCCTGCATACCTTGCCTTTTGTTTTGCCATCCTAGATTCCCCATCCCCACCCTCTGCCATGTCCCGTCATCCTCCTCCATTGTCCCTAACATTCATGATTGCCCTCAATGCCTTCCGCCCCCCCCCATTCAATTGTTCTACCAATGAACTCAATTAGTCTAGGTATATCCACTAGCTAGCACAGCTGACATATCCTTACACATGTATCCAAATCTGATCCTAGGCATAAACCCCAGGGAGTAGAATGAACATACGCAGCCTTGGCGCCCGGCCGGCTCCCGCTTCCGCCGGCCCAGCAGGACCCCGGGGGAGACGCGCAGAGCCCGG
>NW_006159716.1:7677324-7679658 GCF_000334495.1 Tupaia belangeri chinensis
GCATGAGCTCCCGCGCCCCGCGCGGCTTCCTATGCTCCTAATTTCTTGAAGTTTAATCTCAGCATTCAGAGGCATGTAGGAGAAGGTGATCTATACTCTCTCTGCAGTTCCATTTTTTTCCAGCTCAAATGCAGATGGCTTCTCAAAGGGCCTGCATTTTGCCTCTTCCCTCTAGATTGGGCTCTGAAGGGTGAAATCTGAGCAGAAAATCTTCAGTTGTTCTACCCCCTGAAAATGACTGCTCACAGCTCAAACGCAGATGGCTTCTCTCTGGGAATGTAAATTAGTCCAGCCACTGTGGAAAACAATATGGAGGTTCCTCAAAGACCTACAAATAGAACCACCATATGATCCAGCAATTCCACTCTTAGGTATCTGTCCAAAGGACAGGAGAACACTAAGTTGGAAAAGTGCTTGCACATCTATGTTTATTGAGGCATTACTCACAACTGCTAAGATATGGAACCAACCCTAATGTCCAAGAACAGATGAATGGATTGAAAAAGTATGGCATGGGGACTAGCAGTTGGCGTAATGGCTATGTCACTGGATTCCCATGTAGTTGACCACGGTTAGAGTCCTGGACCTGGTGGCTTAAACTCATGTCGGGCGCGTGTGCATTTGTGCCCAAGATTCCGAGAGGAGAATGGAGGACAAGGGATTGCAGCGTGGCCATCAACCCCTTGGGGGTGATTTCTCCCTTTCTATCTCTCTGTCTCTGTCTGTCTTTCTGGCGAGCACACACACCCTATAGCGAAAACCACTTCCAAAAAAAAAAAAAGAAAAAGTGTGGCACATACACACTATGGAATACTACTCAGCCATAATAAAAAACAAAAAACAAACAAACAATAAAAACCAAGACAACCCTGGCATTTGATAGATAGAAAGTGGACAAATACGGAAGATTTAATGCTGAGTAAAGCCAGCCTGGCTGTGAAAGAGACAGTGTATGTCTCCTCTTACTATATACTGACTGTTTACACTCTACAGCAGAAACTGAAAGATTAGAGGATACAGAAGCATGAAAAATGGTTACTGATATTGAAGACAGTGTAGGAAGAGAATGGGAGATGGAGGAGAGTGAGAGGAAAGGAATCAAGGAGAAAAATAGAGAGGTAAGACATTTAAGGGGCACAGAAATGGAGGATAGTCTGATGATAACATGTATGATATCTTCAACTGGACTGGTGTGAAGTGTATTCAAACTGGGTAATTCGTTTTACAAGCTGTAGTAATGTACAATGATGGAATATATAAAATAATAAGAAGAAAGAAAAATATTTCTATCAAAAATCACTTGAGGGACCAGCAGTTAGCGTAATGGCTATGTCACTGGACTCCCACACAGTAGACTGCAGTTCGCGTCCTGGACCTGGTGGCTTAAAACTCACACTGGGTGCGTGTGCGTGCATGCCCAAGATCCCGAGAGGAGAATGGAGGAGAAGGGATTGCGGCGTGGCCATCCCTCCGGGGGGTGATTTCTCACTTTCTGTCTCTATTTCTCTCCCTGTCTGTCTGGCGAGCGCACGTGCCCTGTAGCGAAAACCTCTCAAAAAAAAGAAAAAAAAAAAAAAAAAAGGCCTGTTTGTAACTGTTTACTTGTGTATCTCATCTGATACAGGACAAATGGGCAGAATATAAGATCACTTACAGCTAAACTAATGGGCTTCTGCAATTTCACCATCAGTTAGAAGTAAGCATAAATTGCATATGAATTCATATTAAAATGATAAATACTTTGGTATTTAAAATTGTGTTTATATGATTTTTTTCTCTTTTAAAACAGTATAAAATGTTAAGACAAATATACAAAAATATTTGCAAAATAAACTTACTGGAGAACAACAACAAAAATTTAAATCCTGGTAGGCCCAGCAGGTAGCATGGTGGTTAAGGTGCTGGACTCCCACATGGTCAACTGTGGTCTGAGTTATCCTGAACACCCTGACTACACCCCCAATTCTGGCTTGCTGGAAGGCTGGGGGAGGATCATGGTGTGGCAAGACCCATTGGGAGATGTGGTGTGTGTCTTTCAATAAACAAACAGATTTTTAGAAAATTAATCATGTAAGAGGCAACTAAAAAGGCTGGGTGAAAAAGGAACTAAAAAATGTGATGGGTTCCATGACAGTACCCGAACCCCTAAGTAACACACCTATGAAGAGAGAAAGTGGAAGAAAGCCTGTATTTGAGGGGCTCCTTTGAGTAATTCCTTTGGTCACATTTCTGCCAAAGCCCCTTTACTCCCAAGAATACAAATCTTTCTCTGTTACTCTTGTTCATGTAGGTATCCTAAGACAGAATTTTCTCAGATGCTCCAAAGTCCTCATT
>NW_006159716.1:7679668-7690309 GCF_000334495.1 Tupaia belangeri chinensis
GTCCTCATTCCTGCGTTTAGGATAGCAATACAAAAAAACCACAGATGGGGCCAGTAGGTGATATGGTGGTTGGAGCACTGGACTCCCACATGGCCAGCTCAGTTCTAACCTGCACCTGCTGCTTGCTTTCTCACTTTCCCCTCTCTCTCTGGTGAACACATGTGCCCTGTAGCAAATGTATAATGATGATAAATAGAATTAAATAAGTAAGTATTTAAAACAACAAACAGGGGACCAGCAAGTGGCGTGGTGATTAAGGCACTGGACACTCCGTGTCCAACCGCGGTTCGAGTCCTGGACCTGGTGACTTGCTTTCTCACTTTCCTTTCTCTCTCTGTGTGTCTCTCTCTGGTCAAATTAAAATAAATGAATAAATAAATAAAATTAAATAAATAATTTTTAAAAAGGAAAACAACAAACAGAAATTATGTATTTTTCAAGTGAAATCCAGAACACTAGAAAATTAGGAGACATTACTATATGAGATAAACTTTAAGAGGACTAAAAACCTGTTTGATTAAAATTAAACATCTTTCTTCGGCTGACTTTAAAAGGTGACAAGGAGAGCTGGCCAGGCAAGTCTCTTGTAACAAAACGCAGGTCTTGTGGTTTGTTTCTTCTACGGCTGGGCAGACGCTCTAGGCTGGCCAGCGCGCCCAGCCCAACCTCTCTCCCTGTCCCGCTCTTCTGTAGTCCATAAGCCCTGTCAGAATGAGACTGCGCTTCTCCCAAGCAGAAAGTCTTATGACTAGAAACTATGGGGGAAATTATGACCTGGAGTCAAGGTGGATGCAGAGCAAAAGAAACAGGTCTACCCAGGAGAGATTTTTTGAAGATACTAAGAGAGCCAACCTCCCTAAAGACTGCCTGAGAAGATGAAGCAGTAAGTGCATGTGTTTTCCCTTTTAAAGGAAAAAGCATTATCATTAAACAGCCCAAGCTGAACAGTTGTGGTCTAAGATAACTGGCCATAAATGGTACAAGTTCTGAAAAATAAAAAAGTCAGTGCAAAAACAAGACTGGATAACAAATGGCAGCCTAGGAGAGAAATTATTCATTTTCATAAGAAATCTCAGAGTTCCTTGGCCCTTGAATTCCCAGTGACTACCCATCAGTGGCAGCCACCATCCTGTTAAAAAGGCTGCATTGCAAGCCTGTTCTCAGCACTGGGCCCCTTCACTGTCAAGAAAGAGTAGCTTTACTAAGCAGCCTGATTCTAATACTTCAAAACTCTAACGTCTTCTGGCTCTGTTTCTCTCCCCGACAACAAAGAGTTGATGGTTTTACTGCAGCTAAAAATGTTAACCATGCCAAATAAATATTTAAAATAAATGAAATAAGTAAAAGAACAGTAATAGGAGAAAAGACTACAAAAACGAATGAGAAACGGCCATCTTTAGAGGTCACTTGGAAATCAAAGAAGAAAAACGTCTTCAGCATGTTTCCCTATAAGCAGCTTGTCGGCCCAGAATCCATTCAGTGCTGGGAGAGTGAGAAGGAGTGAGCTGCTGTTCATAATTACCTCAATGAAGTATTCCGAGCAAATAATACACTGGAGCTCATTCTCGAGCACGTCATTCATGTGGCTAAGAACTTCTTCCTTCTGTGCTTGCACCTTCTCCTTCTCTTCCTGCAAAGACAACACAATCCCACCTGTCATTTGGGAGAACCAACAGGAATACAAAGCGGGACAGGGAGCAAGGTTAATTGCCTAGAATCGGATTCAGAAGGAGCTTAAATTAAAAATTCATTCTGGCACAGCAATATGAAAATAAAACTTTCCCTAAGGGTTCAATTTCTCAGAAATTGCTCTCTAATGCAGAGTACTAACCATCTTTCCTCTCCCCACTTGCTATGATCCTGGACCTGGTGGTTTGCTTTCTCACTTTCCCACTTGCTTTCTCTGTTTCTCTCTCTAATTAGAAAATAATAATGATGATAAATAAATTTAATTATTTTTTAAAAAGTGAATTTGTTGCCAATATTTGAAAACGAGGATATTCACATAAATACTTAGATTTCTATTCACTGTAGAAAAATTAGAAGACTTGACAACATTGGGCCTGCATTTCCAGATAGCAGCAACCGGCTGAGCAGAGAACTGGCTCTTGGAGTAGAGATGAAGGGTGAGGACGCCTTTCCACTGCTAACAGCCCTCACAGCTCCCTCCTGTGTTCTTACACCCAGACCGCTTTGCTCATCTTACCAGCCTGGCACTCACGGGGTTTACATTCCTCATCCCTAACTTAAGAGTCCTGATTTTACGTGGAAATGAAATACAAAATTCATCAAGATGGACTGTTTTTTACTGTGACTGTAATTCTCCTTAGTTAGGACCAGGAACACACCCTAAAGGAGCACACACCACAAACAAAAGAATGCAGATGCAGGTACCTCGTTCCCAGCACTTCACTTCTGAACAAGGGAAGGAAATGTCTTGCAGGCAGAACCTTCTACAGGCCAGGATAATTTCACAGATTATTTCCCCTGAGGCAAAGAGCAGTCATAATCTCTCTCCTCCTTCACCATAGCAACCCTTGCACTGTTGAAAATGCTGAGTTGCATGTACTAACCAAATTCTAAACCTCCATCTTCTTCCCAGTACCTTGGTCTGTTCCAATTCTTTGTTCTTGGCTTGAATGATTGCTTCAAAGTCCTTCTTGCTGCGATTCAGCTCATCCATCAGAGCTCGATGCTGCAGACACAGAGCAGATACTCAGGCTGAGCGACACGGCATCCTCCCTTTCAGCCACACACGCCTGCTCCCTCCCTCTACTCAGTGACTTTGATTTAGGGATCAATGAATTGGCGGTTTCAAAATAGTGCCTTCATTCACTCAGGATAACCCACCTACCAGCTGCTTTTTTCAGGGACAGACGGAAAGGAAAGTCGTCAAATCCCTTATCCTCTCTGGAACGTCTACAACTTCAGTAGCGTCTGAATAGACTGAAGGACTTCCACTGCTGTCCAGACAGTGTGAAGCTGTAGTTTTGGCTTGGGGCCCTGGTGTGTGCATTTTTAAAACCTACTCAAGTGATTCTGAGAGCTGGGGTTTAAGAACTATTGGGTCACTGGAAACGTCATGATGTGTTTTTCTATGCAAAAACGCACCCGGGTTTTTCCAATGACTCAATAGTAACTAACTATGAGGTTACTCAGTATCGGAAGTGGCTTTTAAGGAATAATTGTTTTAAAAATAGGACTCAGGGAACCTAGACAGTCATTTTCATTGAAATAAGAAAAAACCTTTCACCTACTAACCCTACGGGCCACAGTACTTTCTCATAAGGCAGTGCTGCCTAAGCCCTGCAGCGTCTATTGGAAGACGGCACACCAAGAGCTGATAGCTCGTTCACTGCGGCTACCTGCCGACACCAACGTCAGG
This sequence comes from Tupaia belangeri chinensis, assembly GCF_000334495.1. Classification (NCBI taxonomy): domain Eukaryota; kingdom Metazoa; phylum Chordata; class Mammalia; order Scandentia; family Tupaiidae; genus Tupaia; species Tupaia belangeri. The sequence continues at coordinate 7,683,054 of NW_006159716.1, forward strand.
AGGTTCCCCAACTATACAACGTGATTTATGAGTTCCTCATGCCTGCGTGTACCATACGCTTTAGAATCTTACCTCAAATTCTTTTACAAAGAAGACAGAGTAGAATATTTTTTTAAATGGTTAAGGTTTTTTTAAATTATTTAATTTTATTTATTCATTCATTTATTTTAATTTGACCAGAGATAGAAACACACACAACCCCAGAGAGCGAGCGAGAGAGAGAGAGAGAGAAAGAGAGAGAGAGGGAAAGTGAGAAAGCAAGCCACCAGGTCTGTGATTCGAACCGTGGTCGGCCATGTGGGAGTGTCCAGTGTTTTAACCACCATGCTACCTGCTGGCCCCAGAGTAGAATATTCTTTATCTGAAAAAGCATGGTCTCCTGAAGAAAACAACTATGTCAGAGGCCTGGCTTTTACCTTGACCAGTAATTGGATGTACGCACCCTAACTTTCTCGTCGATAAAATGGGAAACAAGTCAGCCACAGGGGCACAGTGTAACACAATGCCCTGTGGTGCTAAAGCCATTCAGGAAGGTCCAGGAAACCAGAGATCTTCCGGTATATTCTGGCAGTACACATGCATGCCCGTGATCCTAGCTGGGTTTTGGCTGGGGTGGATCATGGCATGAAGAGCCTGGTGGGGATACTTGCCTCTCTATCCTTCTCTGTCTCTCATGGAAGAAATAAATAGATAAGTTAAAGGAAAACAGGTGTTTTTGAAGTTTCTTTTTATTCTTTAAAGAATTATTTACTTAATTTTATTTATTCATTTATTTACTTTAATTTGACCAGAGAGAGTGAGTGAGAGAGAGAGAAAAAGCAAGAAAGCAAGCCACCAGTTCTAGGATTCGAACCGTGGTGAGCCAAGTGGGAGTGTCCAGCACCTCAACCACCACACCACCTGCTGGTCCCCGCCTCATCTATTTCAGAATTGATAAAATAATAATAATAATAATAAAAATAATAGGTATGAAAGGTATTCTGGGGACCCACGGATGGCGTAACGGTTATGTCGCTGGACTCCCATGTAGCTGACCGCATTTCCTGGACCCGGTAGCTTAAACTCATGCTAGGCACATGTGCGTGTGTGCTCAAAATCCTGAGAGAACGGAAGAGAAGGGATTACAGTGTGGCTATCCTACCCTTGGGTGTGATTTCTTGCTTTTTGTCTCTCTCTCTCTCTGCATCTCCAATGAGTGCATGCACCCTATAGTGAAAAAAACAAAAAATTCTCAAAAAAAAAAAAAAAGAGAGAGAAAGGTATTCTAAAGATTTTTAAAGCTCTAGTATCTAAATGTGAATTTTTATACTAGCCTGGTAAAGGGAACAGCTTCAGAGAGACCAGCAAGAGGAATAAAACCACCACTACTGGAGACAGCATGTGGCGTGATGGTTGAGGCGCTGGACGCCAATCTAGCCAACCATGGTTCAAGTCCTGGATCTGTCGGCTTGCTTTCTCTCTCTCTCTCTCTCTCTCTCTCTCTGTTCCCCCGGGCATGATATATAGAACCATAACCTAAAAATATCCCATTTTTAGGCTACTGAATGTACCACCAGGTACCTCAAACAAACAGCAGTCTCTCCCCACCTGTCTCAGAAGACAAGACGCTGTGGCTACCTAGTACTCAGTGCCCCCTCAGCAGTTCCTGTGTAGCAGGACTTTACTCTTTTCCAGTCGAGTTCAAAACCATATCTGAATATTAATTTACTAATATTCCAAGTGGGAAACCTACCTTCTTGCCCTACAAAAGAAACAAGTTCCGAAAATAAAGTTTCAGAGACTGATTGATTTTTACCTAATTTTTCCCAAAAGCTATTTGTGCACCCCTCGATGAAATCAAGGTAGGAACTCTGTCATGCTTGCGATGCTATGTGACTGTTAGCACTGTGGGACTGGGAAGCAGGTATGCAATAAAAAAAATAAGAATTTCCCTGAACAAATTCTAATATGATTTGCTCATTTTTCTCAAGGAGATCTGAACCATCCCACTAACCCCCTGACTACGCCTGTATCGCACTACTCTTCAAAATATATAAAAAACCCCCAGAAGATTGGGACCAGCAGGTGGCATGGTGGTTAAGGCGCTGGACACTCCCACATGGCCGACCAAGGTTCGAGTCCTGGACCTGGTGGCTTGCTTTCTCACTTTCCCCCCTCTCTCTGTGTGTGTCTCTCTCTGGTCAAATTAAAATGAATGAATGAATAAATAAGTAAATAAATCTTTGAAAAAAAATAAGCAAATGAGAGAGGTAGTCGAGTTAAATGAAACAATTTACATGCCATCTTTTAGAATTTTATTCCTTTGAGTTTTTCACTTTCATTACATTGTTATGTTTTGCTGTTAAACTGCACATTCTCAACCTGACCTAAAATGCTTAACTGGAACATTCTCGAATGGATTCTGGATGGCTACAGCTCAGGGACAGTGAAATAACAGAGGCCCTCCCAGGCCCGGTGGCCAGTCATGGCTCGCATTCCCCTCCACTGTCCTCCCCTTTCTGGAAGTAGAACCACTTCCCCTGAGAGCCTCCTAATTGCTGCAGGCCCCATTCCACCTTCACCAGAGCAACATCTGTGCAGATGAAGATGTAAGTTTTCACGCCTCGGTCTGGCATGCCTGTGAGGCTCGAATCTCTGACCTGCTGGTATGAGCAGCTGCCACCTGCTCTGTGTACAGACAGGAGATGCTGCAGGAGTGTGGGCTAAGCAGCAGAGGCAGCCAGTGCCCACATGATGCCTGGCTGCCCCCCCAGGCCACCGCCCACTATAACCTCAGCACAATGGAGAGATAAGTTACCTCCTGCAGAGCCTGGGCCAGCTGTTGCTTCAGGTCCTCTTCTCCTTGCTCTTTCTCTGAACCCTGCAAAGCCAAAACAAAATGAAGACTTCCCTGCGGGGAAGGGAACAAAAGAACAAGCAGAGCAGACCAGCTAGTGTGAGCATCTGGAAACTCCAGGGGGGAAGGGGACAGGTGGGCATCTCCCATTTTACTTCAAGCTGCAGGCAGTAATGATCTGAGCAGCGTTATCTGCTCAAATACTGCACACCTCAGGACTATCAGCTTTAAGCTACTAGACGGTCCTGAAAAAAGTACAGGTTAACAGTCCAAGTCTCTTTCACTGGCTCATGCCATGACTCCTAAGAGGGTGTAAACCGAGAACTGTGGGCCACCACGTGTCTGAACTCCGACCGACCGGCTCCCCCGCGAGCCACCATGTTTCCTCGCTGTCCTGGCCAGCCTGTCTCCTCACCTTGACACCACTGCTGTTAGCCTACTAGCTGTTCTTCTGCTCTCCTGGCCTGAGCTTATGCTGCAGCTCCTCTCTGAGCCCCCTCACATGTGAGATCTTCCGCATAAACATGAACAGGTGTCCAGCACCTGCTACTAGAACCTGTCAGCCCTGCCCTCCTTTAGAAGTGCCTAACTATTTAACATGCCAGCTGGCAGTTCTCTAGTTTAACAGTGACGGGGGTGGGGGGAACAAAAACAAACACTGCTCTCTGATCGGAGTATGTGTATACATCTTCTCTACTCAACTAGATATGTTCTTTAATGGCAAACTCATTTATTTAGCATTTTTAAAACCATAAGAACTTCCAAGTAGTGCCAGGCAATGTGGGTGCTCAAAAGAAATCTGTGTGAAGCAGCAAGGGTTAAACGAGCCTCTGAACAGGCAGCAAGGACTTGGTGGGCTGAGGCAAATGCACCTACTACGGGGAACGAGGTCCTCTTCACTCAGCAGCTTCTCCATGAGCTTCTCATACCTGGATAGTCTCTAAACCATTCCTTTCCGCCTTAACAGCTGGTATAGAAAAAGATCTGGCAGCTAGACGTTGAAGCCCGCCCGACAGCCACACAGACTAACAGCAACTCTTATTCTGAACACATTCGCCTTTAAAGAGAGTTCTGCTCTGGTAATGGTGTGATCCACCAAACTTGTAGGTAAATCACCTCTACTAATTCCCCAAACTAGTCCAGGCTGGATAAGGGAGGTCAAAAGGTACACACCAGTGAGCTATTTAATCCACTGCCTTTGTTCATGCTGAGGTTCAAGGGGATGACAGAGTGAGAGTAAAACTCAGCGTTCAGAAAGCCAACACGACTGGCTGCTCCTTGCCCTGAGCAACCCCGACACCTCAGCTGTGACTGGCCCTTCTAAGTCACCAATGGGGGAGTCCTGACATTCACATCACCTGTGCAACAGGGTGAGGATAGCATGTGGGGTCCCTTCCTGCTAGTGGGAGCTGACATTGTGAACACGGCAGAATCAGCTCTGGCCTAACGCTTTGTCAAGAGCTTCTCATCTAAGCAAATGACCCAGGGATGAGAAGGCAGTTGGTCTTACCTCAACAGAGCTGAGACCGGCTTTATTTTACTTTCCTAAAAGGCACCATGGAAGGTGGCTTCCTCCTCCACCCACCAATGGAGCCACATGCCGGCTGCTCAGGAGAGAAACAAAAACATCTTCTGCCTTCCCGGCCTCCCACCTCCTAGGTCTGAAGTGAACTGACCCTCATAGCCAACAAGCTGCCAGGTACAAGGACAGAGTAACCAGCTGGCCTGCATCTGCCTTAGGGAAAAGTGATCTGGCTCTGGCCACAGCAGAGAGAGAAGTCATGCGGACACTCTCAGTTCAACTGCAGTGTACTGTGCTTTTGTGGCATCCACCTACAACCATGCCTCCCTGAAGCTACCTTGGTTCTGACATGCCTCCGCTCTGTATCTTGAGATCAGTTATGTCCTGGTCACCTCGCCCTACATGGCAGCCCACCTCAGGGGCCTGATCCCCTCTGCACATGGAAGCCTGAACCCTTTACTCGTCCCACCCCTAGTGCTCAGCACTTGGCGCCTCTCACTGCAGGCACCTCGCCCTGGGTGGTACCTGGAGGTGCTGCTGCTCTTCCTCGAAGGTCTTCTCTAGCTGCTCCACTCTGGCTTGCTGCTGAGCCTGCTCCGCACACAGCTGAGACTGTAAGTCCTGCAGCTCCTGCTCCATTTTCACAATTCTCTTCGAGTTCCCCTTCAGGGTCTGCTTTCTCACATTCAGAACAGCTACTTGTTTCTCCTGCAGCTGTGTTTTCAGTTTCAGAATCCTGGACATGGTTACCTTAAACAGCTCTAAGCTGCTCTGAGATGCTGAAGAGTTTGAAGCTTTCTGCTTCTTATAATGAAGCTCTACAACTTTTGGGGGGCCAGGATAAATATGAGTCCCTGTGGTCTTCTGGCTTCGCTCCAAAGTAGTCAGCTTAGGAGCCGAACATTCAGAGGGCCGACTGGCCACTCCGCCTTTCCCATGTGACTTCACCGGCTGTCCAGGTTCACAGGACATTTTAGTTATTTTGGATTTCAAATGTGAGGGGCCTTCAGCCCCAGAACCCTCTAATTCATCCAAATTAAACTTCCTTTTAGTTCTCAACCCCTTATTTTTTTCCATCATTTGGACGTTCTTTGGGGCAAGACAGGGATACATCCTCTCCCAGTCGTCTTCGGTCACTTCATATTCATACTCCGCATTCTTCTTGTTTTCCAGAGGCACGCCAAGCTGGATGTGGTCTCCCTGACGGATAGAATAGACCTTTAAAGGCTCCAGACGCTCTCCATTCAGCCAAACACCATTCAGACTCTGGGGAGAGGGAAAGAAAGACGAAATAAACTTCATGATTTTCCTCCTCTTAATGGAATTTCTCTCTTGCTACTGCAAAACATTCTGCGTTTCAGAAGGAAAACCCTTGAGAACAAACAGAAAAGAAAGGTTCATAAAACACCATCCTTAAGAACGGTGTTCTTCAAACGGTGCTCTGGCTTCTTCCCTGTATTTTACATTCATGCCTCCGCAGAGAGCTGCCTGTGAAAGAGCCAGGGACCACCTTATTACTGGGGACGGATCACGCAGACAAACGCAGGAACTAAAGAAAGCAAAACCACCTCACTCCCACTGACCTACACTGGAGGCGGCTCTCCACAACTGGAAAGACTGCAATCAGCGAAGGAAGCAGCACCGAATGGTGAGGTCCGGGAGGGAGGCTAGGCCAGGAATGTCACTTGAGTACCTTCTCTGGATGTGGCCCCTCAACAAACCAGTGAACAAGCAAAGCACTTACCAGCACACATAAACCAAATAGAGACTGTCAATCCCTGTACTGGATCACACCTACAGCTAACTTACACACCCGTGCAGTACAGTACGGTGGGTTCGAACAGCTGGTTCAATGGCCCAAGTGTACCTATCACTTTGGGCGATTTATATAGCACTTGGTAATCGACCTCACCTCTCGGTGGCTCAGCTCTGTGTAAAATAGCGATGGGTGACAGGGTGCCTATCCCATACCTGTGCTGTGTGGAGTGAGACAGTGCATGCAACTCACTCCCCACAGTGCCTGGCGTATAATAAACGCTTGACACCTACTCCATGGCTTTAATGACATCACAGTGTACTGCCTGGGCTCGGAATCTGGCTCTACCATTCAACAAGCTCTGGCTTGGGGCAGGTTTCCTGACCTCTTTATGGCTCAGTTACAGCACCTATATAATGGGGAGAGCAAGTCTCTCTTTCTCATGGTGTTTGTGTGGATTTAATGAGTTAACATAGGTTAACGTACTTGGGACAGTGACAGGTATAATAAATTTTCACTATTACGTCCTCGGTCAATCAATGTATCAACAGTCACTTCAATCCTATGCTTACTAGCTTCCTATAAGGTAAATATATCAAGTGCAAAAGTAGAAGATGCGCACACAACTGCCTGAGCAAAGGGCAACACAAGCACATGCATACGCAGAAGTAGGGTGACATGGCACAGCCTCTGCACACAACACCTCAGGGAGCTAAATGACGTCAAATGGAGAGCACGGATGTTAAGACAGACTTGAAACAAATATAGGACTTAGAGTTAAAAAATACCAGCAGGGTGGGGAGCCAGCACATGGCATGGTGGTTGAGGTGCTGGACTCCTACAAGGCTGACCATGGTTCAAGTCCCTGACCTGGCAACTTGCTTTCTCACTTTCTCTCTCTGATCAAACTGAAAAACAGTAATCAATAAAATCATTCTTTAAAAAAAAAACCACGCCAGCCAGGACCTAGATGGCGGCACAGCAGTGAACACAATGCTCTATGAGGCTGGCCCATATGGGAAGGTTCCAGATTCACGTCGAGACCTCCCTGAGCACGCCAGGCACATGCCTGCCCACGATCCAGAGCCAACTGTGCCTGAGGGTGGGTCACGCCAAGACTCTGTTGACAGTGCTGTCTCTTT
>NW_006159716.1:7690340-7694862 GCF_000334495.1 Tupaia belangeri chinensis
TCTTTCCCTGTGTCTTTTGCATCTGCATGTCCATGCTAATCAAAAAGAAAAAAATTAAAAATGAAATAATAAAAGATACTGGTAGGCATTTTAACCCACATCAAGGACTTAACTTTGGGGGATAGGCTAGAAATGAACTTACTAAATTGAGACTGAGACTTAACATTTATACTGGTAACTATAGCTACCTACATTCAACCAGAAAAAAATCCCTAGTCATTTCAAATACAGGGCACATGAGGCTTGACCACAAGGCACAGAGGATGAGAAGAGATTAGATCTTAACTACATTAGTATTAGGCTTTGATTTCTGGTTTCACCCTATATTTTTTTATTTGAACATGAAGAGGGAAAGACTGGTCTTAACCCACTGCCTTGGGCCTAACTTGGCTTATCTGGCCAAACTTTTCTATTCGGCCTGAGGAACTATGGGACTGATTGGTTCTGCTGACATCTGAAACAATGCAAGGAGAAATAACAAAAGAGAAGGATGAAGCTAGAATAATCTATCTGAGAAAAAAACTTTGAGCAGAATAGTCCATTTTAGATTATACACACGAAAAAGATCTTAGAAAAGTAGTATGACATGGAAGGCCACCTAACACTAAGGTACACATATTTAAGAAAAATCTCAAAGGGCAAAGATACGGTGAAATAAACAAACATGGTTACAGAAGTCCAAGGCTAGAGAACAAGAAACGGGGGTTAGGTTTCGAGACAGACTGTAGCTTTCCACTACCTACTATGCATTAATCAGCCTCCTCTGGGAGCCTCTTCAGTATGGAAAATAAGCTCTCAATATTTTCCTATCACATTGTATCCCTGGATCCCTGTGTCTTCATCCATTTATCACTTCTTGGTGACACCTAGTGGTATAATTTGGACCACAGTCCTGAGTAAGGTCTGTTACAAGGTGACTGCAGGAGATAAAACTCTACGGCTGTAAAGAACAATCCAGTGCTGCCCAGGCGGCGATCCGATCTCAAATGCACTGGCTTAAATAAATCACGCTTCCTCAAGCCTTCCTGATGTCCGGTTTCATAATCACCAAGTTGAACAATGCCAGTAGCAGCAAAATGATACCCACAGGAGGGCTGGCAGGTGACATAGTGGTTAGGGCACTGAACTCTCACATGGCACACTGCAGTTCCTGGATCAGGTAGCTTGAAAATCATGCCAGGCGTGTATGCATGGACACCTAAAATCCCAGGAGGAAAATGGAAAAGGGCCAGTGGTGTGGCCATGCCCCATGGGAGGTGATTTCTCACTTTCCCTCTCACTGTCTGTTTCCAGCAAGCACACACACCTTATGACAAAAACTTAAAAAAAAAAAAAAAGATACCCAGAAAATAGCCTACCCAATGTCTCTCAGCCATCAATGGAAAAGGGATGAGATAACCCATAGTCCCTTAGACACTAACACAACCTGATGCTCAATCTCTGTCCAGCTACTTTTAAAGTGCTATTGAGGAGAGTGGAAACACAAAGCCAGAAGGCATAGTTTCCTTGGTGTTTCCTATATGAATTATGTAGTTCAGTGCTTCTCAACCTTGATAGTACATTTGGCTACACAGAAAAATCACTTAGGAGGTTCAAAAGGAGTAGCAGTGCATGGGAACCAGCAGTTAGCGTAATGGCTATGTTGATGGACTCCCACGTAGTCAACCGCAGTTCGTGTCCCGGACCCGGTGGCTTAAAACTCACGCCGGGCGCGTGTGCGTGCATGCCCAAGATCCCGAGAGGAGAATGGAGGAGAAGGGACTGCGGCGTGACCATCCCCCCGGGGGGTGATTTCTCGCTTTCTGTCTCTATGTCTCTCTCTGTCTGTCTGGTGAACGCACGCGCCCTATAGCGAAAATCTCTCCAAAAAAATAAAAAGGAGTAGCAGTGCTTGAGTCTCACTCTAAGGCTGTTACTTAGTCTGCGATGGGGACTAGGTATCAGTTTTTTAGAGTCACATTCATATACGAACAGATACAGTTGGCAACTGTATCAAGATACATTATTCCTTCAAGCAACTGTTCCCCATTCCCAAGCAACTGCTCAGCTACTCAGTTCTTACAGAGGCCTTCCTTGCAGACTATAATATAAATGGAATTATATGGTACGTACCCTTTTGAGTGTGGCTTCCCTTCACTTAGCACAATAGCCTTTGTGGTTGAACCATGTTGCTAAATTATTGGTATAACAGTTTATTTTGTACTGTTGAATAGTATTTAAGGGTATGAGTGGATCGCAGATTATCCATTCCCTAATCATTTTTTTCCCCAGTGTTTGGTGATTAGAAATAAAGCCACTATAAAAATTTATGTTCAGGGACCGGGAGGTGGCATGGTGGTTAAGGATGCTGGACTCCCACATGGTTGACCATGGTTCGAGTTTCGGACCTGGCAGCTTGCTTTCTCACTTTCTCTATCTGTCTCTCCCTGGTCAAATTAAAAAATAAGTAAATAAATAAAATTAAGTAAATAAATAAATAAATAAAAACTACAAGAACATATGTTTCTGTTAATCTTGGGTAAATACCTAGAAATAGGGTAACCAGATAAGTGTGTTCAACTTTTAAGAAACCACCAATTGGGGACCAGCAGATGGCATAGTGGTTAGGGTGCTGGACTCCCATGTAATCAGCCACGGTTCAGGTCCAAGACTCAGTGGCTTGAAACTCACACTGAGCATGTGTGAGTGTGTGCCCAAAATCCCAAGAGGAGAATGGAGAAGGGACTGTCGCATGGCCATGCCCCCCTAGGGAGTGATTTCTGGCTTTCTCTCCAGCAAGCACACATGCCCTATAGCAAAAATCTATCTCACAAAAAAAAGAGAAAGGAAAAGAAAAAAGGAACCACTAAATGAGGTCCAGCAGGTAGCATGGTGTTTAAGGCGCCAGACTCCTACATAGCCAACTGTGGCTTGAGTTCTGGACCCGGTGACTTGAAAATCATACCAGCATACATGCATGTGTGCCCAAAATCCCGAGAGAAGAATGGAAGAGAAGGGTTTATGGAATGGCCATATCCCTAATGGGTGATCTCTCCCTTTCCCTTTCTTTCTCTCTCTCTCTGCCTCTCTCTGGCAAGTGCATGCATCCTATAGCAAAAAGCAAACAAACAAACAAACAAAACTCAAAAAGAAACCAGCAACTGTTTTTCAAAGTAGATCCACCCTTTTGTATTCCCACTAGTGATGTTAAAGTTCCAGTCTCAGGGCCAGCAAGTGGCAAGGTAGTCGTGGTGCTGAACTCCCACATGGCCTATTGTAGTTTGAGTCCCAGTCCTGGTGGCTTGCTTTCTCATTCTCCCTTTCTCTCTGTCTCTCTCTGGTCAAACTAAAGAATAACAATAAATAAATAAAATTAAATAAATAATTATTTTTAAAAAGGTTCCAGTTTCTTGCATGATCACTAGCACTCAGTATTGAGTTTTATTAGAACAATTCTCTTTATAAATAAATAAATAAATAAGATCAGTCCCATAGCACAATGATTAAAGGAGCTGGATCCCGCATGGCCAGCCAGGGTTTGAATCATGGCCCCAGTCACTAGAGAAGCACGCAGGTCACGTGCATGTATACAAAATTCTGATGCAATGGAGAAAAATGCGTCATGACCATGCCACGTCAGGGGATGCTTTCTCTCCCCTAGTACATGTGTCCTATGGCAATAAAAATTAATGAATGAATATTATAGACATTTTACTTTTATTTTATGAGAGAAAGACAGTGTGGGGCCACCCACAGGGTCCTGTCACACTGTGATCCTCCCCTCAGGCTTTCAGCTAGCGAGGATTACGGGCGGCCTGACATATTCAGATGGACCCAGGTTCCAAACCTCAGACCCTCCTATACGGTTCTAGTATCACAGAGGTGCCCGACTTCCTGTGCCACTGAGGTTGAGCCCCATCTTAGCTATTTCTTTTTTTTTTTTTTTTTTTGGAGAGGTTTTTGCTATAGGGTGTGTGCGCTCACCAGACAGAGAGACAGAAAACAAGAAATCACCCCCCAGGGGGTATGGCCACGCCACAATCCCTTCTCCTCCATTCTCCTCTAGGGATCTTGGGCACGCACGCACACGCACCCGGCATGAGTTTAAGCCACTGGGTCCAGGACTCGAACCACGGTCGACTACATGGGAGTCCAGTGACATAGCCATTACACTAACTGCTGGTCCCATCTCTCACTTTCTTAATGGTGTCTTTTGATGAAAGGAAATTCTTAATTTATTGTGCTACTTTTTTTTTTCTTTTTGCCAGAGGGCATGTGCAGTCACCAGCGAGAAGGAGAGACAGAAAGTACCCCTCAATGGAGTGAGGTCATACGGCAATCCTTTTCCCTCCATTTCTCCTTCTCATCAGGGTTTTGGGTAGACACGTCCAGTGTTTTTCAAGCTGCTAGAGCTGGAATTCAAAAAACAGTAGGCTATGGGGGATCGAGATTTCTACACATGGTACTTAACCACTGTACTTTTGGGCTGCCTGTACAATCTATATTTTTTAGTTTTTTTTTTTTTTTTTTTTTTTTTTTCTTG
>NW_006159716.1:7696314-7717009 GCF_000334495.1 Tupaia belangeri chinensis
GCACCCGGCATGAGTTTAAGCCACTGGGTCCAGGACTCGAACCACGGTCGACTACATGGGAGACCAGTGACATAGCCATTACACTAACTGCTGGTCCCATCTCTCACTTTCTTAATGGTGTCTTTTGATGAAAGGAAATTCTTAATTTATTGTGCTACTTTTTTTTTTCTTTTTGCCAGAGGGCATGTGCAGTCACCAGCGAGAAGGAGAGACAGAAAGTACCCCTCAATGGAGTGAGGTCATACGGCAATCCTTTTCCCTCCATTTCTCCTTCTCATCAGGGTTTTGGGTAGACACGTCCAGTGTTTTTCAAGCTGCTAGAGCTGGAATTCAAAAAACAGTAGGCTATGGGGGATCGAGATTTCTACACATGGTACTTAACCACTGTACTTTTGGGCTGCCTGTACAATCTATATTTTTTAGTTTTTTTTTTTTGTTTTTTTTTTTTTTTCCTGTAGGGTATGTGTGCTTGCTAGGGAGAGAGAGGGAAAGTGAAAAATCACTCCCCAGGGGGCAATGGCCACACTGCAATCCCTTCTCCAGTCTCCTCTCAGGATTTTGGGTGTGCATGCACACACCTCCAGTGTGATTTTCAAGCTGCTAGATCTGGGACTTGAATCACAAACTGTGCAGCTGGCCTTGTGGGATCTAGTGTCTTAACCTCCAAGTCACTAGATGGTCCTACAATCTATGTTTTTAAAAAGTATCCAAAGCAAGGGCAAAAGTGGAAACAGGTTGATAATCACTACTCTGGTTGCTAGCAGACCAGAAGCTGAACTGCCTGTCCCGAGCAGCAAGGTTTGTCCACACAGAGTGCATTGCACCAGCAACACCAACTGTCAGCGCCTGCTGAGGATAAGGAATCACCAGGGAGCAGGCCAACAGCAACGGGTGGGGGTAGGGGAAATGGGAAAGGCTCCAATAAGACATAGCCGAGCCGCTAAGGCTTTTCAGAGTCTGACTTAGAAACAACCGATTTTCTAGAAAAGCTGGATACCAACACAAAGGATCAATCATCAGATAAGCTTCTCGATGAACTAAAACCTACAAAGAAAGAATCATCCTCATATTCGGTGTGCAGTTAGCTGTCCTCTAAGGTTTTTTCTTGCTTTTAGGCCAATTTTAAACTAAAACTGCATTTGCTGAGATTTTTATATCTACAGTTAAATTCTCACCTTCTGGCCATTTCAGCAGATGAGAGAGAAGATTTCATGATGAGAGAACATACCTCTGAATTTGCAATTATGAGAAACACTTACCTCTTGAAAGAGACTCACAACTAATTTCAAATTCAACCCTAACAGTAATACCCTGCAATCGAAACTCACACCCCTCATCAACAGAAGGCTGCCATGGCCATCATGCCAGTAGGAAGCCAGGAAGGGAATGACTATTAAGCCAGAAGACAAGAGGGAAGGCAGGCTCACTCCTAAGAACTATCCCATCGGGACCAACAGGTGGTGTGGTGGTTAAGGTACTGGACACTCCCACATGGCCGACCAGGGTTCAAGTCTTGAGTCTGGTAGCTTACTTTCTCATTTCCTCTCTTTCTCACTGTTACCCTCTGTCTCTCTCTGGTCAAACTAAAAATAAATAAATAAAATGTTTTTTTTTTTTTTAAATGAATGAATAAAATAAATAAATAAATAATTGTTTTGTTTCGCTTTTTAAAAAGAACTATCCCATCAAAATACCCTGGCAAAGACCAGGTCTGTGGCACAGTGGCGATGCGCTGCTCAGGAGAAGCCAGACCCCCATGGCAAACATCATGCACAGCACTTAATTCGGGTTCAAATCCCTGGCCTGGTCAGCCTGTGCCCCCAGTGCCCAGGACCTGATGACCTGGAGGCCTGAGAACAGAAACTGTGGCACAACCAGACCCTGTGAAGGGTGCTTCTTTCTCTCATGTATAATACACATTCTACCATGAGAAAAGAAAAAAGAAAAAAACCCTAGTAAAGCCAAAAGTCAGTTACTACACGAACTAAATCCAAGCTAAGAGGTTTAAACCAATTACACAGGAAAGACTTGTAAGAGTCGGGAACCTCCCTTTCCTCCCTTACCTGACTGAGACCTGAGAAAAGAATCACATGGTAACACTGGCCCTGGAGGGGAGGCTGCACAGGAGCACCAGAGTGAGGCCACACACTGCAGTCGGCACCGGGGGCTTCTGTATCCTTGTGGTTACCATTCAAGGAATATTAGAATAGGTCAGCTGGTAGATTTCCAGCCTATCAAATTCTAACCCCATAAATGGTTCACACCTATACTGTGCATACTCAAGGAAAGCAGCAGCAGACAGCTCACCTCTAGAATATGGTAATTCGGTTTCTCAGATTGCAATCACTGATGTGGAAAACAGCTCTTCCTAAAGTGCTTTTTTTAAAAATTTTTTTAGAATTATTTTATTTAACTTTATTTATTTAGTTTAATTCAACCAGTGAAGAGCAGAGAGAGAGAGAGAGGGAAAGTGAGAAAGCAAGTCACCAGGTCCGGGATTCGAACCATGGTCAGCCATATGGGAGTCCAGCGCCCTTAACCACTACGCCACCTGCTGGCCCCCCTAAAGTGCTTTAATCACAGAATTTTAACCTTGTAGCTATACTTTATATATGTATAATTTTACTAAAGATAAGATGGTATAGCAAACTTCTTATGGCCTTTACTGGTATTTGACAATGGGCATGGTAGAGGGACTTATTTCACTTGTCACCAGTTACAGAGGAAGTCTTGAGCAAGACAGTTTATCTCTTTCTCTGAACCTCAGGATCTTCTTTTTTTCTGGAGAAGTTTTTGCTATAGGGTGTGTGCACTCGCCAGAAAGAGATAGAGAGAGAGAAAACGAGAAGTCCCCCCCCAGGGAGGATGGCCACACCATAATCCCTTCTCCTCCATTCTCCTCTTGGGATCCTGGGCACACACGCACACGCACCTGGCGTGAGTTTAAGCCACCGGGTCCGGGACCTGAACTGTGGTTGACTACATGGGAGTCCGGTGACATAGCCATTACACCATCTGCTGATCCCTAAACCTCAGAATCTTTTGTGTCTACACAAGGGTTAAACCAGTGCCAGTGCCAATTCCCTTTTTGGGAATTATCTATTTCATTTTATTTACCATTATTATTTTTTAAATTTTGCTATAGGGCATTGGAACCAGTAGGTGGCATGGTGGTTAAGGTGCTGGACACGCCCACATGGCCGACCACGGTTCAAGTCCTGGGCCTGGGGGCTTGCTTTCCCACTTTCCTTCTTTCTCTGTCTCAGTCACTGGTTAAATGAAAATAAATGAATAAATAAATAAAACTAAATAAATAATTTTTTAAAAATTGCTACAGGGCATGCATGTTCACCAGCAAGAAGGAGAGAGAGAGAAAGCAAGCTGCCAGGATCTGAACTGCACTTGAGCATGAGTGAGACCAGGGCCTTAACCACCATACCACCTGCTGGCCCACCAGTGCCAATTTCCACCTGAACACAGTACCTTGAACCAACTCATTTAGAATTTATACTACTGCCTTCAGTACAGAGTCAATTCAACTTAAAAAAAAAAAGGAATATAAATGTTTCCTCCAACAGCTTAAATCTAGCGGTTTTACCCTCTCTTCTCACAAGTACTATTAAAATCCTTCCAACCAGAGCACTGAAGCAGTGCGAAACGACACCTAAAGACATCTCAGACTTTTAAACCTTAACTGTTTCCACAGAGTCTCCCTCGCCTTAGTCTGTATTGTATTCCTGGGTGCCGTGTACTTACACTTCGGGTACTTCCTAATTGCTGGGCTCTATATACCATTTCACCTCCCTTAGTGCACTCACCACTAGACAAGTGTTTTCCGAATTCGTTTATAGAAGAAAAATTCTCTAATCAGAGGAAATCTTCCTCAGAACACCAAAGCATAAAATACGTTTTAAAAAGAAGGTGGTTCAGGGGGTTCCTGAGCAAAAAGTGAGGAGAGGAAGGATCAGGCGCAGTCAGCTTACTTTCTCCCTCTCCCCCTTGTCCTCTGAGTCTTGAGTCTACTCCAGAAGCTCCGGACCTTCACTGCAAATGGGCTACTTCCCCTAGGAATTTCGCCTAGTTTCTGGAACGGAATCTATGCCCCAATTCAGGCATTCCCCTGGAGGTAACAAACTTCAACCAGAATCACTAGAAATTACTCTGGCATAATCTAATCTCCGGCAGCACACAGGAGTCATTGCCTATGGGAAAAAGAATCGGGTGGCTAATGGAGAAAATAAACTTTAGCATTTTATACCATGAATTACCAACATGACAAAAGAAGTAATTTAAAAAGAAACAGAAATTCAATAAAAGACATTGGGCTTCTGTGAATTTCTGTACCTTGTTGTCCATGATTGTCCACTGGCCCTCAGGATTCTGCTTCAAAACACAGTGGCTTCGAGAAATCATCAGAGGGCAGATTTTGGATACCAGTTGGTATGTGACACCAAGTCCTCGTCCTATAGTCACCTGGGAAGATAATAACAATGTAAGAGACACCGTCAGTCACTGTGATGAAAAGGGACATCCTTTACAATCGTGTCAACCAGCAGTGAACACAGGTCCTGATGTGAAACTGGACAGATTCCTGTGGAACCAAACAGTCCACCTGCTGTCTCCTCTTCACTGTCTCCATGGGAGCTACCGAACAGAAAAAGGCAAGACACGGAAAAGAAGAGAAAGTTAACCATAAATCTCAGGGCTGGCAGGACCCTGAAAGGTCATCTGGTTCAATCACCTTTGAGATGGAGGAATGTCTTTCTATACATCCCTATCCACTCATCTAAACACTGCGAAGAAATACAAGGCAGGCCCTTTGACCACTGAACTCTCGGACTTGGCACTGTTCTCCACGTCAATGCCATCCATTGGCTCTGCCCCGGGCACCTCTGGTCATCTCCAACCCCCCTGCTTCATCACAGCTATAAAATGTCTCCTGAATCTTCTTTTATCCTGGCTCTATGTTTCCAGCTATTTCCACCCATCTCCCAGGACATGGGTCATTCTCATGGATCTGTGAAAGGACTCCTAATTTATCTTTATTCTTAGATGCCATACTAAGAAAAACAAATTTAATGTCTGTTAGTCAAATGCAAGCGTCACTTTCCCAGTTCTAGTTATCATCGCCATGGCATATACATTCCATTAGCATTCACAGCAGATCCAGCGCTTTGCCTGTACCTCCTCAGACTCACGAATGAGTCATTTCTTGGTCTTCCAATTCTCTTTCCCAAGTATTGCCCTAAGTCATATCTCTTCTCTTCTATACTTGACTAGTTTAGAAGAATTTGGATTCAAGTACAGGATTTAACACAAATTAATGTTAAATTTCAGTTTGTTAATTCAGCCTGCCACACAAGCTTGAATTTTTAATCTTCCATCAGATCAGACACACTCGATAATTCCTTTCAGCTTTGTATCATCCACCAAATTGATACGATGCTTTTTGTACATTTGAAATACAAAGGGAAAAATGAAATGGCACATAATCAAAGGCAAAGTTCTCAGGAAACCTACACCATATGAGTACACCTTCGAAAAGCTGTAATTTAAACATAAGTCTGCACTTGGTCCATTTCTCCATCTGACCCACAAGCATTGCATGAGAGCCTATGGAAAAGAGTGAACAGAAGCTCTGGTTCACATCTACCATAAGTCCAGTTCAAAATAACCTTCTGGGAGAGCAGCAGTTAGCGTAATGGCTATGTCACTGGACTCCCATGTAGTCAACTGCAGTCTGCGTCCCGGATCCGGTGGCTTAAAACTCACGCCGGGCGCGTGTGTGTGTGTGCCCAAGATCCCGAGAGGAGAATGGAGGAGAAGGGATTGTGGCGTGGCCATCGCCTCTGGGAGGTGATTTCTCGCTTTCTGTCTCTCTGTCTCTCTTCTGTCTGGCTGGCGAGCGCACGTGCCCTATATCGAAAACCTCTCAAAAAAAAAAAAATAAATAAATAAATAAAATAACCCTCTGAAGGCAGGAAAGAAATTCTTCTGAGATCCAGGTCTTAGAATTTCCAGCTTACTCTTTTCTGTGTACAAGCTACTCTTAAATTTTTTTTTAACTTGACAGAAGGCACATGCACTAGAGAGCAAATGAGAGAACACGCCCCCACACAATGCGAGGTGGCCACTGCTCGGCCCTTTCCCACACTTCTCTATCCTATCAGAGCTCTGGGCATGCACGTGCACACCTGATGCCTTTTCCAAGTCAGGCTGCTGGACTGGCACCCTCCTGCGGTCGGCCCTGTGGGATCTGGCTCCCAGTCGTAGCACTGTCTGGCGAGCACACGCGCCCTATAGCGAAAACCTCTCAAAAAAAAAAAAATAAATAAATAAATAAAATAACCCTCTGAAGGCAGGAAAGAAATTCTTCTGAGATCCAGGTCTTAGAATTTCCAGCTTACTCTTTTCTGTGTACAAGCTACTCTTAAATTTTTTTTTAACTTGACAGAAGGCACATGCACTAGAGAGCAAATGAGAGAACACGCCCCCACACAATGCGAGGTGGCCACTGCTCGGCCCTTTCCCACACTTCTCTATCCTATCAGAGCTCTGGGCATGCACGTGCACACCTGATGCCTTTTCCAAGTCAGGCTGCTGGACTGGCACCCTCCTGCGGTCGGCCCTGTGGGATCTGGCTCCCAGTCGTAGCACCTGATTACTGCGGCCAGCCCCACAGCCACCTCTGTAATGACCCACATGTGCAACCTTAGCTGGGGATATTAAAC
Organism: Tupaia belangeri chinensis; assembly: GCF_000334495.1. Taxonomy (NCBI): domain Eukaryota; kingdom Metazoa; phylum Chordata; class Mammalia; order Scandentia; family Tupaiidae; genus Tupaia; species Tupaia belangeri. The sequence goes on from NW_006159716.1 coordinate 7,703,046, forward strand.
CAAAATCTGTGGTTTTCCAGGAGAGTGCCCTTTTGCTCTTTTTGAGACTCTTTCAGAATCATGCCTATCCTCCTCAGTCCCTCAAAGACTATGATGACTCTAAAGGCTAGCAGGTGGCATGGTGGTTAAGGGCTCTGGACCCCCACATGGGCCAAAGTGGCTCTAGTCCCGGACCTGGTGACTTGCTTTCTCACTTTCCTTCTTTCTCATTTACCGTCTCTCTCTCTCGCTCTGTGCCTCTCTGGTCAAATTAAAATAAATGAGTTAATAAATAAAGTTAAATAAAATAACTCTTTTTTATTTTGGCGAGGTTTTTTTCTATAGGGCGCGTACGCTCGCCAGACAGAGACAGACAGACAGAAAGCGAGAAATCACCCCCCAGTGGGGATGGTCATGCTGCAACCCCTTCTCTTCCATTCTCCTTTCGGGATCTTGGGCACGCACATGCGCCGGGCGTGAGTTGTAAGCCACCGGGTCCAGGACGTGAACCACGGTTGACTACGTGGGAGTCCAGCGACATAGCCATTACGCTAACTGCTGGTTCCCAATAAAATAACTCTTTAGGAAAAAAGATAAAAGACTACGACGACTCTCTTTGACCTAATCTACTCCTCCTCATACTTTCATCTCAGTGATTAACGCTGCCATCCAACCAACTGCTCGGCCTAAAATCCAAAAGCCACCTTTGATTCACCTGCCTTCATTCCCACATTCGGTCAGCCATTCCTACTGGCCGTAATTCAAAGTAAGTCATAAACCTGCTCACGTCTCTCTGACTATGACCTAGTCCAAACCACCAGACTTCCTGCTGCTTCTGTTCTTGCTCTAGGTCTCCTCAACTTCCTTCTTCACATAGAAACTGGAGTAGCAATGAGACAACTTCCCTTCTTAAACCCTCCAGTGATAAAATAAACAAAGAAACCCTCCAATGATCCATCCTTCTTCCCATGGCCTATAAGGACTTAATGTCCTAAGCCCTCTATCTTTATTATTATTTTTTTAAAATTTGTCAAAGGGCATGTGAGCTCACTGGGGGGGGAGGGGGAGAAAGAGAGAGAGAGAGAACAAGAGGGAGAGAAGGTGAGAAAGCACCCTCCACGGGGAATGGTCACGGTGCAATCACTTCTGCTCACTCTACCTCCTTTCAGGATTTGAGGCACTCATACACAAGCCAGGCATGTTTCTTAAGCAGCTGGGTCCTGGACTTGGCCATGTGGCTTCCACTCCCCTAACTACCATGCCACAGGTTGCTCCCATCGACCTTTTTAGTCTTATAGCATGGCACCAGCATTAGCTGTCTTAGCCACTCAAGCCTTTTTGTTCCTTAACCCTCCATCAAGTTCCAGAGTACCTGAGGGTCTTTTTCACTGCCCTTTTGGCATAGAACACTTTCCTCCGCTATTTGCAGGTCTCCTCTTCTTTGAAGTTTCGGCTTCCCAGAGGGGTACACTGACTGCCCTTGTTAAGCTGCTGCCTGCTTCTCCCATTACATTTCATGTCATTAGTGTGCACTTATCACAATAAACATTCTCTTGTCTGTTTTACCTTTTTCCTTTACCCTCTTACCAGAGCAGAAACGTCATCTCATCTGTCTTATATATCACTGCATTTCTGTACCTGGCATGGAGTTCAGTAAATATTCTTAAATTTGAAAGTGGGGGCACCAGCAGTTGGCATAATGGCTGTCACTGGACTCCCATGTAGCTGACCACAGTTCGAGTCCCAGACCCGGTGGCTTAAACTCATGCTGGGCGTATGTGCATGCGTGCCCAAGATCCCGAGAGGAGGATGGAGGAGAAGGGATTGTGGCGTGGCCATCCCCCCTGGGGGGTGATTTCTTGCTTTCTGTCTGTCTTTCTGGTGAGCACACATGCCCTACAGCAAAAACCTCTCAAAAAAAAAAAAAAAGAAAGAAAGAAGGAATGTTTTGGGTCAGAATTTAAAGACTTTATTATTACCACTGGAAACATGGAGTTGCAGCTAGGAGCTCTTACAATCTGATTAGCACTCCTTTCAAAATGTCATGACTACGTCCACCACAACTGTGACATGCTTCAGTTCTTATTGTGTGCTAGAAACTACATTACTTAAAGAAATTCCTCTGAATTAATACATATATCATTTAAAAATAGGATGTTTAAGGATTTATCTGTTTTCTACATTATAGCAAGAATTTTCATTTAGACAGCTTTATTTCTAAGAAAGTATCCCATATCCCATTTTCATACTTGAGAGGAGACAGCCAGATTGTCACTGTGGGTAGCCTGGGGAAAACAGGACAAAAAAGGTAAAAAAGCGTCTTTTCCAAATCTGTCCCCTACAGACTCTGAATCCAGAAAAAGGATTCTTTTTCATTCTTGCTTTTACTATCTGCTCCTAAAATTTACCCGAGTACTACAGATATTTCACCTATTACAGGTAAGATGTGTAATGGCTTATCTGGAAATCTCATCATTACTCATAACATAAAACTAAATTCCCCATGAGAACTGGGTGCTGATGAACTGCCAGCCCGTATGTTGGGGGCTGTTTCCACCTTAAACAGTTTTGCCAGCCCTGGAGCTCACTGGCATTACCGATCCAGAAGACCATCTTTTTCTTGCCCACCTTCCCTAATGCTATTCCTCCCCCCCATGAGTCCTGCTGTTTCCCAGGTGACCCCTAAATACTCTAGCACCATCCTCTTCTTTTTCCAACCCCTTCAGGGCAGAAAGTGTCATAAAAAACAAATATGAGAGAAGAAAAGGAGAGAAAAGAACTTACCATGGTTTTCCCCAAAAGCCTATGGCCTAGGAAGTAGCTTATTTGCAGTACATCTCTCCTTACTGTTTTTCTACCAAATTCTCTGGAATTCTCTGTCTAAAGACACTTATTTAGACACAAGCTACTACAGTATTCACTTCAATGAAATAAGAGGACCCCATTTTATTTAACATCTGAGCTGTTGAGAAGACTGGAAAGACAGAAACTGACCTTACTTATTGTTATAATTAAATTATATTAGCATATAAAAATGCTCTTAAGGGGCCGGCAGGTGGCACGGTGGTTAAAGGAGCTGGACTCCCACATGGCTGACCATGGTTCAAGTCCTGGACCTGGTAGCTTGCTTTCTCACTCCCCCCTCCCAGCCCCTGCATCTCTCTCTGATTAAATGGGAAAATAACAACAACGATAATGATAATAAAGTTAAATAAAATAATTCTTTTTTAAAAATGTTCTTAAAATTCTGTGTAAACCAGAGACCAGTGGATGGCGTAATTGTCAACCACAGTTCAAGTCCTAGACCCAGCAGCTTGAAACTCATGATGAACGCATGTGCATGCATGCCCAACATTTCAGGAAGAGAAGGGACTGCTGCATGGCCATCCCCTGGCGGGGGTGGGGGGGTTCTGTCTGTCTCTCTATTGCTCTTTCTGTCTCTCTGGCAAGAGCACATACCCTATAGCAAAAATCTCTCTAAAAAAAAGAAGTATTCTATGTTAAACCACAGACGGTGCTATGGTTTGGGGATCATTACAGGAAGAACAACTTCATCTCTTGGCTTTGTCTTCACACCTTTCTTTATATACACATTGCAGGTTACGCTCCGAATACCATCTAAGACCTGACCATGCAGAAAGCCATGCCTGCAGGACTCTCCTCCACGCAGGCCCCCAAGGCAAGCCACAATCTTCCCATGATGTTTTTACCAGGTACTCATTTGTGTGGCTCTCTCCCCAGAAGCTCCCCACAAAACTATCCAACAGTTCATAATACGTCTAGGAGGGTTTTACAGTCCTCCTGCCCTTGCTACGGGTCCCTGAATTCTATCTCACCATCCCACCCATCCAAGACTCTAGGCCTGCCAAGCTATTCAGAAGAATAATAAATTAATTCATAGCAACTGAAAAAATGAGGTAGTATCGGACTACTCAATTACCTTAGAGGGTTGTGTATATGCGCAATGCAAGTGCAGGAATCAGATTAAGTAATGTATATGAAATCAGTTAGTTATCATTTATTTCCCTGCGTAACTATATTAATCGGGTTAGTGTTCAGGTATTAGTGTCTTAATTTGTTAAACTTCTCAATGATATATACTTTTGGAAAGGGCCATACAGGGAAAAAAAGGTTAGTGCTCAAACTAAAAGAATGAATGCCTAAGGTGGACTGTTAGGCAGCAATACCTGGACAGCAAAGACCTTTGAGGGCAAAGAAGAAACACCAAAGACTGGACCTGAATCCCTGTTCTTTTGAGGGAGAGATTTTTTGCTACAGGATGCATGTGCTTGCCAGAGAGAGAAAGGGGGTATGGCCACAGAACAATCCCTTCTCTTCCATTCTCCTCTCGTAGGCACACACGCCTGGAATGACTTTCAAGCCACAGGGTCTGGGACTCGAACAGCAGAGGAGTACATGGGAGTCCAATGACATAACCATTATGCCATCTCCTGGTCCCCTGAATCCCCGTTCTGACTACTCAGCCCTACGGCCTAATATAAAAATCCACATATGGCGCTTGATCGTAATATAGCCCACGTGGATGTTCTCCGACTGCTTGACTGTCTAGGTTCTCTTTTCCCACTCAAGCCATAAAAGCTTTGAGTGCAGACATTATTTGTCTCACATTACACCAAACAATGTGAGGACTCAATAAATACCAGGAAGACAGAATTGAGACAATATGCCGTACAGGATCAACAAATGAATTAACTGACAATATAATGATGAACCATGCAGCTTTGCTGCAAAAGGAATCTTTCAAACAAATTATTTTGAAAACCCAAATGGTTCCTAGTAACTAGAAGCTTGTTCCTGACCCAGTGCTCCTTCCCAAACTGCCTGCAATCCCTCTGCGCTTCCCTCATCATCTCCTGAAGCACCACCCCAATTCTAGCATCTGCAAGTGGGCCTTGCCTTAATTTTTTTAGGTTGGGACCAGCAGGTGGCATAGTGCTTAAGGCATTGGACTCCCACATACACTTCCCATGGTTCAAGTCCTGGACCTGGAGGCTTGAAACTCAAGGTGGGCAACGTACATGTGTGCCCAAAATCCCAGTGACAAAATGGAGAAGGGATAGTGCCTGACCATCGCCCCTGGGGGGTGATTTCGTCTGTCTCTTTGGCCAGCACACTCTCCCCGTAACAAAAATCTCTCTAAATGGGGCCAGCAGATGCTGGAGAGGTTACATGGACTCCCACATGGCCAACCATGGTTTGAGTTCCACACTTGGTGGCTTGAAACTCACACAGGGCCCAGGCTCGGGCTAGAGTGCGTGGGTACCCAATTTTGTAGGAGGAGAATGGAAAAGGGACTACTCTGCGACCATCTTCCCTGGGGGGTGATTGATTTCTCACTTGCTCTCTAGGTCTCTATGTCTCTCTCTCTCTCTCTCCAGTGAGCTCCCGTGCCCTAAGGCAAAAACCTCTTAAAAAGAAACTTCCTAAAAAAATCTTTGTTATAAAAAAAGTATAGCTAAAAAGTAATTTTTAAGTTATGACTGCGTTAACAGACATGTAAGCAGCTTGGGAGACAACTCCGAATCCCTAACCCCGACCCCCCTAATAAAGTGCCACTTGAGATCGAGACTCACAGGACACCGGTGGCCCAACCCAAGGCGCCAACGGTCCTCAGGTACGTAAAGGAGGGACATTTTTACGTTAACGTTTCAGTATGTTAAGAACCATGGCCCAGAAGTCGCAACCCTTTTCCAAACACTCGGGAGAAAGTTCACACCCTCTGCGGGCCGAGGCCGTTCGCAACCCTCTGGGTCACAGCGACCAGGGTGCCCCCGCCGTCCCCGGCCTCTCACTGCTCCCCGCGCCCCGGCTCCCGCCGCAGCCCGCCCTCAGGCCCAGGCCCCTCCACCGGGCCACCTTCGGTGCCGGGTCCCTCCGGCCAGGCCCTTGGCCCCAGCACCCCCCGGCCCCAGCCAGTCGGCGTTCATCCCCCCCCTGCGCAAGCAGCAGCTCCGGCCGCCGACGTGGTCTCCCGTGACCAAGAAGCTGGGCTCCCCCATAGCCCACTCGGCCCTGGGCAGCGGTCAGCACCCAGTAAGTCCCCCCTCGGGGTCCCAGCCGCCTCTCCGCCTCCTCGCGGGCGCCATACCTAAACAACAGACAGAAGCAATCGCACCGCGCTCGCGATCGATGCGTACAGACTCCTGGGCTGCGTGCCAGGCCCCGCCTCCAGCTGCGAAGCCGGAGCACTGCGCCTGCGCAAAAGGACAGCTGGGCGGGGCGATGCAGGCGGGGCCCGGCGGTGTGGGCGGTGCTGGGGGAGCGGGGGGAGGGCTGAGCCCCAGGCCAGTCGGGCGTGGCCCGAGGCGCTCTCCCTCACCTGCCACTCCTCCCTTCGCCCTCTTCAGAACCAAACCCTAGGCACTGACGCTCCAAAGTGGAACCTCTCCTCATCTTTCCTCTTTTTTAAAAAAAGTTGCTCTATGGGGCCGGCAGATGGCGTGGTGGTGAAGGACGCTAGGTTCTCACTATGGCTGACGACGGTTCAAGTCCCAAACCTGGCAGTTTGCTTTCTCACTTTCCTTCTCTTTGTCCCTCTCTGGTCAATTTCAAAAAATAAATAAATAAATAATGACAATGAATAAAATTAAATAAAAAGTAACTCTTAAAAAATGTTGCCCTAAAAAAAAAAATGTTGCCCTGTACTCATATTATGACAGTAGCGCCGTTATTTAAAACAACATATTATGACGATTATAGCCACGTTATTTAAAACTACAGCACGTTTTAAACTTGTGGTAATGTTTAAGTCTGTTTATTTTGTTCCCAAATAGTATCTATTTTGTACGGTCTCCTTTCATTACCTAATTTTTTTTTAAGTTATAGTGGGGGCGGGGCACAGGTGGCATGGTGGCTAAGGACGCTGGACTCCCACATGGCCAGTGTGGTTGGAGCCCTGGACCTGGCAGCTTGATTTCTCACTTTCTCTCTCTGAGCTTCTCTGGTCAAATTAAAATTAATTAATTAATTAATTAAAGTTAAATAAAGCCATTCTTTTTTTAAAAAAGTTATACTGGCCAAGTTTTTTCTTAGAGAGTTTTTTCTTTGAGAACTTTTTGCTATAGGGCGCGTGGGCTCGCCAGAAAGACAGAGACAGACAGACAGAAAGCGAGAAATCACTCCCCGGGGGGATGGCCACCCCGCAATCCCTTCTCCTCCATTCTCCTCTCGGGATCTTGGGTACGCACGCACACGTGCCCAGCGCGAGTTTAAGTCACTGGGTCCGGGACTCGAACTGCAGTGGACTACATGGGAGTTTAGCTACATAGCCATTACGCTCGCTAACTGCTGGTCCCATAGATTTTTTGCTATAAGACGTGTCTGCTCGCCAACAGAGAGACAAAGAGACAGAAAGAGAGAAATCACCCCCCAGGGGGGATGGCCACGCTACAAACCCGTCTCTTCCATTCTCCTCGTGGATCTTGGGCACGCAGGCACAGGAGCCCAGGGTAAGTTCTAAGCCGCTGGTCTAACCCCTGTCCACGTGGGAGTCCAGTGTCATAACCATTGCCATCCACTGGTCCCTATACTGGTCACATTTATGGAGACAGAAAGCAGAGTTAGCTGGGGCTAGGTATGTGGGTGTTGGGGGGGGGGATGTTGATGCAAACTGCCTTGGGGGGGAGGTGATAGAAATGTTCTAAAAGTGAATAGTGATGACAATGGACAATTGTATACATTTATTAAAGTAGTGGAATTATACACTTGAAACCGGTGAATTTTATGTTATGTAAATGATCAGAAAAGCTACTTTTTCTTTAGGTTCAACTTCTTCTTTTGGATTCTCCAGAATAGTATGATAACTGCTACCCAAAATAGTGACTGGGCTGGTAGCTCAGTGCCCCCTTTTGTCTTTCCAACACCTGGCAAACAACTTTATTTTTCTTTTGTTTTCTTTCTTTTCCCTCCCTCCCTTCCTTCCTCTCTCCCTCCCTTCCTTTCTTTCTTCCTTTCATTTCAGTTTGCTGTAGGGAATGTGCCCTTGCAGGAGACACACAGAAAGGGAGAGGGAAAATGAGTAATCGCCCTCCTGGGGGGTGGACATACTGTAATTCATTCTCCTCCAACCTCACACACACCTGACCTGTTTTTGAATCTGCCAGGTCCGAGACTTGAACTGGTCCGTTGGTCATGAAGGATCCAGCTGCTTTAACTACCACACCACTAGCTGGCCCAATTAACAACTTTCTTATATTAAATTCTGTCAGAAAAAAAATGTATATACTAAATGAGGGACCAGCAGGTGGTGTGGTGGTTAAGGCGCTAGACACTCCGACATGGCCAACCACAATTCGAGTCCCAAACCTGGTGGCTTGATTTCTCACTTTCTCTCTCTCTGTCTGTCTCTCTTTAATCAAATTAAAATAAAGGGAATGAATAAATAAAATTAAATAAATAATTCTTTTTTAAAAATGTGTCTACTAAAAATAAAAATGTGTCTACTAAATGAATCACACAGAATGTGACAGTCCGTGGTCAACATTATTGAGAACTGAGCACCAGGTACTAGGCCAGCCAATCTACACACTTTATCCTAGCTGTTCCTCACAAATTATATGATACTGATGGTTACAATTATAATTCCTATGTTAGGGATGCTGACAAAAGGCGCCAGAGAGGTGGAGTAATCTTCCCGGAGTTGAATGGTGGAGTAGGATATCAATTCAAGTCTGTTTTCAAAGCCTCATTTGCTAAGCTTGGTTGCAACCCCAGCTGGAGTGTTTTATCCTCAGGGCACTATCCTACCAAGAACTACTGCCTACTGGTCACAGAGGCTCGGGAAAATCAATGGAGCCATAGCCGCCCCTTGGAGATGCTTCCCTGAGCTGTGCCTAGCCTCCGTCTGTGTGCACCCACTCGCCTCGACAGAACATCTGTCCCAGGACCTGCAAATACGCCTAGGGTCCGAACTGACCTCTGGGTGTCGTCTTAGGCTCCTCTCAGCTGAAACAGATTCTCCTCCGCCTTTTTTCCTTTGTAATGACCTTGACGATTTGAGGAACGCTGGCCAGGTTTTTTGTTGTTGTTGTTTTGTTTTTAAGTTTTGGCGATAGACCGTGTGAGCTCACCAAAAAAAGACAGGGAGCAGTAAAGAAGGAAAGTGAGAACTCACCCCTCTGTGGGGCTGGCTACTCCACAGGCCGTTTTTTCCCCTTCTCCTCTGGGAGTTTGGGGCACGCACACACATGCACCCGGCATGTTTTTCAGCTTTCCAGGTCTGGCACTCAAACTGTTCAGTCGCCCATGTGGGATCCGACCGCGTTCACCTCTGTGCCCCCCCGGTGTTTCCTAGAATGTCCCTCAGTTGGGATTTGTCTGCAGTTTTTCTCATGATGACACTGGGTTATGGGTTTGGGGGAGGAAGACCAGCCACAGAGGGAAGGCACCTTTCTCGTTGCCTCATACCTGGGGAACATGCTGTCGACATGAAGGATCCCTGCCGATGTTCATCTCGATCACCTGGCTGAGGCAGGCTAGGTCACGTTTCTCCACTGTAAACTGAATTTGTTCCCCTCTCTTCCTTACTGTGCAGGAAGTCACTGTTTGCAGCCTCCATGTAAGGAGTGGGGAGGTCTGCTCCACATCCTTACAGGCAGAGTAGCTATGGTACGTAAGCTATTTCAAATTCCGCATAGACGTTTGTCTCGTCTCTGTTTACTTAGGTGTTCAGTCCTTTATTCCCATCAATATGGACCCGTGGATACTCCTTTTATACTTTGGGTTATAATCCAGTACAGCTTTATTCATTTTGTTACTCAAATTGTTCTCACAGGAGCCAGCAGATGGTATGGAGTGAAGGCGCTAGACTCCCACACGGCCGACTCCACAGTATGAGTCCTGGACTTGGTGGCTTCAAAGTCATGCCAGGCACGTGTACACATGTGCCTCAAATTCCGAGAAGAGAATGGAAGAGAAGGGATTGCAGCGTGGCCGTCCCCCGAGGGGGCGAATTTTCACTTTCCCTCTGTCTCTCTCCAGTGAGTGCTTGCACCATATGGCAAAAACCTAAAAGCAAACAAACAAAAAATTGTACTTACAGGAACCATCGGAAGCTCTTGGGCTACCGTGTCTTGGAGGTACTCCCGTGATTCCGTTTCACTGAGCACTGCCTCATATTCTGGCACAAGATGGGCAGCACCTATAATCCAAGGAGCGCTGGTTCCTTTCACTGGGAAATGGTGTTAGAAATCAAGATCTAGGCACTAGGTGTGTTTGTCACTACTGGGGTGCCGTTGCGTCTAGGTCCTCCACAGCTGGCGAAGCGAGTAAATATGTGAGTGAACAGTAACCCCCGTGTGCGTGCGTAAGCTAAACATGAGTTCATTCTAACGTCTTGCAAATCTCATTCATTATTATCTGGATCATACCAGCCAGCCTCCCTCAATCTGACCTACTACCCCTTGCCCTGGTTATTATTTTTTTATTATCATTATTCTTTATTTTGACCAGAGAGAGACAGAGAGAAAGGGAAAGTGAGAAAGCAAGCCACTGGGTCCGGGACTCGAACCGTGGTCGGCCATGTCCATTACCTTAACCACCATGCCTCCTGCGGGCCTGCCCTGATTGTTTTTAACCTTCCACTCTAAAAGTAAGGAACCTGGTTCCTACCACCTGCCATCTCTACTCAGTTGTTCATTGCCAGTATACATGTATAGTGGTTTCAGAATTGTTAGCCTGCACACCCGTGGAAACACCTTTATGAACTACACTACTGTGAGTACCAGTATCTGTGGGGGGTTGGGTCCAGTATCCCCTATAGATACCAAAAGTCACAGATATTTCAGTCATTTATATAAAGTAGTGTCGAATTTGGATATAACTTGGGATCAGTAGTTGGCATAGTGGCTATGTCACTGGACTCCCAAGTAATTGACCGCAGTTCAAGTCCTGGACCTCGTGGCTTAAACTCACACCAGGTGCATGTGCGTGTGTGCCCAAGATCCCGAGAGGAGAATGGAGGAGAAGGGATTGCAGCATGGCCATCCCCCCTGGGGGGTGATTTCTCACTTTCTGTCTCTCTGTTTCTCTCTGTCTTTCTGGTGAGCGCACGCGCCCTATAGCAAGAATCTCTCCAAAAAAAAAGAATTTGGATATAACTTATGCACATCCCCCTATATACTTTAAATCATATCAAAATTACTTATAAAATCTAATACAATGTAACTACTATGTAAATAGTTATTACACTGTATTGCTTTTTATTTGTTACAAGGGAGGGGGTGTCTTGAAAAAGTTCATGGAAACTTCATATATTTTATATTCATATTTAAAAAAACATTTATGGAGGGGAAGGCAGTTAGCGTAATGGCTATGTCGCTGGACTCCCACGTAGTCGACCGCGGTTCGTGTCCCGGACCCGGTGGCTTAAAACTCACGCCGGGCGCGTGTGCGTGCGGACAGCAATGGAGGAGAAGGGATTGCTGCGTGACCATCCCCCCTGGGGGGTGATTTCTCACTTTCTGTCTCTATGTTTCGTTGTCTGTCTGGCAAGCAAACACGCCCTACATGATGGCAGGCGATAAAACTGCGCCTTCTCCTCCATCCTCCTCTTGGGATTTTGGGCATGCACACACGTGCCTAACATGAGTTTTGACGGTGGGTCTGGAACTTGAACCTTGGTGATGAGCGCAAGTGCCCTAGAGCAAAAATCCCTCTCTTTCCAAAACAATAAAACAAACAAAAAAAAAACTATGCATGAATTCAAAAAGTGTTTGCACAATGGGCCAACCCTATAGTGGGTCAACCACCAAGCTGGGTGATTAAAGAATCCAGATCCTGGGGCCAGCAGATGGCGAAGGGATTGTGTCACTGGACCCCCACATGGCTGACCAAGTTCAAGTCCCAGACCTGAACTTGAAACGCATGCCAGGTACATATGCCTGCGTGCCCAAGGTCCCAGGAGGAGAATGGAGGAGAAGGGATTATGGCATGGCCATCTCCCTGGGGGATCATTTCTCACTTTCCTTCTCACTGTCTCTGTCTCTCTCTCTCTCTTTGACAAGCACCTACACCCTAAGGCAAAAGCTTCTTTAAAAAAGAGTCCAGACCTGAACTTGAAACGCATGCCAGGTACATATGCCTGCGTGCCCAAGGTCCCAGGAGGAGAATGGAGGAGAAGGGATTATGGCATGGCCATCTCCCTGGGGGATCATTTCTCACTTTCCTTCTCACTGTCTCTGTCTCTCTCTCTCTCTTTGACAAGCACCTACACCCTAAGGCAAAAGCTTCTTTAAAAAAGAGTACCCAGGGGGACCAGCAGTTAGCGTAATGGCTATGTCGCTGGACTCCCACATAGTCGACCACGGTTCGCGTCCCGGACCCGGTGACTTAAAACTCACTACGGGCGTGTGTGCGTGCGTGCCCAAGATCCCGAGAGGAGAATGGAGGAGAAGGGATTGCGGCGTGACCATCCCCCCTGGGGGGTGATTTCTCGCTTTCTGTCTCTATGTTTCTTTGTCTGTCTGGCGAGCGCGACCAGCAGTTAGCGTAATGGCTATGTCGCTGGACTCCCACGTAGTTGAGATTTTTAGAGATTTTTCCCTTAGGGCATGTGTGCTGGAGAGAGAGGAAGAGACAGTGAGAGGGAAAGTGAGAAATCCCCAGAAGGAATGGCCATGCCACAATCCCTTCTCTTCCCTTCTCCCAGGATCTTGGGCACGCATACACACATGTCCGGCATGATTTTCAAGCCACCAGGACTTGAACTGCAGTCAACCCTGTGGGGGTACAACTGTATAACCACTACACTCCATCAGAGAGGAGAAGGGGAGGAGAAGGGATTGCGGCGTGGCTATCCCCCAGGTGAGTGTGAGTGATTTCTTGCTTTCTGTCTCTCTGTCTCTGTCTTTCTGGTGAGCACACATGCCCTATAGCAAAAACCTCTCCAAAAAAAAAAGAAAAAATAAACGATGTGAGCAAGGAAAGAATAGGAATATATACTCAAAGTGTTAATTGAAAAAGTTTCAACCAAGAATACTGTATCTGGCAAGATTATTCTTCATGTGGGAGGAAAAGATAACATTCTCAGATAATCAAAATCTGAAAGAATTTACCAACACCAGACTAGCTCTTCGAGTAGTTCTGAAGGGAGTACTATACCAGGAAAATTAAAGACAGACAAGTAAGTGAACAAAAAATTACCAAGAAAAAGGCCAACTTAATGGTAGGGACAAGTTCTCTTCTCTTCTTGCTGCAATCCCTTCTCCTCCATTCTCCTCTCAGGATCTTGGGCATGCACACACATGCGCCCGGCGTGAGTTTAAGCCACCAGGTCCGTGACTCAAACCGCCGTTGACTACATGGGAGTCCAGCGACATAGCCATTATGCTAACTGCTGATCCCACAAGTTCTGAAATATCAGTAGTAATGTTGAATGTTAACAGAGAGGTCAGACCACAGTAACACTGCAAATTCAACAGAAGAGAGATTACATGAGACTCAACTGGTGAAATAGAATTCTATGACTTTTTTTCTAAAACATTACTGATTTTCTTCTTTGTCTCCCAGATTTAAGGATTTTTGTTTTCTTCTGAGTTGTTGATAGGTTCAGCAATTTGTTAAAAAAATATTTTTTTAATTGCAACATAAACTTTTCTCCCTTCCTGACCCCTTTGCGATTGGAAAATCTTTGTGCACATTCTTATCTTGTGGCAGAATGGTTATTTGCATAAGTTTAGTAATACAATGGGATCTGTTGCCTTGCATCAGAAATTTAATTCTTGGGACCAGCAGTTAGTATATTGGCTATGTCGCTGAACTTCCATGTAGTCGACCGTGGTTCGAGTCCCAGACCCGGTGGCTTAAACTCACGCCGGGCATGTGTGCATGCATGCCCAAGATCCCGAGAGGAGAAAGGAGGAGAAGGGATTGCAGCATGGCCATCCCCCCGGGGGAGATTTCTCGCTTTCTGTCTCTCTGTCTCTGTCTGGTGAGCGCATGCACCCTACAGCAAAAACCTCTCCAAA
>NW_006159716.1:7717251-7720057 GCF_000334495.1 Tupaia belangeri chinensis
CCCCGCCCCCCCGGCAGGGATGGCCACGCTGCAATCCCTTCTCCTCCACTCTCCTCTCAGGATCTTGGGCACGCACGCACATGCGCCTGGCATGAGTTTTAAGCCACCAGGTCTGGGACGCGAACCGCAGTCGACTACATGGGAGTCCAGCGACATAGCCATTACGCTAACTGCTTGCCCCCATACTTTAAGATCTTTTGTGAATCAATAAAATGTGAGGAAAATAAAAAAGAAGAAGAAAGCAGATCTCTGAGAGATGGTTGACTCAGTATGGAAGAAGCTAATGTGCCTGAACTGTGGAGGGAGGATAGCCATCCCCAACTAAGACTGTGACATGAGCAAAAATAAACTTGTGTTTGAGACTGCACAAAGAAAGAAAGAAATACCTAGGGTTTTCCAGCCTTTTGCTGTCACAAATTGCCCTGCAAGGAATTAGGTACCCCGTCTGAGTACCTAGTACATGTTTCTGATACATTATCTGTCTTACCTCATTCCCATCCTGAAGACAGCCTGTGTCTGAGGACCCCGAGACTGCTGGCTTGCGTAAGCTCTTGTTACCATGAGCTTTCTGAGGGTTGTGTTTTCCACTGTATTCCTGATACATTATTGAATGAACGAATGTAACTCAGTGAGTAAATGGCAGTGCAGAAAACTGAAGCCAGGGCTGCGAGCCTGGATCTATCCAGCCCCAAAGAATGCGTTCATTAGAAACCAGCAGTAAGAACAGCCACCTCAGGGTGCACGAGGTGATCCACCTTTGTGGAAAGGTTCTATCAGGATGGGGACTAGCAGCTGGCATAGCAGCTATGTCACTGGACTCCCACATGGCTGACCACGGTTCGAGACCCAGACCCAATGGTTTGACTTTCATGCCAGGTAAGTGTGAGTATGTGCCCAAGATCCAGGAGGAGAATGGAGACAGGACTGTGGGTGTGGCCATCCCCCACCCCCACCCCAAGGGATGATTTCTCACTTTCCTTCTCACCATCTCGGGCTGGCTGGCTGGCAAGCACACAGGCCCTAAGGCAAAAATCTCTTTTAAAAAAAAAAAAAGATTATCAGAATATCTAATTAGGTTTTTTGTTTGTTTGTTTGTTTGTTTTCAGAGATTTTTGCTATCATGCACATGCACCTGCCAAGGAGCAGAGAGAGACAGAGAGAAAGTGAAAAATCACCTCTCAGGGAAGATTGCCATGCTGCAATCCCTTCTCCTCCATTCTCCTCTAGGGATTTTGACTCTAAGTGGGCATTTTTAAAGGACGGGATAAAAACCTAATTAGAGGGGCCAGCAGGTGGCATAACGGTTATGTTGCTGGACTCCCAAGTCGTGGACCCAATGACTTGAAACACTGGGCATGTGTGTGTGCGTGCCCAAAATCCCAAGAGGAGAAAGGAGGAGAAGGGACTGCAGCATGGCTATCCCCCCTGTGGGGTGAGCTCTCGCTTTCTGTCTCTGCGGTGATTGCACTCACACTATAGCAAAAATCTCTCTCAAAATGGAAAAAAAAAAATGGCTCAAAGACTACAGCCTTCTAAGATTTTTCTCTTTTGAGAGGTTTTTGCTATAGGGCATGTGCGCTCGCCAGACAGACAGAGAGAGACGGAGAGACAGAAAGCGAGAAATCACTCCCCAGGGGGGAAGGCAAGAAATCACTCCCCAGGGGGGATGGCCATGCTGCAATCCCTTCTCCTCCATTCTCCTCTTGGGATCTTGGGCACGCACACACACGTGCCCGGTGACTTTAAGCCACTGGGTCCAGGACGTGAACCGCGGTCGACTACATGGGAGTCCAGCGACATAGCCATTACGCTAACTGCTGGTCCCAGCCTTCTAAGATTTTTGAGGTTTCTCTATATGTTGACTTGTAACTGATTTTTTAAATTTTATTTTATTTATTGTTATTATTAATTTTTAATTTGACCAGAGAGAGACAGAGAGAGAGAAAGTGAGAAAGCAAGCTGCCAGGTCTGGGTCTCTAACCACAGTTGGCCATGTGGGAGTCCACCGCCAAAACTACCAGGCCACCTACCGGCCCCCCTCTAATAGTAATCTTTTTTTTTTTTTTTTTTTTTTTTTTACTGGGGACGTTTTTGCATCCTCCCCACCCCGGAACATATGGCAATGTCTGGGGACATTTTTAATCGCTATGACGGGGGCATGGGTGCTCCTGGCATCTAATGAGTAGAGAACAGGGGTGCTGCTAAACACCCCACAAACCAGAAATAGCCTCCGCAAGAAGAGCTCTCCAGTCCAAACTGTCAGTAAGGCTGAGAAACCGTCTTATGTCCTTCTGAAGACAGAAAAATGACGGGGAATGAGAGAGCAAGAGGCAGAGAAGGAAGCAGGGAATTATACGTCTGTGAATCTGACACCTGTCACGTCGTATACGTTCAATTAACGTCAACTGCACAGAACTGAGGAAGGTGGGAAAGAGCTGATCTGGAGAGGAGGGGAGTGGGAACGGGAGTGACGAAAATGAGAGGAGACGCAGGATGAGAAGGAGAAAGGGGAAGGGAGGAGAGAAATATGGGGAGTGGCATATTATACTTTTTTTTGTTTTTCTTTTTTTAGTTTGCTATAGAGCATATGTGCTTGCCAGAGAGGGGCGGGAGGAGAGAGAGAGAGGTGGAGGAAGGGAGGGAGAGAGAGCAAGTGAGTGCCCCAGGGCAGATGGACTCATCATCTCTTCAACATTCTCCTCTCAGGATTTTGGGCACTCATGCACATCCACCCAACGTATTTTTCTTTCTTTCTTTCTTTCTTTCTTTCTTTCTTTCTTTCTTTCTTTCTTTTTTTTTGAGCAGT
>NW_006159716.1:7720237-7720743 GCF_000334495.1 Tupaia belangeri chinensis
ATAGCCATTACGCTAACTGCTGGTCCCCTAACGTATTTTTCAACCCACCAGGATCCAGCTGCCTTAAGCACCACACCAAGTGCTGCCCCTATTATTTCCCCCCTAGACGGTCTTGCATGTTGCCATCCTCCTACCTCAATTGTGTAACCTTATTTTTATTTTTTTAAAATCTTATCTGCCTATTTCTATCTACCTATCTATCATTTATCTATCTATCTATCTATCTATCTATCTATCTATCTATCTATCTATCTATATCATCTATCTATCTGGCAGGGTCTAGCTTATTGCTTACCCAGGTCAGTTTCCAGCTCACAAACCTCCCACTCCGGCCCCCTGCTGGCCAAGCTATAGGAATTACAGGTACGTGCCACCACATCCATCCTTTGGCATGGACCAAGGCTTGGATCCAGGCCACTGGTGAAGTCCTGGCCTGTGCACACTGTTGCAGCTAGGGGGATTACACCTCTACATGATGATTACCAGCCTCCCATTCTGCACGCTCT
>NW_006159716.1:7721095-7724487 GCF_000334495.1 Tupaia belangeri chinensis
GATGGTCATGCTGCAATCCCTTCTCTTCCATTCTCCTCTTGGGATCTTGGGCATGCACGCACACACACCCGGCATGAGTTTAAGCCACTGAGTCCGGAACTTGAACCACGTCGGCTACATGGGAGTCCAGCGACACAGCCATTACTCTAACTGCTGGTCTCAAATTCTTGACCAGCAGAATCTATGAGCACAAGACAATGGCTGCATCAGGCCACTGTTTCCAGGTGGTGTGTTTAGCAACTACAAAGAACTGTAACAGGGCCAGCCCAGAGCACAGTGGTAAAGCAGAGTGGACTGGGAGCAGGTCCCACATGGCTGACTGTGGCTCAAATCCCAGACTTGGCGACTTGGAAAACACTCCAGGTGCATGCATGGGCATACCCTAAACCCTGACAGGATGGAGAAGAGGAGGAAAGGGAACAGGCCTGACCGCATCCACTGCAGGGTGTGTCCTCTCCACACATCCCAGACTTGGCGACTTGGAAAACACTCCAGGTGCATGCATGGGCATACCCTAAACCCTGACAGGATGGAGAAGAGGAGGAAAGGGAACAGGCCTGACCGCATCCACTGCAGGGTGTGTCCTCTCCACACAACCCCAGCTGCACGAGTCCTCTGGCAATTAAGAAAGGACGGAAAGGGGGCCTGCAGGCGGACCTTAAGGCACTGGACTCCACAGGGCTGACTCCGCAGTTCAAGTCCTCTACTTAATGGCTTGAAGAACACACTAGGCGCATGGCGGGCCCAAAATTCCAAGAAGAAAATGGAGGAGAATGGATCGTAATGTGCTCACCCTCCCTGGAAGGTGATTTCTCACTTTCCCGCTTTGTCACTCTCTGGGGAGTGCATGTGCCCCACGCCAAGATCTAAAATAAAAAAATAAAATAAAAAAAAGAAAGAAAGAAAGAAAGAAAGAAAAGAAAAGACAAAGAAAAGGGAAGAAGAAGGAAAAGAACTGCATGTGGGGCTCCTGGGAAAATCATTGGTTGTGCGCATTACATGCTAGCTAGGGTAATGCTGGCTGCTGTGACATTTTACTCCAAATTTTAGGGGCTGGCAGGCGGCGTGGGGGTTAAGGTGCTGGACTCCCACATGGCTAACTGTGGTTCCAGTCCTGGACCCAGCAACTTGCTTTCTTACTTTCCCTCTCTTTCACTCTGTCCTTCTCTGGTCAAATTTAAATAAATAAATAAATCCTAAATTCAATTTTTTTTTTTAGTTTTGTGTGTGTGTATGTGTGTTTTAGAGAGATTTTTGCAATAGGGTATGTGTGCTCACTGTAGAGACAGAGAGACAGAAAGTGAGAAATTGCCCCCTGGGGGGAGGATGGCACCCCGTAATCCCTTCTCCTCCACTCTTCTCTTGGGATTTTGGGCACACATGCACACGCACCTGGTGTGAGTTTTAAGCTGCTGGGTCTAAGACTCCAACTACGGTCAACTACATGGGAATCTGGCAAGGTAACCATTAGGCCATCTGCTGGTCCCCAATTTCAGAGGTTATAGCACAATAGTTTATTTCTTTTTAAAAAAGTATTTAATTTTAGGGACCAGTATTTGGCGTAATGGCTATGTCGCTGGACTCCCATGAAATCAACTGCAGTTTGAGTCCCAGACCCAGTGGCTTAAATTCACGCCGGGCACATGTGTGGGCGTGCCCAAGATCCTGAGAGGAGCATGGAGGAGAAGGGATTGCGACATGGTTCTTGACCCTGGAGGGTGATTTCTTGCTTTCTGTCTCTGTCTTTCTGGTGAGTGCACATGCTCTATAGAAAAAACCTCTCCAAAAAATTATTTAATTATATATATATTAAAAATTTGCTATAGGATATGCACACTCACCAGAGAGAGAGTCAAAGTGGTCGGAAGTGAGAAAGCAAGTGACTAGGTCCGGGACTCAAACCACAGTCCGCCATGTGGGAGTCCAGTGCCTTAACCATCATGCCACTTGCCAGCCTCAGCAGTTTCTTTCTTTCTTTTTCGTTTTTTGAGAGGTTTTTGCTATAGGTTGTGTGTGCTCACCAAAGAGACAGAGACAGACAAACAGAAAGTGAGAAATACCCTGCCCCGGGAGAATGGCCACGCTGCAATACCTTCTCCTCCATCCTCCTCTTGGGATTTTGGACATGCATGCACACATGCCTGGCGTGAGTTTTAAACCACTGGGTCCAGGTCTCCAACCGCGGTTAACTATGTGGGAGTCCAGCGAAATAACTATTACACTATCTGCTGGTCTCAGCAGTTTTTTTTTTTTAATTATTTATTTTATTTAATTTACTTGACTAGACACACACACACACACACACACACAGAGAGAGAGAGAGAGAGAGAGAGAGAGAGAGAGAGTGAAAGTGAGAAAGCAAGTCACCAGGTCTGGGACTTGAACCGTGGTTGACCATGTGGGAGTGTATTTCTCACACCGTTGTTCAGTGCAGTGTGTCTGGTCAATGGACAGCCTTCCATGAATCATTCATGAACTCAGACCACTTTTACTCTGTGGTTTCTCAGTCCCCCAGGGCTTGGGGTCCTCTACATCCAGAAAGCAAAGCAGGGAGGAGAGAACACACCTGCTTCTTAACCATCTTTTTCCAAAGTGGCATGCATTCCTTCTGCTCACGTTTTTTTTGGAGAGAACTGGTCACATAACCTCACCTAGCTCTGAGAGATTGAGAAATGTAGTCCCTGGTTGGTTAGTCAATTCCCAGAAATAACTCTTGATAATGGGAAAGGGAGCATGAATTCTGTCAGATAAAACTCAAGTTAATAAATTAAAATGATGATCATGGGGTCAGTAGGTGGCATAGTGGTTAAGGTACTGGATTCCCACATGGTTGGCAGCAGTTTAAGTCTTGAACCTGGAGGCTTGCTTTCTCACTTTCCCTTTCTCTGTTCAAATTAAAAAATAATAATAGGGGCCGGCAGGTGGTGTGGTGATTAAGGGCACTGGATTCCCACACGGCTGACCGTGGTTTGAGACCTGGCCCTGACAGCTTGCTTTCTCACTTTCCCGCTCTCGCTCATCTCTTCTGTCTTTCTCTGGTCAAATTTAAATAAATGAATAAAGTTAAATTTAAAAAGAAAAAAAAAGGAAAAAGAAAATGATTAACTTAAAAAATGATGATCATGGGCTGGCCCTATAGCCTAGAAGTTAAGGTAACCAGATTCCACATTACCAACCACAGTTCGAATCCTAGCCCTGGAGACAAGTAAAACCATGTTGGGTGCATGTATGGACGTTGCCCCAGTGAGAAATGGAAGAATGGGGGACCAGCAGTTAGCGTAATGGTTATGTCGCTGGACTCCCACGTAGTCGACCACAGTTCACGTACTGGACCCGGTGGCTTAATCTCACGCCAGGTGCGTGTGCGTGCGTGCCCAAGATCCCGAGCGGAG
>NW_006159716.1:7724591-7732960 GCF_000334495.1 Tupaia belangeri chinensis
AAAAAAAAAAAGTAAAAAAAAAAAAAAAGAACTGGAGAATGGTCTGTGGCATGACCGTGCCCTGCTGCGGGGTGCTTTTTCTCTCTCTGTCTCCCCCTGGCAAGTGCACACGCCCTCCAGCAATAAAAAAAATCAATAAAATGATGGTCATGACAAAGCTCTCCCTCGCTCTGTCTCATTTCCTTTCTTTTCATCTCCCTGGAACAGAGGTAGGATGAAAAGGATGGAGCAAACAGATGGCATTTTGCTTTTGGGCGCGGCCGGCCCTTACTCCATTCCGCGGTAGAGACTAGAATGGCCGGCAGAGGCGTGGAGTCTGGCGCCAAGTTGTCTGAGCTCAAGTGCGAGCTCTGCCAGGCACGTTTCTGGACCACTCGAGCCTCAGTCTCCCCCTCTGTAAGACGAATGTGATGCTAATAATAGCGCCCACCGGATAGGATTGTGTTGAGGGTTAATTCTGTGGGTGTCTGGTACGCAGGGTGAGCTGCGGCTGTGAGAGAACAGAGCGCCACCTGCCGTAGCACGCGCCTTCTGCATTTCCCACGCTCTTGTCCAAGAGACGTAAAAACAAGATGTTTCCCCCTCTATATTGGTGAAGTTACAAAGTAGAAATCCCATCAATCAGTTTTAGCCCTTTTTTTATAACCCAAGCCCAAGCAAGATGGGTTTTTAAAATGTCTAAAGCAAATCGCTCCCTCTGTGAGCACAGACTGATCCACTCTGGAGGCAGAGCTCGGCCGATCGATTTGAAGCGCAGTTCCCCTGTGCGAGGTTCAATAACAGTGAGATGGAACTTTTTCATTACGTTTTCGGAAGATGGAGCAGAAAAGAAAGGGGTCTTGATGGAACATCTCAAGCCAAGTCCCCGTGCTTCTTCCTAAGTACGCCTTCATCTTGAGCTCACCGGAAAACTTCAAGATTGCTGCATTTAGTCGCCTTCTGAGGGCGGGGCGGGGGTGTGCAGGAGGAATTAGAGTGACTTCGGGGGAGGCGAGATCCCAGATGGGGTGACCCAGCCTGAGACAGAGTGGGGAGTGAGGCCGAGGACCCCAGGTCTCCTTAGTCTCCACTTTTTCTCTTGTTCCTTTATTCCATCACCACCTCATCTCCAGCACTCCCGAGATGTAAGATTATGCTGAAGGAGTCAGGGCAAGATTTACTTTGAAAATTAAAAAAAAAAAAAAATTATTTATTAAATTTATTATTTTTAAATTTGACCAGAGAGAGACAGAGAGAGGGAAAGTGAGAAAGCAAGACAGGCCTGGGACTCGAACTGGACCTAACCACCTAACCACCACACCCTAACCACCATGTTACCTGCTGATCCCCCCAAGATTTATTCACTTTTTATTTTTTACTTTATTTTTCTGAGAAATTTTTGCTATAAGGTACGTGCACTTGCCAGAGAGACAGAAAGTGAGAAATCACCCCCCAGCCATGCCACAATCCTTTCTCCTCCATTCTCCTCTTGGGACCTGGGCATGCACACATGACCAGCATGAGATTTTTGGGCATGCACACACACGCACCTGGAGTGAGTTTAAGCCACTGGGTCCAGGACTTGAACCGCGGACGACTACATGGGAGTCCAGAGACATAACCATTACACTAACTGCTGGTCCCTATTTCTGATTATCTTTAATCAAGTTCACTATATTTTAGAAGTACTTATAACAAAAAGACTTCAAGTTTATTATAATGGTTACAATCACTGGACTCCCATGTAGTCAACCGCGGTTCAAGTACTGGACCCAGCAGCTTAAAACTCACACTGGGCGTGTATGCGTGGATGCCCAAAATCCTGGGAGGAAAATGTAGAAGGGATTGCAGCGTGGCCATCCTCCCAGGCAGTGATTTCTCGCTTTACGTCTCTGTTTCTTTTTCTTTTTCTTTTGGAGAGGTTTTTGCTATAGGGCGCATGCGCTCACCAGACAGACAGAGACAGAGAGACAGAAAGCGAGAAATCACCCCCCAGGAGGGATGGCCACACCACAATCCCTTCTCCTCTGTTCTCCTCTCGGGATCTTGGGCACGCACGCACACGCGCCCAGCGTGAGTTTAAGCCACTGGGTCCAGGACTTGAACCGTGGCCGACTACATGGGAGTCCAGCGACATAGCCATTACGCTAACTGCTGGTCCCAACGTCTCTGTTTCTATATCTCTGGCGGGTGTACATGCCCCATAGCAAAAATCTCTCTCTCTCTCAAAAAAAAAAATCAGTATGGTATAATAGGCCACAACCTCGTTTCCTTCCAGCTGGATGCCCTGGTAGTTTAAGCATCTACATCCTTTACCTTGGCAAGAATCGGTACCCGATTCAAATATTTATTACATGTCTGATTTTATTAAGGAGGGAAAAGGAGAGAGAGGAAAGAAAGAGGGCAGTGGGAATCGGGTATCAATAATTACTGCCTTGTTTTCCTCTGGCTGCAGAACTGGCTTTGGGCTGTTTATTTTACTAGAAATATCTGTACAATGTAGGTGCCTAGTACAAAATTTAGGCTTGGAGTGATGTGCAATTGAATTACATCACTCCGAGTTGGCTCTTTTGGGACGATAAAAATCACCAAAGAACCCTAACTCAATTCACATTTGTCCAGGTTGGGGAAAGAAAGAGGAGGGAGTGGGGTGCTTCTCACATGAAGAACCTTGAGTTCTCCAATCCAGAGTTATAATGATATTCTCATCACCTTGGTTTTTGGACTCACGATGTATTACGCCATCAGCTCTGATATATATGTATAAATAAATATATATATATCATACACACACACACACACACACACACACAATTCAGGACTTGTTGAAGTATGTTTAAGTTTATTTTAGGTAGTACCAATCTTACCTCTTCCATTCCAGTAATGTTTGGAGCTGTGCTTTTCAAAGTCCAGTTAATGCTGAGTAATGACTCTGGACCACCAGTGAGAGGAAAGAAACGGAGTACAGCAGAGTAGGGCAGAGGCCGTCATTAGCAGTGAGTGTAGGTATCATAGTTGTGTATCTATGCGTGCATGCGCACACTGGGTCTCCCTGGACAATATGTGCGTGTGTGTTTACTGTAGGTTGTTATCAAAGAAGTTTGGAGGCTTTCTGGTGCAGGACAAGGAACCCAATGTGGCTTTTCTCTGCCACAGGGCACTTGTGCTCGCTAGAGAGAGACAAGAGAGGGAGAGTGAAAGATGGCCACATTGCAATCCCTTCTCCATTCTCCTCTAGGGATTTTGGGCATGCACACACATGCCCCTGGTGTGATTTTTTCAAGCCACTGGGTCTGAGACTTGAACTGTGGTTGGCCATGCAGGAGTCCAGTGCCTTAACTACCACACCACCTGCTGGCTCCAAGCTAAGCACTCTCAAATGACAGGAAAGACAAACGTCTTCAGCAGAGAAAAACTATAAAAAGAACCAAGATGTTAATTTTAGAACAAAAAAGTGCAATCTCTGAAATAAAAATTCACTAGGTGAGTTAATAGAAAGGAGGTGACGAGAGGAATAAATGAACTTGAAGATGGATGAAGAGAAATGATCTAATCTGAAGAACAGAAAGAAAAATACTGACACAGTCATGAACAGGGTCTCAGGGGCTGTGGTCCAGCTTTCATATTACTGGGATCTCAGAGGAGAAGTGAGACTGATGTAAAAAAGAAATCTTGAAGAAATATCCTCAAATTTGGTGAAAAGAAACTCAAGAACTCCAGACAAAAATGAATGCAAGAAACAAAAGCTCCAGAAAATAAAACCTTCCATACTCAGACCAAAAAAATCAATCTCCTGAAATAGACAGACAAAAGAAATTAAAAAAAAGGTCCCCCTCCCCCCCCCAGGGCCCTGCTAAGCCGGTGGCGGCAGGAGGCGAAGGATAACTGCCTTTAATGTAAGAGATGCAATTCTAAAAATAAGATGCATAAATAACAGGAACTAGGCAGTCAATACCTGAGCTGAAATTTTCCGTACTGGAGCCTATCACATTTAGGCACTCTAGTGCAGTGGTTAAGAAAGTGGGATATGGAACCATTCAGACATTTGAAATTGTTCTTCCTGCTAACCACAAGATGGCTGCTGTGCCGCATCAACTGATGGTCAACTCTGCTTGCCAGAACCGCCTTCCTGAAACTGTATTCCATGGAGACTCACCTACAGTTGCGGAACTGCACGAGACCCACACTTGATCCAACCTTGAATGGAATCTATTTTCCCTATTGTTAAAAACTTTGGACTCGTGACCCCTCTCCCTCTACTCGCAGGTATCGCATTTTCAATGACCCCTCTGGAGGATAGCTGTCTATAGCAGAGATAGAGTAATTGGGAGAGGGGGAAAGGGCTGAGGGTCAAACATAGGATAAAAAACATATTTATATGTATGAAAGTAGAAATGGAACAGTATTGGTGACGACATGCTTGATTAAGACACTATGTAGTTTATCCTAGATGGGAAACTACACTTGGTGTGTTGTGATGATACTCAGGGAATGAGTGTTAGGCAATATAATTTAATATAAAAAAAGTAATAAGCAGGAGGAAAAAAAAATGCACATTTGATGACTGAAGAGAGTTGTATGGACACAACTGGGGTCTACTTTATAATATGTTCATTCTACTCCCTGGGGTTTATGCCTAGGATCAGATTTGGATACATGTGTAAGGATATGTCAGCTGTGCTAGCTAGTGGATATACTTAGACTAATTGAGTTCATTGGTAGAACAATTGAATGGGGGGGGGCGGAAGCCATTGAGGGCAATCATGAATGTCAGGGACAATGGAGGAGGAAGATGGGACATGGCAGAGGGTGGGGATGGGGAACCTAGGATGGCAAAACAAAAGGCAAGGTATGCAGGACACAAAAATTGGGAAATCATTTGCTGAGAACATATATGTTGATGTGCTTGATTGAGCCAATGCACAGTGTATTTTGGATGGAAAATTCATATGTGTGTTGTGATGAGAAAAAATTTATAATAAAAAACAAAGTATAAAAAAAAAAAGGAGAGAGAAGAGGATAAAGACAGCAGTGAACAATAGAGAGGCAGGATGTTAATGAGAAATAGATATGGTTTATTACCTGTTGATGATGACATGTATAGTATTCTCAACTGAACCGGTCTGGGAAGTATTTCATGATGGGTGAAGTCTTTTTAATAAGCAAAATGAGAAATAGTGATTGATTGTTTAAAAAAATTATAATAATAATTATTGGGAAAAGCATGGAAAAGATATTGAATGATAAAGCGGGGAGATTGATATCTCTGTATTGACTGACATGCATGGCATTCCCTTTTGAAAAAGCAATGGAAGTCAATGTAAAGTTATATGTAATCTAGTGTAATAGAAAGAAGATTATGATGATAATAAAATAAAAAAAAAAAGAAATAAAGAAAAAGAACAAAGAACAAATAAAAGAAAAAGAAAGATCTTTGAAGCAGTCTAAGAACAGTATGGCAGCTCTGAGAAAATAAACAATAGAATTACCCTACGACCCAGCAATTCCACTTCTGGGTTTATACCCAAAGAACTGAAAGTTGGGTATGGCATAGATACTTATATTTATTTATTTTTATTTAAAGGAACATTACTCAAAATGGTCAAAAGAGGGAAGCAACCCATGTGTCCACAGACTGAGATGGATAAACAGCATATAGTATAATATATACATACAAGGGATTATCACTCAACCTTTAAAAAGGAAGAAAATTCTAACCCACGTTAATATAGATGAACCCTGAGGGCATTACGCTTAGTAGAAGCCAGGTGCAAAAAGAAACAGACTGTATGATTCTGCTTATATGAAGTATCCAGACTCATCTCATTTAAACAGACAAAACGCAGAATGGTGGCTGGCAATGTACGGGGTTTAATGGGTACAGAGTGTCAGTTCTGCAAGATGAAAAGAGTTGTAGAGATTGTTGTGCAATAGTGTTAGTGCATACTGAAACACACACTTAAAAATTACTAAGATGCGGGGCCAGCAGATGGCATAATGGCTACATCGCTGGACTCCCATGTAGTCGACTGCAGTTTGAGTCCTGGACCTGGTGGCTTAAATTCACACCAGGCACGTGTGCATGTGTGCTCAAGATCCTGAGAGGAGAATGGAGGCATGGCCATCCGCCCTGGGGAGGTGATTTCTTGCTTTCTGCCTCTCTCTTTCTTGCAAGCGCCCGTCCTATAGCAAAAACCTCTCAAAAAAAAAAAAAATTAAGATGCAGAGAACAGCAGATGGTATAATGGTTATGTTGCTGGACTCTCATGTAGTTGACTGTGGTTCAAGTCCTAGACCTGGAGGCTTAAAACTCACTCCAGGCACTTGTGCACATGTGCCCAAAATCCCGAGAGAAGAATGGAAGAGAAGGGATTGTGGTGTGGCCATAACCCCTGAGGGGGTGATTTCTCTCTTTCTGTCTCTCTGGCAAGAGCATGCACCCTATACCAAAAACTCTCTCTTAAAAAAAAAAAAAAAAAGAAGCATATTAAGATGCAGGACCATGGCCAGCAGGTGGCGTAGGGGCTAAGGTGCTAGACTCCTACATGACCAATCACAGTATGAGCCTGGTGGCTTGAAAATCATGCCGAGTAAGTAAGCATGCATGCTCAAAATCCCAAGAGGAGAATGTATAAAAAGAAATTGTGGTGTAGCAATCCTTCCTAGGAGGTGATTTTTTTCACTTTCCTTCTCTGTCTCTCTCTGGCAAGAGATATGCATGCGCTCTATGGCAAAAATCTACCAAAAAAAGTGCAGGGCCAGCAGGTGGCATAGTGGTTAATGCAGCTGGATCTCATATAGCTGACTGTACAGTTTGAGTCCTGGGCCCAGCAGTTTGAAAAACTCACTGAGCATGTGCACATGTCCAAAATCCCAAGAGGAGACAGGATTGTGGTGTAGTCATCACTCCTCCGGGGTGATTTCCCACTTTCCCCCCTCTCTTTTTCTCTCTCTCAAGCACACACACCCAATAGCTCCTCCCAAAAAATTAAGATGGTAAATTTTGTTATGTACATTTTTCCAATTTTTAAAAATAATTATTTATATAATTATTATTATTTTTAAAATTTGATCAGAGAGATAGAGAGAGAAAAAAAGGAAAGAGAGAAAGCAAGTCACCAGGTCTAGGGTTCAAACTATTTATTTTTTCCAGATTTTTTTTTTTAAAGCAGTCTTGGAACCAACAGATGGTGTAATGGTTACATCGCTGAACTCCCACATGGCCGACCACAGTTCACATCCTGGACCTGGAGGCTTAAAACTCATGCTAGACATGTGTGCCCAAAACCTCGAGAGAAGAATGGAGGAGAAGGGATTGTGGTGTGGCCATCCCCCCTGGAGAGTGATTTCTCTCTCTCTCTCTCCAGTAAGCACATATGCAAAAATCTCTCCAAAAAAATCAGCAGTCTTAAATGTGACACGCACACACTCAAACACACAAAACCAGAATACTATGTAGTCACTAGTAGGATAAATTCCAGATATCTGAGGTTAAATGGGTGAACCTGGAAGAATTATGTTAACATAATAAGATAAGCTCGTACAGAGACAGAAATATCACATGTTCTCAGTCATGTAGGAAAACTGGAAAAAATGACTTCATAGAATTAGAGATGTAGAATGACTATTAGTTACTGGAAAGGGTGGCAGGGGCAAGGGGCAGATGGAGGGATATTAATTAATAATTAATATTAATTAATTAATAAAAAATTATGGACAGATAGAAATGGTAATGTATAGTGTTATAAAATACAGTGGGGAGAATATTGTTAACAACTTGCTGTATAAAATGCTCCTAATGGAAATACTAACTACCCTGATTTAATCATTACACATTGATTACTGAGTGATGTACTGAAAAATCACATTGTAACAATTATTATTAATAAAAAATTATTGGAAAAATACATATGTAGGGTCAGGTCCATGGGCTGGTGAGTAAGAAAGCTGGACTCCACATGGGCAACCATGTGGCTTGAGTTCCGGACTTGGCGGCTAGAGAAACACACCACACACGTATGTGTGCATGCCCAAAATCTTGAAAGGAGGGCTATATGGAGAAGGGATTATGCTGTGATCATTTCCCATGCACATGACCCCTCTAGCATCAAAAAAAGAAAAGAAAAAAAATTTTAAACAAAGCGGTCAGAAAAATGATGAATTAACTGCAGAATAATGATTTCAATGACTGTGGATTTCTCATCAGAAACTATGGAAGAAAGAAGACAGTGGAACAACATCTTTAAAGTGTAAGGAAATAAATATATCTAGAAAAAATACAAGTAGGAATGAAGGCAAAGTAGACATTCTCAAATAAGGGAAAACAGAGAGAACTGTTGGCAGGCCTGCTCAAAGAAAAGTTTTAAAGTTCCTGGGGAATGCTGATTTGT
>NW_006159716.1:7733247-7733607 GCF_000334495.1 Tupaia belangeri chinensis
AAATAATTATTTTATTTAACTTTATTTATTTATTTTTATTTTGACCAAAGAGGGACAGAGTGAGAGAGTGAGAGTGAGAGAGAGAGAGGGGGAAAGTGAGAGAGCAAGCCGCCAGGTCCAGGACTCGAACTATGGTCTGTCATGTGGCAGTCCAGCACCCTTAACTACCATACCACCTGCTGGTCTCAAATAAACAATTCTCTAACTTTATTTTTTAAAAAAAGGTAGACCTAAATCCAATCATATTAGTGATATTAATTGCAAATGGTCTAAATACACCAATAAGAAACAAAAGATGGTTGGGACCAGCAGTTAGCGTAATGGCTATGTCGCTGGGCTCCCATGTAGTCGACTGCGGTT
>NW_006159716.1:7733691-7741769 GCF_000334495.1 Tupaia belangeri chinensis
GGCGTGGTGATCCCCCGCCCGGGGTGATTTCTCACTTTCTGTCTCTCTGTCTCTGTCTGTCTGGAGAGCGCACACGCCCTATAGCAAAAAAAAATCAAAAACAAAAAAAAACCTCTCCAAAATAAAAAAAAAAAAGGAAACAAAAGATGGTTAGACTGGATTAGCAAGCAAGCCCCAACTGTACATGTGGTTGAAAAGTCCACATTAACAGAGAAATGGAGAAGAAACGGTGGCATGACCACATACCATTGGGGGGGGCTCTCTCTGACAAATGCATGAACCCTGTGACTTTTTGTCTGTGTGCGCTTGCCAGAAAGACAGAGAGAGACAGAGAAACAGAAAGCGAGAAATCACTCCCCAGGGGGGATGACCATGCCGCAATCCCTTCTCCTCCATTCTGCTCTCAGGATCTTGGGCATGCACACACACGCACCCGACGTGAGTTTTAAGCCACCAGTCTGGGACTCGAACTGCGGATGACTACATGGGAGTCCAGCAACATAGCCATTACGCTAACTGCTGGTCCCAATCCTGTGGTGATTTTTTAAAAAAAGAACTTCACATTAAACATACAGGTTCAGAGTGAAAACATTTTGGAGACCGGTGGTTTGAAGAGAAGTTCGGGTTTCCTCTTGGATAGCGGGGTTGGAGGAGATAAGCTTAGTGTTCCCATAAGCAAAAGCAGCCCAGACTCTGGCTCCCAAATTCCCCACGACAGCTTTCATAGTGGGCAGGGCCGGTCACACCACCCAAAAGCCACAGCCCACAAACCACCTACGAAACCAAACTGAAGAGGCGTTCTCTTTGTTTCCAGAAATTGGAATATTCAGCCTTTGTCAAAACAAGGAGGTACTCTCCTTTCCCTAGGACGCGCTGATTTGCACAGCTGTGTGCTGCAAGCACCCTGGCAAGGTGGCACAGGCTTTGGAGACGACGGTCTTGTGGCCCCGTGCTTCACGCTCTCTGCTTTGGTGTGAATCTCATCTTTTATCATGAACCTAAACTTGCCACCCTGGTGTCTATGACAGCTTTTAAAACTGTCTCCAGCCAGGAAGTGAGCGCGGGACGTCCCTAGAGAGGTATGAAGGGCTCAGTTACTGGACCGTCTTTTCTGCCTCCAGTTTTCGAAGCTTCACGTAGCTGTCTTCGCGTGCGAAATTCAACCCAGGTCGTGTCACGTGCTCTTACATCTAGAAGCCGATGAGATCACTACTCGAGGAATCTGTGCCACTTTCCCTTCAGAGATGAATGAAAACAGAGGTGGGGCCTTGTAAAGTAGAGCTGTGGAGATTTAGGTAGACTGCAGAGACGTTGGCTAAGCTGCTGGTTGGAGGTTTCATCAATTTTCTAGTCATGATCAAACATATTTCAGAAAATGCTTGACTTCCTGTATAAATGAAAAACAGAATTTTCCTTTTTCTAAAAAAACATTTATTTAATTCCAGTTGTTATTATTTTAATTTGACCAGAAAGAGAGAAAGGGAAAGCAAAAGTAAGTTGCCAAAGCCAGGACTCAAACCACAGTCATCCATGTGGGAATCTAGTTCCTTTAACCACCACGCCACCTGCTGGCCCCAAAACACCAGAATTTTCAAATGAAGACTAGTAGAAATGGACTCAGTCCAAATAATATCAAGTAGAAATATTAGGTCGTCGGAAAAATATGTCATGTCGTTGGAAAAATGTCATGACTTTTCCAACGACCCAATGGTATCCATGTTTTATGACACACTCTAAATTCTAGCTAACCTGAATTTCACAGATTCCCCTCTACAGGTTTATGGGAAAGTCTTTTTTTTAACTTACTTTTTAAAGTTCTTCTTTTTTTTTTTTATTGCCAGAGGGCACATGCATTTATCAGAGAAAGAAAGAGACAGAGAGTGAGCCTGTAGACTCCAATGGGACATGGTTGTGCCGAAGTCCCCTTCCCTCGATCTTTTTTTTTTTTTAAAGAATTATTTTATTTTAACTTTTTAAAAATTTATTATTATTATCATTATTATTTTTCAGTTTGATCAGAGAGAGAGAGAGAGGAAGTGAGAAAGCAAGCCACCAGGTCCGAGGCTCGAACCGTGGTCGCCCATGTGGGAGTCCAGTGCCTTTAACCACCACGCCACTTGCCGGCCCCCCCTTCCCTCTATCTTTTCCTCCTGTCAGGATTTTGAGCATGCAGACACACAAGCCACTGGGAGGGACTACAACCATGTGGGTTAAGTTCCTTAGGCCCTGCACTTAACTACTATGCTAAGGAACTGGACCTATGTGTTCTTATTTTAAGACATTGTTCTCTGAATCCTAACATCTGATTTCCCTTTCTCCATAGTAATAGAATCCTGATTTTATGGTGATAAAGTTTATTTAATTATTTCTCCTATGAGAGCGAGTGAGCGAGAGAGACAGCACTTCCAACAGGGTTTTGACATGGCTGGATCCGTCCAGCCCCAGGTTGCCAGCCAGCATGCCTGTGCCTGGTATGTTCAGGGAGGTCCCTGGATATGAACCCAGAACCTTCCCATGTGAGTCAGCCTCGCAGAGCATTGAGCTTTACCACTGTGTCACTGTCCAGCACCCAGAATCCTGATTTTTGGTTAGGCTTGTGGCTGCCTGGAATAGACTTAATCTCCCAACTTCACTTCCTAGGTGCGACCTACCACGAGCTAAGTTCTGTCTTGTGAGTTGTAAGAGGAAGGATTATGAGGCAACTCCCCAGAACCGTCCTTGAAACACTCCTGCACACTTCCTTCTTTCTTTGTCCCTCTTTAACTCATCTTTTTACTTTTGGAGAGGTTTTTGCTATAGGGTGAGTGCACTCACCAGAAAGACAGAGACAGAGAGACAGAAAGCGAGAAATCACCCCCGGGGGGGGTTGACCACGCCGCAATCCCTTCTCCATTCTCCTCTCAGGATCTTGGGCACGCACATACACGTGCCTGGCATGAGTTTAAGCCACCGGTCCGGACTTGAACAGCAGTCAACTACATGGGAGTCCAGTGACGTAGCCATTACGCCATCTGCTCGTCCCTCTTTAACCCATCTTCTTGCTTGGAGAGTGGATGTAAAAATGAGTGCTAGCCACCACCTTGAGGAGGATGATTTAGGGAAGGAGTCCAGGTTTCTGTGCACTTTGTGAAACAGTCCTCACACCAGCTCTGGGCTACGTACTCTCAGACATTTATACAAGAGAGAAGAAAATCCCCATCTTGTATAAGCCAATATTATTTTTGGTTTCTGTTACACACAGTTGAATCATTCCTTATATATTAGGTTGCTGGAGAAGTTGATGCAATTTTACACAGAAAAACATAGGAAAAATACATCATGACTTTTCGGACAACCCAATAGTCCCTACTTGACTGAAACCAAGAACTTTCCCCTGAATACCGGGAAGAAGTTTCTGGGTGGGGAAATCATTCCAATTTAGCCTTCGTAGGTGAAAAACGCCGTGAACTGCCTTTCTTGAGACATTTCACAGTAAGACTGACAAGAGAGAAAACAACCTCCAAAAGAGCCATAACGCAGTGCCCTGCCCTCAACAGAGGGCCAGTTCCTGCTCTGTTCGGTCTGGTGGAAAGCACACCAGAGAGGGCAGGCAGGGGGAGGCCCGTGCTCTGGTTTGACTCGGAGGCTGCTGTGGCCTCAGGTTGGGTTTTCCCCTGTGAACCAGGAGGATGTTAAGCGAGGCCCCTGAAGGCTTTCACCCAGCACTGAAATTCCAGTCCATTTGCCAACTCCCAATGGCGCCCGTGTTCCTGTTGGATGAATGAAATAACCCCTGTAAAGCGCCACTCGCGGTGCGTGGCCAGGTGCCCACAGACGTCGGCTCTCGGGAGCCACGTCTCTCACTGCCACGGCTTCCACAGCAGCTCTCGCAGAGCAGACGCTCCGTGTGCGCTCGCTGGCGTCCTCTGAGAATGACTGGGTCTTCTCTTGGTCCCCTGCGCGTCCTGCAGGAGGACCGTCTCTCTCTCCCTTAACTAGTTTCAGCAAGAAAAACTTGAGATACGGAGGCTCCTTAGGTGACACGAATCCACAGGAGAAGAATCGGCAGATGGAGGAGGAAATAACACTATTTATTTACAATTCTTTCACTTTATCCACAATTTCCCATACAAACATAAAAACTAAAAAAATAAAACCACCACTTGGGAACACAAGTGTCTTTCTTTAGTTAGTCCGGCGGAGGGAGGGTCACAGCCCCCCCACTCTGTGACGGAGATTACTGAGGCACACCGAAGGGAGAGGAGAGGGTTGGGAAGAATGCCTGAGAAACAGCTCCGGGTGAGACGCCTAACTCATGGCTGGGTGTGGTGCGCTGGGCCTCACTGTCAAGGAGACTCAAGGGTGTCACCCACTGGGGACTCTGCTTGGCTTCCCATGAGGATGACAGCTGCTGGCCCTGTCCTCCAGCTCTCCACTACCAAACCCCGACAGTTGAATGTGGGCCGCACGGCACATGAGCTGCGTGGGGTGGGATGGTGACAGGAGGGACACCGAACGCTGAGAAGAGCCCCAAACCGGGGACCTTTCCTTGGCACTGACTAGTCAGTCACGGCTTGTCCTGAATACAACGCTGACTTAGGAATGGGCAAACAAAAGCCCTCTCCAGATTCAGGGGGACGGCAGGGGCTAAAAACATGTAGAAAGTGCTTCTACCTCTGCAGTCCCTTCTTGGGGAGGCTGCTAAGGGTGACGGGTCGGGGGTTCCCCCTGCCGAAGATGGGGAGGAGTGGGGCAGACGCTCCAGAAAGGCCTGGGAGGAGTGGAGGGAGGGGAGGGGACCGTGGAGACACTGATGCGGGGAAGCCTGCCGTTGCATCTCAAGGCAGCTGCGCCTGCCTGGCCACGCTCACCTGAGCAGACTCCTGCTCCACCTCCCTCATGGTGGGGTACCCAGGAACCAACTGGAGGCGCTGCAGCCACCCGCCTGGAGCTGCGTCTGTGCTAGTGACCTCGATTGCTTCCACAGCTGACGCACACTGTGAATACGAAACCCTACCTGCTACAAAGAGGACGTGTATCTGTACACCTCTACCGCACAGAGCACAATCTACACCTAGTATCTTGGAGTGGGTCATTGTGGAAAAGGGGTTCGGAGAGGCAAAAAGCCCTCGCTCCCTCCCCTACCCTGATCCTTCTCAAGGGACGCTTGTACACTTGGTCACGGGACCCTTGCCCTTCCCCGCGGGTTCTGATGGGACTAGTCGGGATGCAGAGATTCAGACACGTGGCTGAATGCTGATGGGCACGTAGACAGACACACACACACTCACACATGCACGCACACGCTCGCACGCGCCTGGTGAGAAAAGGGAAACCAGATCCCTAGCCCTTGGGTGTTGGCCTCCTCCATCTGAGGACAGCTCCTCTAACGCAGCCCCTCCCTGGCTCAGACAAGGGCAGAAGGGGAGGGGCTAGGACCGGGGAGAGCAGAGGGACCAGGGGTCTTGAGAACATAAGGCGTTTCTGACCTGTGATCAAATCAAACTATGTCACAAAAGCAGCGGCCTTAGTTGGGGCCAGGGGGCAAGAGGCAGCCCATGTAGGGACAGTGTGAGCTGAGACCCTGAGCCTTCCCCTTTTGTCCAGTTTCTTCTCAAGGGGCAGACAACCCTGTACCTCCGGTTTTGTCCTCTCCCAGAGCTGGGCCCATCCACGTGGCCTGGAATACTGACAGTGGTCCCAGAGACACATCCAGAGACATGGAGTGGTGGATGCCGAAGAGTTAAGACCTGGATGGCGGGTGTGAGCTTTGTACAGCAGGAGTGGCTCCTGGCCAGGGTCCACGGCTCGCACAGTGGCCACGGTGAGCAGATTGCCATCAGAGATGGGGGCAGTCCGGGTCCCCGGGGGAGACAGCACCTATCGGCGGTAGTGGTTGGGGGCGTCGGCAAACATGTACTTGAGTCTGTAGGCCTCAGCGAGCAGCAGCCCGATCTCCTCGTTGCCCCAGTGTATCGTAGGCAGGTTCTGTAGCAGCATGAGGAGACCCTGGAAGGCAAGAAAGGGCTTTGGTATACTCCACACTGCAGACCACCGGGTCTGCCTTCCTGGGTCACACATCCCAAACGGTCCAGTCTCCCTCCTCCCACATGGCCTTAGTCCCTGGTTGACCTCGGGAGCGAAAAGCCTCTGCTGATTCCCTGATCCACGAACACCTGCGTTCCCCACCCCCAAAGAACTACTTTATTTAACTTTGTTTATTTATTTCAATTTGACCAGAGAAAGACAGAGCCAGAGCAAGAGCGAGAGCGAGCGAGAGAGAGAGAAAGTGAAAAAGCAAGCCGCCAGGTCCAGGACTCGAACTGCAGTCCCATGTGGGAGTCCAGAGCCCTTAAATACCATCCCACCTGTTGGCCCCACTTCTCTATAATATTTTTAAAGAGGCAGGTGGGGGCTGGCAGGTGGTGTGGTGTTTAAGGGTGCTGGACTCCCACATGGCTGCCTGCGGTTCGAGTCCTAGACCTGGTGGCTTGCTTTTTCACTTTCTCCATCCCCCTCTCTCTTTCACTCTTGGTCTCACTCTGTCTCTCTCTGGTCAAATTAAAATTAAAATTAAATAAATAAATAAAGTTAAATAAAATAATTCTTAAAAAATATTATAGAGAATGACAATAAAGTTTTTCTTTTTTTCCCCAGGGTTTCTGCCTTAGGGCACGTGCGCTCCCTGGAGAGTTAGAGAGAGAGACAGTGAGAAATCACCCCCCAGAAGGCATGGCCACGTCACAATCCCTTCTCCTCCATTCTCCTCCCAGGATCTTGGGCACACACGCACGCATGCCCAGCGTGAGTTTCAAGCCACCGGGTCTGGGACTCAAACCGCAGTCACCCATGTGGGAGTATAGTGATGTAACTACTAGGTCATCTGCTGGTCCTAGTTTTTCTTCTTTTTTTTTTTCTTTTGGAGTTTTTGATATAGGGCACATGTAGGTTTTGATATAGGGCTGGAGAGAGAGAGAAAGTGAGAAATCTCCCCCCACGGGGGGATGGCCACACCTTAGGATCCTCTCAGGATTGTGGGCACATATGTGCACACACGAACATGTTTTTCAGGCTGGGTCTGGGACTTGAGTCACTTGGTTGGCCAGTGGGCTCCAGCTGCCTTAACCACCACACCACTGGCTAGCCTGCAATAAAGACTTTTTAAAGGGACCAGCAGATGGCATAATGGTTATGTCACTGGACTCCCATGTAGTCAACTGTAGTTCGAGTCCTAGACTTGGAGGCTTAAACTCATGCCAGGCATGTGTGCGTGTGTTCCTAAGATCCTGAGAGGAGAATGGAGGAGAAGGGATTGCGACATGGCCATCCCGCCTGGGGGGTGATTTCTTGCTTCCTGTCTCTCTGGCGAGTGCACGCACTCTGTAGTGAAAATCTCTCTCAAAAAACCCTGCCTTTTTTTTTCCTTTATTTATTTACATTCATTCACTATACATCATCACAGCAAACAAAATGAGATTTCCCATCCAGAATACACTGTATATTGGCTCAATCAAGCACATCAACATACGTGTTATCGTCAACAATTTTCCATTTCCTGTTTCCTGTATATGTTGTTATTTTGCCGTTCTTGATTCCCTCTCTCTCACCATCTGCCGTGTCCCACCCTCTTCCCACACTGTCTCTGGTATCCACGGTTGCTTTCTATGCCTTTCCCCCATTTTATTTATTCACTAATGAACTTAATTAATCTAAATATTTCCAGTAGCAAGCGCAGCTGATATATACATGTCCCTGAACACAAGTCTGACCCTAGGCATAAACCTCAGTGAGTAGAATGAACATACGCCAAAGTAGCACCCAGCTGGGACTACACAGCTTACTGCAGTCCTCAAATATACTTTTTTTAATTTCCTGAAAAATGGTTTTCATGAGTTTTCTCCTGAAATTTTTAAAATTAATTTACATTCATCCTCTAATCATCGTCACAGCACACAAAAAATGGTTATCCATCCAGAATATACTGCATAGTGACTTAATCATGCATGTTATCAATAAATTTCCATTTCTAGTTTCATATATATATATATATATTTACCCCTATGTCTGACCCTCTGCCCTTTCCCACCCTCTTCTCACAC
>NW_006159716.1:7742533-7763995 GCF_000334495.1 Tupaia belangeri chinensis
TCTTTGTCTGTGGTTTTGGTCAGTCTGGCTATAATGTGTCTTGGAGAAGATCTTCTTGGGTTGATTCTATTTGGGGTCCTTTGTATTTCTTGGGACTGGATCTTTGAGTGCCTCTCTAGGTTTGGAAAATTTTCTTGCAGGATTTTATGGAATAGATTATCAATGCCCTTATGGGTCTCTTCGCTTTCTAGGATGCCAATTATCTGGATGTTTGGACATTTGATGGTATCTAGTATTTCTCGTATATTCTCAAATTTGGGGGCAATTTTCTCAGTCTTCGTGGTGGATTTTTCTAGGCCAGCAATTTTCTCTTCTACATCTGAGATTCTATTTTCTGTATGATCTGGTCTGCTTTTAATACTTTCAAGAGAGATTTTGACTTCCTGTATTATAGCCTTCATCTCTAACAGTTCCGTTTGAGTCTTGTGTAAAGTGTGTAATTCCTCTTTTAGATCTTGCAGGAATTTCCTCACCTCCCGGCACTCGTCAGCTCCTGTCTCCATTCTCTTCTGCAGTTCCTTGTCTCTCTTCTCTTCCATCTCTGTAAGCTTCGCCATTATGAATGTTCTAAATTCTTTATCAGACATTTCCATGATTTCCACTGAATTGTCTGCAGATGAAGAGGAGTTATTCTTTTCCCTTGGGGGACAGGTATTTTCTTGCTTTCCCATATTTCTTGTGGTCCTGCGGTGATTTCTAGTCATCTGATGGAAAAGTGTGTTTCTTCCCAAATTTGAAGTTCAATCACGCGAGTTTGAGGGCTGGAGGCTGAATTATCAGTGGAGAATCTTCATTTCTCCTAGTCTCCTGAAATCATTAGTTCTCAGTAGCCATGAAGGGGTCTTCTGTCAAAAAACCCTGACTTTTTTAAGAAGAAAAAAATAACCCTACCATGTCCAAATATACCTCTCTTAATTGCGAAGTATTCCTTTTCAATCTTTGTTCATAGTATATTTCTTCAGACAGTTATCGCCATGAAGAAGACTTCATATGCACGCTAATCACTTTCACTATACTTTCCCACACGGCCTTCAGCACTGACTGGTCACGGCGCCGTACTTGAGCATGGGCTACCTCCTCGATCACTTTCCTTTCAGAAGGCACCTCACCAGCTTTCTCTCCAGCCTGCATTGCTAAGACTGCAGCACACACCCTTTGCCTCTGATACCCTTCCTCAATCCCATCTTCCCTCGCAGCCACCATTCTTACGCCGTGCCCATTCTCTGAAGGCTGCCCTCTGCCAACGTGCATGCCTCGTCCTGCAAG
Organism: Tupaia belangeri chinensis; assembly: GCF_000334495.1. NCBI lineage: Eukaryota > Metazoa > Chordata > Mammalia > Scandentia > Tupaiidae > Tupaia > Tupaia belangeri. Next base: position 7,743,800 of record NW_006159716.1, read on the forward strand.
CCCGCGTCAGCCACAGTGTGCGCCTCCCTGGTTAATCTGCGGCTCCCTTCATTGGAACACCCTCTCTTTCCTCCTCCCCACATAAACCCCCTTTAGCTTTCAATGCCAGGGTCCCTTAAACAGCTCTGTGGAAACAGTCGATTGGCGAGGGCACCAGGACAGAAAGGCAGGTGAGATTTCAGGTTCTCTGTGATGACGTCACCCATGCTGCTGCTGCTGCTCCGTGCTCTTTCTCTGTCTCTCTTCCTGGACAGTCTTACCTTCCCAGTCATAAAAGTCATCAGGGGCAAAACCCAGAAGCCGAACAGAGGCTCACAGGTCTGATTATGTACAATTAAACAAAAATGATTTTATTTAACTTTGTTTATTTATTTCAATTTGACCAGAGAAAGACAGAGAGAAAGAGGAATTGAGAAAGCAAGCCATCAGGTCCGCCAACCACACCACAGTCGGCCATGTTGGAGTCCAACACCTTAACCACTATGTCACCTGCTGGCCCCACTTTTTAAGAAGTTGGTGCTTTCTTTTTTTTTTTTTTTTTTAGTGGGGGGAGTTTTGCTATATGATGTGTGTACTTGCCACAGAGAGAGATGGAAAGTGAGGAATCACCCTTATGTGCTCCCCTCCCCTGGCCCCCCGTGGGGTAGCCACACAGCAATCCCTTCTCCTCCAATCTCCTCTTAGGATTTTGGGTACGCATACGTGCTCGGTGTGATTTTTCAGGCTTGCGCGTCTGAGACTTGAACCTTGAAGCTAGTCATGTGGGATACAGTGCCTTAAGCTCCACGCTGGCTCTGATGTCTCTTCTTCTTTTTCCTTTCCCTTTTTTTTTTGGCTTAACCAGAAAGTGGATATAAGTGGAGGAGGGGAAGGAGTCATCTTAGCCTATAGTATGAAAGCCAGATGTTACAGATGGCAGTGCAAGAGGACAGGAGAAGCCCAAGAACTGCCGCTGTGGGGCCCGAATGTCATCCTGCACCGTTTACACTAGTTGGTCAGAAGCAAACTACCTCGTGTGTATTTATATATGCACGTATTAGTTCTGCTATAGGGCACATGCGCTCACCAAAGTGAGACAAAGAGAAAGACAGGGTGAAAGCGAGAAAGCACCCTCCCATGGGGATGGCCAAGCCACAATCCCTTCTCCCTCCATTCTCCTCTCAGAATTATGGGCACATACACACATGGTGTGTTTTTTTAAAGCCCACCACACAGTTGTTGGCTATCTTGTTTCAAGCCACTGTTATTTGAGGTCTTAGGCACAATAGACAAGTTTTGGGACCAGCAGTTAGCGTAATGGCTATGTCGCTGGACTCCCATGTAGTTGACTGCAGTTCGAGTCCCGGACCCGGTGGCTTAAACTCATGCCGGGTGCGTGTGCATGCGTGCCCAAGATGCCGAGAGAATGGAAGAGAAGGGATTGAGGCGTGGCCATCCTCCCGGGGGGGTGATTTCTCACTTTTTGTCTCTCTGTCTCTCTCTTTCTGATGAGCACACGCACCCTATAACAAAAACCTCTCAAATAAAAACAAAAACAAAAACCTCTCTTTCTGTGTGTGTTCTCTCCCTCCTGTATTCTCTCTCTCATTAAAAAAAAAAAAAAAAAAAAAAAAAGACAAGTTTATATCATCTTAACCAATAACAACTGTACTTGTCAAAATGAGAAAGCATGTGGTCTTTGATCCGGCATCTCCACATCAATGTCCCAATGCTAGGAAAAGATCTCCACTTCTGTATAAAGGTGCTCACTGCATTACTGCTTCAAACACTGGGGAAAGGACATGGGAGAGTCCCCCGCTGTGGGCATGGCGAGATAAAGCATGGACTCTCCGTACCGTGGAACATGGCGGCACTCACAACAACGGAAGTAGGCCTATGTGTACCAACATTACCAAAAACCAAAACCTAAGACATTTTAAAGAGAATCAGAAAGTCAGTTGCAGGACCAGAGTGTGGCATGGTGGTTAAGGCACTGGACACTCCTACATGGCTGACCACACGGTTTGAGTCCTGGACCTGGTGGCTTGGCTTTCTCACTTTCCTTCTCTCTCTCTGTGTGTGCTTCTTTCTGGTCAAATTAAAATAAATGAATAAATAAATAAACTTAAATAAGTAAGTTTTTAAAAAAAGAACAAGAAGGAGAAGAAGAAATAAGTTAGTTGTAAAAATTATAATATGATCTGTTTTAGGAAAAAAATTAAATTTGTATATGTACACATGAATATTTAGATAGTAAGGTGGTAATCTCTTAACAGTGGATACCTCTGGGAAGGGAACTGTTTCCTATTTCTCTCATTATACTTATACATGTGTGCATGAGTGTGTGTGTGTGTGTGTGTGTGTGTGTGTGTGTATAGGCAGACATGCACATATGCCCAGTATGTTTTTCAAGCCGCTGGGTTTAGGACTAGAACTTTGCAGTCCACCATGTTCGATACAGCCACTGTAACTTCCATACCACCTGCTGGGCCCTTTATCTTCTTTTTTTAAACAATTATTTTAAAAGTATATATATATAATATATACTTTATATACACACACATATATATAAATATATGTATATAATATATACTTTAAATATATATATTATATATATATATAAAAATAAATAAATCCAGAGAAGGAGAGAAAGAAAGTGTGAAAGCAAGCTGCCAGGTCCAGGTCCAAGACTTGAACCATGGTCAGACATGTGGGAGTCCAGTGCCCTTAATCACCATGCCACCTGCTGGTCCCCCCTTCTATATCTTTTGAAATAAAGTCTTTATACATTACTTGTGGATACATTTCGTTGTTTTGTTTTTTTTTTTGAGAGGTTTTTGCTATAGGGCGCGTGTGCTCGCCAGACAGACAGAGACAGAAAGCGAGAAATCACCCCCCAGAGGCGATGGCCACGCCGCAATCCCTTCTCCTCCATTCTCCTCTCAGGATCTTGGGCACGCACGCACACGTGCCCGGCGTGAGTTTTAAGCCACCGGGTCCGGGACGCGAACCGCGGTCGACTACGTGGGAATCCAGCAACATAGCCATTACGCTAGCTGCTGGTCCTCAAAATATTTTTTTTGAGTAATGTTAAAGTTCTTGTTTAGTAAAAAGTAAAAATGCAGGACCAGCACATGGCGCAATGTCGATGGCACTGGACTCCCACGTAGTGGACGGCGGTTCGAGTCCCAGATCTGGTGAGTTAAACTCACGCTGGGCGTGTGTGCATGCATGCCCAGGATCCTGAGAGGAGAATGGAGGAGAAGGGGTTGCGGCACGGCCATCCCCCCTGGGGGGTGATTTCTTGCCTTCTGTCTCTCTCTCTGTCTGGCAAGCACACGTGCCCTATAGCCAAAACCTATCCAGAAAAAAAAATGAAAAGAAAAGAAAATGGCTATGTCGCTGGACTCCCACGTAGTCGACCGCGGTTTGTGTCCCGGACCCGGTGGCTTAAAACTCACGCCGGGCGCGTGTGCGTGCGTGCCCAAGGTCCCGAGAGGAGAATGGAGGAGAAGGGATTGCAGCGTGACCATCCCCCCTGGGGGGTGATTTCTCGCTTTCTGTCTCTGTCTCTGTCTGTCTGGCGAGCGCACGCGCCCTACAGTGAAAAATCTCTCCAAAAAAAAAAAAAAAAAGTTAGAATGCATAGGGACCAGCAGATGGCGTAATGGTTGTGTCACTAGACTCCCACATAGTCAACTGCGGTTCAAGTCCCATACCTGGTGGCTTAGAACTCATGCAGAAAATAGACTACCCACAACTACATGATCAGAGAAGTCATGCAAAAAACATTTTGGCCTATTTCAGTCTTTTTCCTGCAAATTTTACATAGCTGCAATATTTTCTCTTTAATTTTGGACCTATCTAGAATTTATCATAAACATTTCCTGTGAAACTTCTTATATATAAACCTTTTCTTTTTTTTTAAAAAGAATTATTTATTTAACTTTATTTGTTATGATTATTTTTTAATTTGACCAGAGAGAAACATAGAAAGAGAGAGAAAAAGGGAAACAGAAAACAAGCCACCAGGTCCGACACTGGAACTATAGTCGGCCACGTGGGAGTCCAGCACCCTTAACTGCCACCCCAACTGCTGGGCCCTGTAAACCTTTTCAATAACCAGGTAATTTTCCATGATATCAGATGTACCATCCTTTACACCTTCTCATTTGCAGCATTTAATTATTTCTGCTTCTTCACTATAAGAAAATGAGAACACATACCTTTGCACAAAAAGCTATATCCCAGATTAGTTCTTCGGGATAAATTTCTAGAATTCAAGCTCCTGTGTCAAAGGGCACGAGCATTTTAAAACAATTTACCAGAGGACATGTGTACCTACCAGAGAGAATAACAGAGAAAAGGAGAGAGGAAAAGCACCCCCTCGTAGGGCGTGAGCATGCCACAAACCACCCTCCTCCATTTCTCCATCCCTGCGGGATTTGGAGCATGCCCACACATGGGCCCAGCGTGTTTCATCAAACTGCCGGGTCTGGGGTTTAAACTGCGCAGCTGGCCATGTGAGATCTGGCTCCCTTAACCACCACGCCATGTGGACGAGCATTTTAGACACTCAGTGCTCATCCAGAAAATGCATTCTGAAAGACGCTCACCTCTCTAGATCTCCAGCACTAACTACACTCACGAACGAGTTCTGTTCATTGTAACCGCTGACTCTTAGATCCCCGAGCCCGAGAGGAGCACTCAAAGCGGGTAGCTTCTTTGTGCATCTGTACTTTCCCTTTCCATGTTGCTAGCATTCACTTTCCCTCCCAAACCCTCTGAAGTAACTATGCCTCTCTCTTACCACGCTGTGACCGACTTCACTGCACCCGCCCAGTTACTCGGGGCTGTTACTGACGCCCTCTCAACCCACCAGACGCTATCGCTACTTCGAAGACTGCTTTCAGCCAACCCAGACATCTCAGCAGCACCAAATCCTCTCAAGAAAATTCTCCTGTGATTTTATCTTGCTCTCGAGTCTGTCTCAAATTTCTTTCTTTCTTAACAGAACCATCATGGGGACCGGCAGGTGGCATAATGGTTATGTTGCTGGACTCGCACGTAGTTGACCGTGGTTCGAGTTCTGGACCCGACGACTTAAAACTCATGCTGGGCGTGTGCCTGTGTGCCCAAGATGCCAACGGGAGGATGGAGGAGACGGTGCTGTGGCGTGGTCATTTCCCCTGGGGTGTGGTTTCTCACTTCGGCGCTCTGTATCTATCTCTACGGCGAGCGCACGTGCCCTATAGTAAACATCTCCCTAAAAAAAGGGAAACTATCATTTTTATCTTATTTTCAAAATATTGACCTTGGAATATGATTCTCCTTGGCCTCCAGCCCCTTTGAGTCTTATTTCCTGCCTCCTGTTTCTCTTCCGCAGTGTGTCCTATCCCACGAAGTGGAGCAGGCACTGCCTCTTCTTGCCAAGGTTCTCTAGGGAGTCCCCATGTTCTAGGTTAGCAGACTCTCTGCTGTAGGGGTCTCAATCTGCTCTGTGCCCTGGACTCTCTTGGCTTTCTGGTGAAGCCTGTGGATCCTTTCCCAGAATAATGGTTTTGATTACATAAAAGATCAAAATATCTGTAATACTGGGGACCAGCAGGTGGTGTAATGGCTATGTCGCTGGACTCCCATGTAGTCGACTGTGGTTCGAATCCTGGACCTGGTGGCTTAAACTCATGCCAAGCGCATGTGCGTGTGTGCCTAAGATCCCGAGAGGAGAATGGAGGAGAAGGGATTGCGGCGTGGCCATCCCCCCTGGGGGGTGATTTCTCGCTTTCTGTCTCTCTCTGTCTTTCTGGCGAGAATATGCACCCTATAGGAAAAAACTCTCAAAAAAACCCCTGTAATATTTACCTCTGCGTGGTAAGACTTCACGTACTAGATGTTACTGCTGATTTGTTTGCTTACTGGAATTCTCTAATTTTTCTATAATGGTTACATACGCCTGCATAACTGATAACAAAAACAACCAACAAAGGGCTAAGCTTTCTAGAAGAGAATATTTGCTGGGATGGGGTCTACTCGTGATTTCCAACTCTTCTAGCCTTCATAGAAACCTCCGAGAAGCGGGGCAGCAGGTGGCATGGTTGTTAAAGGTGATGGACTCCCACATGGCTGACCAAGGTTCGAGTCCTGTACCTGGGAGGCTTGCTTTCTCACTTTCCCTCTCTCTATCGCTCTCTCTGTTTGAAACAGTATTTTATTTTTTTTTTCTTAAAAAAAAGAGGCTTTGAGAGATTAGCCTCCCCACTTCCTCCCAGGGACCTGAGGTTTGGCTGTAAGGAACTACTTTGCCACCTGGTGGCAAGGCCTGTGAACTACAACTCCCAGCCCTAGCCCTGCCCCGGAGGTCTCCACTGCTCACCATAGTGCTCTCCAACAGCAGGAAGCCCGGCTCAAAGGAAAACAGGGTAGAAAACGAATCCCCGTGGCTGGGGGATGCAGCAGTTAATCACAATAAGGAGCTTTTATCTAGGGGTAGAGGAGAGATGCTACCAGGCAGGGGACGGCTGGAGATGCGCTGCAAGGCCAGTTCCTGGGAGCAGTAAGGACACGTGGTCAGGAGGAATACCAGTGAGAACTCAGCTCTGCAGGGCGCCATCAGACAGCGGCTCCCAGTTAACAGAGAAGGGACGATCACCTTTCATGGAAAGCTGGAAATAGCGGAGAGCAGAGAAGGACCGCGCGGGCACCTCCAGAGAATCCACAGCTCCCCAAGTTCCTTTCCTTTTCAGGTGGCATAGCAGGGAGGGGACTTGAGCTACGTGTGAGGGGTGGAAAACAATCAGAGAAGGGGCCAAAGGAGTAGGCAGGTACTGAACAAGGAAACCCGGGTAAGCGCGAGGTACGGGGAGGGCCCGCCGTGACAGCACAGGTGTGCCAATACTGGGGCCACGTGGGAGGCCTGGGTTTGGCTCTCGGGACGGTCTGAACATGCCTGGCATGCCCATGACCCAGGCTGGCTGGAAGGCTGGGGGGACTGCGGCATGGGAAGGCCCCACCGGGGGTTCTTTCTACCATGAAAGGAAGAAATGAAATGCAGGAAGGGCGGAGGGACTGCGAGGTGCGGACTGGAGAGTTCATTAGAGATTACTGAAGAGACGGAAGAGTTGAGGGGAAGGGGACACAGGTAAAATTAAAACGGCCATCACACGTTCTGAGCACTTGCCACATACCAGGTGGAGCACCGGCATGCTTTACCCCCCTGTCATTCATTTACCCTCGAGTCAAGTCTATGACATACGTATTATTACCTCCATTTTACAGACGAGGAATCTGAGACCCAGAGGCTAACAAACATGACCGAGGTCACAGAGTGGGGCTGGGCTAGGACTTGAACCCAGACGACTAGGCTGAAGAGCTTATATTCATAACCACTGTGCCATATACTGCCTGCCTTGGGGTGAGAAGAGAAGGGGGACATAAAGGTGGACATACTGGGGGCTGCTGGGTGGATTCCCACATGGCCAACTGCAGCTCAAGTTCCAGACCCAGTGGCTTGAAAATCACATCCGGAGCATGTTTATGTATGTGCATGCCACAATCCTGAGAGGAGGAGCAGGAGAAGGGATTGTGGCACGGTCATCCCCTCTGGGGCGGTGGAGGGGGGCATGATTTCTCACTTCCCTTCTCTCTGTCTCACTGTCTCTCCCCTCTCCAGCGAGCACACATGCCCTATGGCAAATCGTGGTCACATGGAAAGATGTCTGCCTCCCCTCAAAGGTTGGAAATACTGAAAAGAAAAAACTCACAGAAGAGGTTATTTGAAGGAGATCTTGAAGAACTGAATAATTTTACTTGGCAAGAAGGACGAGTGTAACTAGTATGACCAGAGGTAGAACATGTAATAATTAACAGCAATGGGACAGCCCCTGGCCTGGTGGCTGAGGTGGCTAGATCCCACACGGCCCACTGTGCGGTTCAAGTCTTGGACCTGGTGGCTTGGAAAACATGCCACGTGCACGTGCGTGCAGATTCCCAAAGGAGGGTGAAATGGAGAAGGGATTGTGGCGTGACCATTCCCACGGGAGGGCTTTCTCACTTCCCCTCTCCTGCTCTGTTTCTCTCCCGCAAATGCGGGATTTGCCCTCTGGCAAGTCGAAAAGATTAATAAATACATAAGAGCGACAGAACTTAATGGTTATATAAAATAGACACATTTCTAAATAACACGCTGCATGTAGAATTGCTTTATAATACTGTAACGTTCTATGCAAATGTAAAGTGTATTCAAATAAAAATATTTTCTTAGTCAAATACTTTTTTAAAAAGAATTATTTAACTTCATTTATTTTTAATTTGACCAGAAAGGGACAGAGTAAGAGAGAGAGAGAAAGAAAGAGAGAAAGAAAGAGAGAGAAAGAGAGAGAGAGAGACACGGAAAGTGAGAAAGCAAGTCACCAGGTCCGGGACTTGAACCACAGTCGGCCATGTGGGAGTCCAGAGTCCTTAACCACCATGTCACCCGCTGGTCCCCCAAATAAGTATTTTAAAATAGACCTTTCCTGTTTTGAGAACCTATAAGGTAGTGAACCATTTCCCCTGGTCCTAAATAACTTGTCAGTAACAGTCCGTAGATACCAACTTCTTGAGAGTTAAACTTTCATCCTTCGGTTTCTTCTACACCAAACACCCAGAGCACTGGGCACGCTCTCCCCTTAGAGAGCGGTAGTTCCCCGCAGTGGCTTGTTCTTATTCCTATGTCTATGAGCTGTGTCCTTCTCACATGAGCTTGTTTTGGATCTCAGGGTTCTCTTCAAACCCTTCTTACGGGCAGGATTCGAACCCACAATTCATCGAATGTGTGTAATCAGGGCCCGCCTTTGGGCCGTGTTCCACTATCACACCCCAGAGTTCCTGCAGAAGGGGTGGGCGGACACCAACTGGTTTAAAGGAGTGATTTACGTTTAGCTTGCCTTTCAGGCTGGGACATTCTACGGGCTTGGCGCTCTCTCTTTAATAGCGTGGGCCTGTCTCCTACAAAAGACACCTTCAGAATGGGGCTCTCTCTGGGGTTTTCTGCCGTAAGACACAAGCTAAGGGTCCTCTGAACCAGGTGATACTTAGGTCTAGTCACCAGCTTCCCTTGTCATCTCCCTTCTACAGTTGGCCCTGGGGGAGCTCAGCGTCTGAACCACCATGCCACTGCCGGCCTCGCGCTTGGTGTTTTTCAAGCCCCCGGGTCCGGGACTCAAGACTACACAGCTGGCCATGTGGATCTAGCTGCCTTAACCACCATGCTGCTGGCTGGATCCAAATTCCACTACTTTTTTTTTTTTCTTTTTTTAGGTTTTTGTTATAGGGTACATGCACTCACCAGAGAGAGAGACAGAGAGAGAGAGAGAGAAAGGTGAGAAATCACCCCTCTGGGGAGATGGCTGCACCACAGTCCCTTCTCCATTCTCTTCTGGAGAAGAGAATGCATACCTACATGCTCAGCATGTTTTTCAAGCTGCCAGGTCTGGGACTCAAACCACATTGCTAGCCATGGGGAAATCCAGAGCCTTAACCACCACACCACCTGCTGGCCTTCCAAAGCCCACCCTTAACTCTACAATTTTGTTATCCGACAACAGAATGTATACCCCTGAGATTCCCTAGTGTACCCTGCTGGCCTTCTAGGGTGGAAGGGACCAAAGAATTTGTCCTCATCCATCCCCAAAGAGCACTGCAGGTCAGGGCCTGGACATTACCGAGCCAGTTTTAGGGCTGGAGCTGTCGATGTGGCAAGGGGAGGGGGTAAAAGTTTCCAGTAAAACCCAACCTCCGTGGTCTTCTCCGCACACAGCCCTTGCCGCTCTTTTCTCTAGCCACACTGTCTTCTCTGCTACTTCCTCCCCCAGCCCCCAAGCTCTTCCCCTACAGGCCTTTGCTCTAGTCCTTCTGCCTGGAAAACTACAGGCCCCGCACGGCTGGCTGCAGCCGACTGCAGCTCTCTCCTCAACCTCGCCATTAGTCAACTAGCAAAGCGCAGGCCAGGGACAGGCACTGAGGACAGCTCTTGGGTGTGGCCTCACATCGCAGGGACATGGCAGGGGTCTTTGTCCTCACATGTTCCAGCCTGGTTCCCTCAAGAGCCCTCTTCACCTGCCTCCTTGTTCTAGAACCCGTAGTGGAAACACGAGGCCGTAACAGGCCTCCTACTGCTAGCCCGGACAGCCCTGTCCTCTGGGCAGATTCGGCCCTTTTCAGGCTTACACTGGGGAGAGAGGAACCCCCACTCCCTGTCCCGAATGGTTGCGCACAGTGGTTCTGAGAGGTGCTCATGCCCCAGGAAGACATGTTTCCCTGTGACCATGATGAAATCCCCTTGGGCTGGGGAGGTTCCCCACCAATACTGCTCACGCTGCATCATCTCCTGCACAGCCACCATCCCTCTGTCCCCTGGTCCTGTGACTCAGCAGCCCTCAATCCTAGTCATCATGGTTTCCCTCTCAAAATCTCACTTGGTACCAAGGTTCAAATACGTTCATTTACTTTCGGCCTTCTCAAGTAAGAAAGGAGGTGTTTACCTCTTTTTGATTTGGCTAATTTCTACAAGAGCAATTGTCTACTTGGCAGACAGATTTCAGTGTTGTTGCATTTTTCTCTGTCATTACTTTCCTCCCCACCTTTAATGGTTATCTCTTTTTTTTCCTTTTTTTTTTTTTGAGAGGTTTTCGCTATAGGGTGCGTGCACTCGCCAGACAGACAGAGAGAGACAGAGACAGAAAGCGAGAAATCACCCCCCAGGGGGGATGGTCACTCCGCAATCCCTTCTCCATTCTCCTCTCGGGATCTTGGGCATGCACGCACACGCGCCCGGCGTGAGTTTAAGCCGCCGAGTCCAGGACGCGAACCGCGGTCGACTACGTGGGAGTCCAGCGACATAGCCGTTATGCCAACTGTTGGTCCCTTTAATGGCAGTCTTGAGAGAGAAGTCGTTTTTCTCTTTTTGAGAGGGATTTTTCCTATTGGGCATGTGCCTTCTGCCGAGAGGTGGACAGAAAGCGAGAAATCGCCCCGGGAGTGGCCATCCTGCAGGCCATTCTTCTCTTGGAATTTGGGGCACGTATGCACATGCACCCACCGTGAGTTTAAGTTGCTGGGTCTGGGACTTGAACTGCAGTCGGCCACGTGGGACTCCAGCACCTTAACCACTATCACTATAACCCCTGGCCCAGAGACATAAATCTTTTTTTTTTTTTTAAAGACTTATTTTATTTAACTTTGATTATTTATTTATTTTCATTTGACTAGAGAGGGACGGGGTAGGGGTGTGTGTGTGGAGGGGAGGGGGTTAGTGAGAAAGCAAGCTGTCAGGTCCAGGACTTGAACTGCAGTTGGCCATGTGGGAGTCTAGCGCCCTTAACCACATGCCATCTGCTGTCCCCTAAGACATAAATCTTAAGTATACAGCATCAGAACTTGATTTTTGTTGAGGTTTTTGCCATAGGGTGCATGTGCTTGTTGGAGAGAGGCAGAGAGGGTGGGGATGGTCACGCTGCGATCCCTTTTCCTCCACTCTCCGCTCGGGATTTTGGGTGCAGAAGCACACAATCCCTTTTCCTCCACTCTCCGCTCGGGATTTGGGGTGCAAGAAGCACACACACCTGGAGTGATTTTTCAAGCCTCCAGGTCCAAGATTCGAACCACCCTAGTATGCTACCTGCTGGTCCTCCAGGTCCAAGATTCGAACCACCCTAGTACGCTACCTGCTGGTCCCACGTACGGATTCTCTGTGTGTGTACATACCCATGCAACCACCATCAGATGGAGCCTGAAAATACGTCCTGTGCACGGGAGATTCACATCCCTCCCCAGTCAACACCTTCCCCCGACCACCAATCTGAGCAAGACCCGACGCTCCAGCAGGGCCTGGGCGTGCTCTGGATTCTACACACGGAGGTCCAGAGTCCCACTCCGCAACCTGCTTGGTCATCACGGGATTCCTGGGGCCTCGGTGGGCTGTTTTCAGGCTACCTGGGTGGGCAAGCATGTTTAGGACAAACCCGGACCAGAACAGGGAGAGAACACAAGGACAAACTTGGAAGAATTCTTCAGTTTTAAAACAACCAATTTTTTTTTTTCTTTCTTTCCTTTTTTTTTTTTTAAGTTTTTGCTACAGGATGTGTGCGCTCACGGAGAAAGAGAATGATAAAGAGAGGAAAAGTGCGAAATCATCCCCAAGAGGGAACAGCCATGCCACCATCCCTTCTTCTCCATTCTCTTCTCAGGATTTTGGGCACGCATGCACATACGGCTGGGATGATTTTCAAGCTGCTGGGTCTGGGACTCAAACTGTGGTCACTCACGTGGGAGTCCAGTGCCTTCACCACCACACCCTCTGCTGCCCCACTTGGTCCAACTTTTAACTGTAAAACTTCTCTTCCAGACTGGGCCTGTTTGGCTTTTGAATTTTATTTTTTTTCTTTCATGAGAGTGAACTTGTATGTGCATGCACAAGATAAGAGAGACAGACAGAAAGAGACAGACAGACACCCTCGATGGATCCCGTCACGCCACCATTCCCTTCCTCCACTCTTCCAGCTAGTCAGGATTTCTGGCCCAGCATGTTCTGACTCGGGATCTGAACTCACGGTCGCCATGTGGCTTCCAGCAGTGCAGAGCAGTCCACTACCCGCAACAAAGTGCCTGACCTGCTTTCCAAGGTGCTCGCGTTCACCTGAGGGCTTCCGCCGCCGAGGTGCACGTGCCTACTCTCTCCGTAAAGGTCCCGCCAGCAGTCCACACCGTGTCCTTGGGCCCTCGCGCCTCTGCCACAATTCTGTCTCCGAAAGGGTACTGCCCGTCCAGCCCCACACAGCCAGGCCTGTCATTCCTTTTCTTGTTCCTTGGGTTTTGGAACTGTGAGGTTGGGAGGAACTGCAGATTGCCCAGCGTAATTACCCATCCTATTCTGTCTGAAAGAAGAGGTGAGACTCTGCTGCAAGCAGGATTAACGGAGGTGCTAGCACAGCAGCAGAGAGGCCCCAGTGTCGTTCTGCGGGCTACTGCCGAAAGAACTGAGATCCATCAGGTAATCGGATACGCTCCCACGTGAAGTACATCTCTGACTCACAGAGCTTTAACGTCACAGGGTATAGGGTACTGCCCTCTGCTTGCCGACACTGGGAACTGCTAAGAGCCATTCCAGGAACCACTCCACCTCCCTGGGCTCATCTGGGAAGCACTTTTATCACACATGACAAGGTTCTCTGAGCCCGGCTCATGATAACTAAATTAGACTTCATGCTCTCAGTATCCTGCTCCACTTCAAGCACATTATCGAAATTGATAGCTCGCCCAGCACCCGGCCACTCCAGCCCCTCGTCCTCATTTATCCCAGGATGTCACATATGCTGCTCGCTGGCAGAAGCCATGGCTCTTCATCAGCGGCCTGCAGCCTGGGCAGCGGAGCTGCACCCACGCACAGGAGCCAGCTCGCCCGTTCTCTTCTTCCCTCCTAAGCTCTTGCTCGGGCACGTGTGTCCTGTCTTGCCATCTGTCTGCTGAACAGACTTCTGTCCTTCACCACCTCACACCAACTGCACAGTGGTACCACTCAGGGACCACATGGAGAGGCTGTCCTCCTGAGAATACCTCTGTGATGGGTGAGATCGTAGCCTTTTCTGGCTCGTTTCCTGCTTTTGAAAGAAATATATGCCTTGGAGCCAGCAGGTGGCATGGTGGTTAAGGTGTTGAACTCCCATATGGCCAACTGCGGTTCAAGTCCTGGACTTGGCAGCTTGCTTTCTCACTTCCTCTCTCTCTCTGTGGACAAATTAAAATATAATAGTAATGAATAAAATAAAATAAACATTAAAAAAAAGAAAAATATGCCCATTAAAAACAAAAAAGGCCTAGTAGGTGGCATGGTGGTTAAGGTGCTGAATTCTACACGGCCAGCCACGTGGTTCAGGTCTTGGTTCCAGGGGCTTGAAAAACATGCCAGGCACATGGGTGTGTGCGTCCCAAATCCCACAAACAGAGAAGGGATTACAGCCTGCGGGGTAATTCCTCACTTTCCCCCTCTCTCTGTCTCTTTCTCTCTCTGGCAAACATAAGTACTCTATAGCAAAGACAGACAGACCAAAACAAAAAAACAAGCAAACAAAAATATGTACTGTGAATAAAAACAAAAACCCTTGCCCAGATAATGACCCTGAGCAACCTCCATGCTGTACCCTCCGCAGGCCCCAGAGCCTGTCAACCTCTCCCCTAAACCTCTATTCCCCCCGCCCCTGGAGGACCTGCCTGGCACTCCACCACCTAACGGGGGCCCTTGTTGAGTTTTCTTCACAGGGACTCACGCGTCACCACCATGGGCTTCCAGGAGGCCACAGTCTCACCGCAAGGCCAGGGTGTCTCCCAGTCTCTTTTGCTCTGCCCACCTCCTCCCCTGACCTCTGCATTTAGGAGCATGTCAGGGCTCAGCCTGGCCCTCTTCTCCTCTCTGTCCACACTCGCTTTCTCGGGATCTCATCCAGGGTTCCGGCTTTAAATGGCCTCTAGCCAAAGACTCCTAAATTTGTGCCCAGTCCACCTCTAGCTCTTGAACTCAGGCTCTAAGATTTATTTGCCTGGCTCATACCTATATGGATGCCACAGGCATTGCGGAGTCACATGCCCACCGCGGGCCTCCTGCTTTCCCCAAAACCTGGCCCTGCAGCTCCTCCACCAACTGCAGAGCCATCCACGTACCGCTTCCGGTCAAATTGTCAGCTGTATTTGTAAAACAGATCCAAAATCTGACCACTTTTCCTTTTTTAAGAAAAGATTTATTCACTTAATTTTATTTCTTCTTATTTAAACAGATTTTTTTTGCTATAGGACATGTGCATTTGCCAGAGAGACAGAGACAGAGAGAGAAAGTGAGAAATCACTCCCCAGGGGGGATGGCCATGCCACAATCCCTTCTCCTCCATTCTCCTCTTGGGAGTTTAGGCACGCACACATGTACCCAGCATGAGTTTTAAGTCACCAGGTCCAGGACTTGAACCACTATCGGTCATGTGGGAGTCCAGTGTCTTAACCATTATGTCACCTGCTGGCCCCCTTATTTATTTATTTTTAATCCACTAGAGAGAGAGAACGTGAGAAAGCACCTGCCAGGTCCTGGGCTTGAACCGCGGCCAGCCATGTGGGAGTCCAGCACCCTAACCACCACGCCACATACGGGCCCCCAACCTGACCACTTTTCATACCTCCTGTCACCCTCCAGGTTGATGCTACCCTCACACCTCACCTAGAAGACTACCACAGCATCCTCAGTGGTCTCTCTGCTTCTACCCCTGCCCATACCTTCGGTCTGCATGAAAGCCAGAATAATCCTTTTAAAATATAAGTCAGATCATGTCCCTCCGCCTGCAGCCCCCGTCCACTCAGAAAGTCAAAGTCTTTACGGTGGCTACAGAACCCTCTGTGACCTGGGTCCCTTGTGACTTCTCTGACTTCGC
The DNA here is from genome assembly GCF_000334495.1 of Tupaia belangeri chinensis. NCBI lineage: Eukaryota > Metazoa > Chordata > Mammalia > Scandentia > Tupaiidae > Tupaia > Tupaia belangeri. The sequence goes on from NW_006159716.1 coordinate 7,759,225, forward strand.
CTCTTCCTACTCTTTCCTTGGATCACATTGCCCCAGACCACACTGGTCACCATCACGAGTCCTCACAGGGCCCAGCACACAGGCCTTTGCAGTGGGGTTCTCTGCCCACACTGCCCCTGGGGTCCATATGGCGCACTCCCTCGTCTTCCCCAAACCGTGGCTCAGACGCCTCCTCCTCGGTGCAGCTGCCCTGACTTCTCTATATGAAACTGCAGCCTGTCTCTTCCCTACCACCAAGTAACCCCTTACCCTTCTCTACTCTTTTTTCAAGCCACCAGGTATGGGACTCGAAGCACACTGTCAGCCATGTGGGGTCAGTGTGTTAACAATCACGTCGGGCACTGGCCCAAAATTGGTTTCTTGAATGAATTCCTGGAGTAGGATTATTTTTTTCTTTTCTTCTTCTTTTTTTTTTTTTTGAGAGGTTTTTGCTTTAGGGCGTGTGTGCTCGCCAGAAAGAGACAGAGAGACAGAGAGACAGAAAGCAAGAAATAACCCACCAGGGGGGATGGGCACGCCACAATCCCTTCTCCTCCATTTTCCTCTCGGGATCTTGGGCACACATGCACATGTACCCGACGTGATATTAAGTCACCGGGTCCGGGACTCGAACCACAAATAGCTATATATAGCCATTACACCAACCCTTCTCTACTTTTAAAAACTATGTTTTTGTTATCATCTTCTAACATTTTTAATTTACTGGTTATTTTGCTTTTGTGTGTTATTTGTCTCCCACAACTAGAATGGAAGGTCTCTGTCTCTCTTCTCAATACACCCTAACACCTAGGATTGCGCCCGGCACCTGGCAGCATTCACAGAGTGCTGGCCAGTGAGTGAACAGCTCTCGGGCCTACCCCGACACCGACACCGCAGCCTTTCTGGCACAAAGACCCTTTTTATTCCAAAGAACTCTGGGCCCCAGTGACTTCCTGCCACCTGGGAGGGGCGATGTCCTCGGGGCGCCCTTTCTCCTGTCCAATCCCAGCTGCACCTGCTGTGGCACCTGCTGTCTGCCCAGCTCCACTGCAGGCTCGCTCCCCTTCTGACGCTCACCCCTGCCCAGGCTGAGCTCTGGCCGCTCACCTGAAAGTCCTCTTCATCCAAGATCTCTTTCCTCCACTTGATCAAGAAGGCTGCACACACGTAGAGATGAAAGTGGGAGAACCCTTCAGGTTCAGACTGGGAAGCAAAACGACAGAGTGAGGACTCCAGGCCCTGCTAAGGGGCTCAGTTCCCACCCTTCCGATGGTGGGCAAGCAGCACAGCACCCTAGGACTGGGCAGACAGAGGCCTGCAAGATTCAGCGAAGGCACTGCTCATGCGGGGAGGAGGGGGAGGGACGCTTGGAGCAGCGACGCCCCAGGGCAGGGGTCTCCTCGTACCTGGTAGGTGTCCCACAGGCGGATGGTGCAGCGGAGAGGAAGCTCCCGCATGAGCAGGTTGTTCATCCAGCGAAAGGCAAACTGAAGGTATTCGACCTCGTACCTCCTGAAGTGATTATGTACCTGCTCTGAAACAGGACGCGTCATTGGCCCCAGGTGCACGTCCGGGGAGGGGGACAGTCAGATCCCAAGAGGGTCACAAGACCTTCTTTTTCTTTCTTCTTTCTTTTTTTCTTTTTTTTTTTTTTTTAAGGTTTTTGCCATAGGGCATTGTGCGTTCGCCAGAGAGGGAAAGTGAGAAGTCACCTGCCAGAGGGATGACCACACTGCAGTCCCCTCTTCTGCAGTCTCTTCTTGGGATTTTGGGCAGTCAAGCATGTCTGGCATAATTTTCAAGACATTGGGTCTGGACCCTGAACTGTGGTCGATCATGTATGAATCCAGTGCTTTAACTACTACACCACCAGCAGGTCCCCAGTGCTTTAACTACTATACCACCAGCAGGTCCCCAGAGAGTCTTTAAAAATATATATACATATATATTTAATTTTATTAATGATCATTATTATTATTTTTAATTTGACCAGAGAGAGAGAGAGAGAGCAGAAAAATGGGAAAGCAAGCCGCTGGGTCCAGGACTCGAACCGCAGTCAGCCTTGTGGGAGTCCAGTGCCTCAACCACTACACCACCTGCCGGCCCCTGAAGAGCCAGACACAGAGGGACCAAACAGGCACCTGCTGTCCTTTATGCTGAGCCCCTCACCTCCCAGGAAGGCGTGGCTGACTCGGCGGCGCGTGGCCTGGCTTTTCCAGCCCACGGCGATGCCTCAGTGCCCCTCTTCCTTCCAGGCTCTGTCGCGGAGCAGGAGACGCAGGGTTCGCTTGGCTGCCTGACCTTCCTACTCATCAGAGAAGGAGCCAAGATGGAGAAGAACCTCAGAGGTCACCTCCGCCATCTCCTCCCGTGGATGAGGAATTTCTCATTACTGTCCCCAACAGATGGCCAGCCAGCAGGGACTCAGACACCGCCAGGGAAGAGGCTCGCTGGCTCCACTCAAGGACAGCCTTTCCACACGCGGCTCAAGTGACTCACCAGAAAGCACCTTGCCACGTTCAACAGAAACCGGCCGCCTCCTACCTCCCGCCCGTGGTGTCTGAGTGGTATTCTGGGACGAGCCCAAACACACCTGCTCCATGTTCTACCTGACAGCCTCCAAATAAGACTTCATAGAATTATTTTCTAATCTATAAAATGGCAATAGTCGTTCATACCTCGGGGTCTCGGGGAGATAAAACGAAGAAATACAAGTGAAGCGCTACACTGGCACCTGGCACACGGCAAATATTTCACGCAATTCTTGAAAGAACTGTTTTTTTGCTGAGCAGATGGCATAATGGTTATACTGTTGGACTCCCTTGTAGTCGACAGAGGTTCAAGTCCCGGACCTGGTGTCTTAAAATGCATGCTGGGCCCATGTACATGCGTGCCCAAGATCCCGAGAGGAGAATGGAGGAGAAAGGATTATGGAGTGCCCATCCCCCCTGGGGGGTGATTTCTCACTTTCTGTCTCTCTGCCTCTCTCTGTCTCTCCAGTGAGCGCACACACTCTATAGCAAAAATCTCTTTAAAAAAAAAAAAAGTTTTTTTTGGGGGGAGTACGATTTATTCTGTGCTTTTCTGAATTTAAAACTTTTTTGTAATGAGAAAGCTTCACTTTGACGGTGCAGACAAAATAAAGATTTATATGCAAGGAAAATATGTATTATGAAAAAAAATCCATGGATGGATTTCAAAATTCTTCACACCAAAATAACCTTGTAGTTTAATTCTATATTCCGTGTACTCTTTGAAGTCCCCTTGCACATTTAAAAGTCCACTATCCTGAAGTGCGATGCCTTTATTTAGCAGGTATCTGCAAGGGTGGAAAACACAGAGACAGGGCAGAGACGCAGAAACCACAGCCTGTGGCTCTGGCGGCCAGCCGAGCCCCCCGGGAGAGCAGCACACGCTCCGTGCGAGGCTCTGGGTGAGGAGGCCAGAGACCTGCACGTGGGCTCCGCCACGGGGCTAGCAGCTGGCCAGGGTGATGAGACACAGAGGGGAAAAACATGCCACACTCAACATCCAGGACACAGCTGCAGACCAGCGAAGGAGCTCGGAGTACTGAAATGCTACGTCATAAAGGAAGCTGCAGTGAGTGGAACGAACCGAAGACGGTTCCCACAGAAAGAGGACGTGGGAAAGGAGAGGGACACATGGCTTCTGTGTGGGAGCGTGGGCGGGCGAGGCTGTGCTTGGGTGATGAATAAATTCCTAAGTAGGCAGGCCAGGAAATGACACTTCTCGGTGAGTAAACAGCATGCTATAACTCAACCTGTACTAGACCCCACTTAACAGAAGACCTCCCTGTCAGGTTCTCTGTCCCCATGAAACTTCATCCTGACTTTCCTCCCTGGGCCGCAGTTTCTCCAGTGGTCAATGGTAGGGCTTCCTAAGTTGTGATTCGGTTCCAGATCAGAACCAAGGAAGTCCTGTAAGCCTCCTGATCCTCAAAGCCAGCTGCTTCGGGAAGAGCTGCATCAATTCTCCTAGCCCAGATAGGTCTCGGAGAGGCCGGAAAGCCAGCCAGACTCCGGACCCTGCGTCAAGCCCAGAAGCTCCGAGTCACGCCACTATAGCAAGAACAAGGTCAGAGTGCAGAGTGCAGACTTGACGCTGAAGACGAGAGCCCACGCTGGTTTCAGAGCAGACGAGGGCGTGATCAGGACAGTGCTTTAGAAAGATGCAGCTGCGGGACCAGCAGCTGGCGTAATGGCTCTGTCGCTGGACTCCCATGTAGTCGACCGCAGTTCGAGTCCTGGACCCAGTGGCTTAAACTCACGCCGGGTGCATGTGCGTGATCCCGAGAGGAGAAGGGAGGAGAAGGGATTGCGGCGTGGCCACCCCCCGGGGGTGATTTCTCGCTTTCTGTCTCTCTCTGTCTTTCTAGCCAGTGCACATGCCCTAAAGCAAAATAAAACCCTCTCTCTCAAAAAAAAAAAAAACAAAAAAAAAGATACAGCTGTGACAGACGGCTTGGAAGAGGAACGCATACAGGGGAGACAGGTCCTTTAAGAAGGAAGCTGAGAAATCTAGGCATGGCAGGACCAAGAGCTGTGGCTCAGGAAATGGAGAAGGGTGAGCCGGGGACAGAGGCTGAGGAGAACTGATAGAACCTGGTGCTAGAACGCAGGGGGACGAGAACCGGGGCCACAGCAGAGCTCCCACCTCCCCTTCCTGCCAAGGTGTGTGAAGATGCTGGCTGCCATCGGCAGCGAGAGCCCTGGGAAGGGGCATTAGCCAGGCTAAGGGAGCTGAGGGGGAGCTGCAGGTGAGAGTGGCTCCG
>NW_006159716.1:7764292-7787843 GCF_000334495.1 Tupaia belangeri chinensis
CTCGGGGGGCCCCGGGGGCCGGAACGGCCTGCCCTGGAGACAGAGCCAGGGCAACACGGAGATGCCCTCGGACTCCAGGGGACGCCAGGCCACACTGTGTGAAAGCTGTAAAGCTAATGACAGAGACAGATGGAGAGACCGGGAGGAGGAGGAGCCATGTGGGCGGTGGCCCTGCCTCACACAGAAAAGCAAAGAGGAAATCCAAGGCCTGCCAGGGAGCCCCTGGACCAAGACGTCCAGGCGAAGCCGCTCACCTGGATCCCGTCCAGCAGCTTGCTCATGCACCAAAAGCTGTCGGCTTCAATGCTTCGCAGCATGTCCTGAGACAGGTTGGTCACGTCAAAGTTCTCCACATCCTCTTCTGTAAAACAAAAGGTGAAGAAAGTCCAGCGGTCTTATCTAAAAATGGAGAGAGAGGGATAGGGTCTAGTGTCTTCACGGGGGCCCTTAAAGCAGGGGAGAGCCAGGATAACCTGATGTCAAGGACCGGGGCCTCCCCTCTATTCCTCCTGTCAGGTGGACAAAGGTCCCCAGAGACGTTCTCGAGGACCTCGTTATAATATTCAACAGGCCGTGCCTTCCACCTCTCCCACTGGGTCCAACGGATCTTTCTCTCCCTCTGCGTCAGTTCTAGAAACTGCTACTTCAGGCCTCATGCACAATGAGCTATACCCAGCTCCTTGGAGATGATCTGGGAAAATTCTGATTTCAGAAATTCAGTGATCTAACACACTTTCAGGTAGTGGGAACAGCCAGGACCAGGCAGCCCCCTTAGTTCATGTTAAAAATGAAATCCTGGGGGAACCAGCAGTTAGCGTAATGGCTATGTCGCTGGACTCCCACGTAGTCGACCGCGGTTCGTCTCCCGGACCCGGTGGCTTAAAACTCACGCCGGGCGCGTGTGTGTGCGTGCCCAAGATCCCGAGAGGAGAATGGAGGAGAAGGGATTGCAGCATGGCCATCCCCCCTGGGGGGTGATTTCTCGCTTTCTGTCTCTCTGTCTCTCTCTCTGTCTGTCTGGCGAGCGCACGCGCCCTACAGTGAAAATCTCTCAAAAAAAAAAAAGAAATCCTGGGACCAATAGATGGTGTAATGGTTATGTCGTTAGACTCCTCTCCCACATAGTCAGCAGTGGTTCAAGTCCTAGACTCGGCAGCTTAAAACTCATACTGGGGGCAGTCAGTAGGCGGCATGGTGGTTAAGAGTACTGGACTCCCACATGGCCAATTGTGGTTTGAGTCCCAGTCCTGGTGGCTTGCTTTCTCACTTTCCCTCTCTTTCACTCTGTCCCTCTCCGGTCAAAATTAAAAATTAAATAGATAAATGAAATTAAATAAAATAATTCTTTAAAAATAAAAAGAAACAAAGAAAGAAAGAAAAGGCCTCGGGACCAGCAGGTGGTGTGGTGGCTAAAGCATTGGGCACTCCCACATGGCCGACAATGGTTCAAGTCTCAGACCTGTTGGCTTGCTTCCTCTCTCTCTCCTTGGTCAAATTAAAAAAATAAATAGATAAATGAACCAATAAATAAAATTAAATAATAATTATTAAAAAAAGAAAAGAAAGGCCTTAAAAAACAAAACAAAAATAACTCATGCCAGGCACATGTGCGTGCGTGACCCAAATCCCAAGAATGGAGGAGGACTTGTGGCGTGGCCATCCTCCCTGGGGGGTGATTTCTCACTTTCTTTCTCTGTTTCTCTGGCGAGTACATGCTATCTATAGTAAAAATTTCTCTCAAAAAAATGTGACCCCTAAAACCTGATAAGGCAGATTCATGGTCCTGCCGCTCAGGAGTGAAGGGATGTGAATGAACTCAACCTGTGGGTGTCCCTAGGATTTAACTCCACCAAATCCGTGTTTCTTAAGATTCTGCAAAACAGCAACCCTATAAGCACTCTAAAAAAAGGAGTTCTCTAAACAAATATGGCGAAGAAATGTCACATTAAATATCCCCATACAGGAGATTCACAGAGACTATAGCGTACAAGAAGATTTGTAAAATTATAAGAAATTCTCCATTAAATAAATCTGCTTAATTTGTTTACTCAGCATTTCCTAAGCTAACCTTTTTTTTCTTTTTTGTCATAGGTAACGTACATTTGTCAAAGGGAGAGACAGAGACAAGGGGAGGGAAGGAGAGAAATCCCTCCCCCGGGGGATGGCTACACTGCAGTCCCTTCGCCTCCATTTTCCTCCAGGGATCTGGGGGACACATGCGTGCACCTGTGCACACGCATGTGTGTACCTGGTATGAGTTTCAAGCCACAGGTCCAGGACTCGAACTGCAGTCGGCCACGTGGGAGTCCAGTGACGAAACCACTACAGCATGTGCTGCCCCAACCACGGGACTTCTTTTTACGAGGACTATGGATTAGCTGCTCATGGAAATCCCAACTAAGTACTGCAGGAGTGAGAAACTGTCGGGTCTAGGATCCACGCGAGAACTATGAAGCCATCAGGAAATGTGAAGAAAAAGGCCGAGGGATGCTCTCTTCCCGGCCCTCGTTAAACACTCCCCCTTCCTGCACGAAGTGGTGAGAAAGTCTCTCCCTGCACAACAGGACGAGCCGCTGCATGCCTGTCAGAGGGCACGCCTGGCAGCGCTCTGGCCCTTGAGTGCACGGAAGGCAGCCTTTTTTTTTTTTGGAGAGCTTTTTGCTATGGGGTGTGTGTGCTTGCCAGACAGAGGGGCAGAAAGCGAGAAATCACACCCCAGGGGGGAATGGCCACACCGCAATTCCTTCTCCTCCATTCTCCTCTTGGGATCTTGGGCACGCAAGCACACGCGCCCAGCGTGAGTTTAAGCCACCGGGTCTGTGACTCGAACCACAGTTGCCTACATGGGAGTCCAGTGACATAGCCATTGCGCTAACTGCTGGTCCCGGAAGGCAGCTTTTCTCCTTAAACTCACAAACTACTGGAAAAAAACAGGATGCTCCCCGCAGTCCCTCATGCTACAGGGAGGCAGACATCTGACGCAATGTATCCGGAGTCCAGGCCTTTCAGTTATAGTATCGCTAACACCTGTCTCTGAACCCGTGTGACAGCACGCAACAACTCTCAGATTTTCCCGTTGTTTCTTTTTTTTTGAGAGGTTTTTGCTACAGGGCGCGTCCGCTCGCCAGACAGAGAGAGACAGAGAGAAAAAAAGTGAGAAATCCCTCCTGGGGGCGGATGGCCACACCACAATCCCTTCTCCTCCATTCTCCTCTCGGGATCTTGGGCACACACGCACATGCGCCCGGCATGAGTTTAAGCCACTGGGTCTGGGATTCAAACTGCAGTCGATATAGAGGAGTCCAGCGATGTAGACATTATGCCAACTGCTGGTCCCCTCATGTTTCTTTTTAATTTGCTAGAGGATTGTACACTTACCAGAGAGACAGAGAAGGTGAGAAAGCACCTCCCACGGGGGAAGGTCACACTGCAATCCCTTCTCCTCCGTTCTCCTTTTAGGATTTTGGGCACACGCGCATGAGTGAGGTTAAGTTTTTCAAACTGCTGGGTCTGGGACTTGAACTAGTATCAACGTGCAACCCAGCTGCCTCAACCACCATACCACCAGCTGGCCCTCTTCTCCTGTTTAAAGAGCCATTTTTATAGACATCAAAGGGCATTTTAAAAAAAAATCTTGGGGAGGGTGGAGTGCTCTGTGAGAAAAGCCCTGACCTGGGGAACGCCCTACAGGCCTGCCGTGGAGTACAGCCATAGCTGACGTACGGAAGAGCTGAGCACGGAGCCTGGCACAGCAGGCACGGCCGGCACTGTGCGCGACGTTTATGAGGGACTTGCAAAGACACGGGAAAGCTTGTCCCAGCGTGAGGGAAACGGGTAAGGTGCAAAATTATTTATGGTATACGTTCAACTAGTTTACATACAATATTTATATGTGTTTATATAAGCTCAGAGGAAAAACAAAATATATCACAAGGTTTACAGTGTTTATTCCCCAGGTCGTAGTGATCAGGAATTTTATTTTCTTTAAGCTTTACTATACTTTCCAAAATTTCTACAATAAGCAAAATTTTTATAGTCAGGAAAACAAGGCACATTATTTTAGGGAAAAAAAAAAAAAGAGAGAGACAATGGACTACACCTGCCTTTTATCACCAAAAAAGAAGATTCTGTAAAGCAATACTAAGCTTACAGTAACTAAAAATACAGACAATATATGAGTTCATTTGAAAAATCATATTTAAAAAAAAAACCTTCTAAGAAATAGCATTTTCCTTTTCTTCCTAACTTAAACATCTACACTGCAGTATATTTTCGGGGTGCCTCTGTCCATCCATCCACCCGCCCACCTATCCCTCTCTCTCTCTGCCTGCCTACTGACCTGTCTAATGTAACGACTTTGGGCAATAAGCCCCTGCTCAGAGTTTGCCTTTTTCTTTTCAGTTCATGTTACATTTCTGCGACTCTCCCATGCTGCTGTGCGCACCTCCGGTTCATCACGGCCCTGGTGTGCCTCCACCACGCTACATTCCCCCACAGAGTGGCTACTCAGGCTGCCTGTAACCCTCACGGCAACAGAGCTCTGAGGAACTGTCCTCGAGGGAACCCGCGTGAGGACTGCAGGGGTCACGGTGCAGGCAGACCTCTCTGGGCCAGCCTCACAACCGTGCATAGAGGCGTCCCCTCTCCTTAGGAGTGAGCACGGTTGTTCACACTAACCTATCCTAGGCAGCCGCTCCCTCTTTAGAATAATATCGTAAGAAAAAAAATGAAACCTAAAAGAAGGCCCAAGACCAACACCAGCCCCACTCCCTCACATTTCCCAGAGACAGATCTGGAGCTCCGTACTAAGATGAAGGGTCCTGTCCAACTCGGGACTGCAGAGCACTGCAGCGGAAATCCTGCAGGACTGGAAACCACACGTGGCAGTGCTGCAAGAGAGGAAGGGCCTGGGTCCCCAGGACCCCGGGGAGCAGAGCTGCCGCCTCAGCCAGCCGGAATGGCACACGGGCAAGGGCTGACTGGAGTCACACTGAGGAGCTGAATCCTGGCTCTCACCACCTGCTGTGTGCCTCCAGGCCTCACGTGTTAAGGTGGCACTAGCAGTGATGTCAATGTCGGTGTGGTAGGACACGGCACAGACTGAGTAAGTACACTAAGATGTGCGAAGCACTGGCAGGGCGCCGTTATTGCTGCTGCAGTTATTACAGAAGAACACATACAAGCAACTGATATTCACAGCCAACCGCCATCTCAACTGGTACGACTGCCACCCCAAAACATACCTTAAAAATAAGGCCATTTTTGAGGCTGGCAGGTGGCATGGTGGTTAAGAGTGCTAGACTCCCATATGGCGGACCACGGTTTGAGTCTCGGACCTGGAGGCTTGCCTTTTCACTTTCCCTCTCTCTCTTTCTCTCACTCTGTCCTTCTCTGGTCAAATTAAAACAAATAAGTAAATAATTGGGACCAGCAGGTGGCATGGTGGCTAAGGTGCTGGATACTCCCACATGGCCAACCATGGTTTGAGTCCTGGACCTGTTGACTTTCTCTCTCTCTCTCTCTCTCCCGCCAAATTAAAATAAATGAATTAATAAATAAAATAAACCTTTAAAAAATAAATAAGTAAATAAATAAAGTTAAATAAAATAATTCTTTAAAAATTGTTTTTCAACGATTTCACTTTTTTTTTTGGGGGGGAGATTCTCCTCTCGGGATCTTGGGCACACACGCACACGCGCCCGGCGTGAGTTTTAAGCCACCGGGTCCGGGACACGAACTACAGTCGACTATGTGGGAGTCCAGCGACATAGCCATTACGCTAACTGATGGTTCCCAATGATTTCACTTTTGTCAGAGGGTGCATGTGCTTACCAGAGAGATGGGAAGCACCCCCCACCCCTCAAGGGGGCGCGTTATCACACTGCAATCCCTTTGCCTCCCATTTTCCCTCCCATCAGGATTTCAGGCATGCATGTGTTCAGTGTGTTTTCCAAGCTGCTGGGGCCAGGATTCAAACCGCAGTTGGCGATGAGGCAGCTGGCTTTCTACACACAGCACGTAACCCCTGCACTACAGGGCCGGCCCTCCGACCTTTCCATCTCCACCTCTTGTTTCTGAAGAGGAAAAGCTGACCAACAGCCTAAGGCTTGAGTTGGTGGGTGCCACTCTCAGCAACTGTACCAGCTTCAAACGTGCAACTGCCCGGAGAGCAAGAGGACCGACAGACAGTGCCGAGCCTGTGTGGGGGCCCTGAGTTGGGCCCGCTGTCTGCTCACCAGCTCTCTGCTTTCACAGGCTGGGATGCTTGACCAGCATTTCTTTTCCTTTTTAAAAAATTACTATTTAGAGTTTTTTACTACAGGGTGCATGCACTTGTCAGAGAGACAGAGAAAGAGAGAGAGAGAGTGAGAAATCATCCCCTGGGGAGGTGGCCATGCTGAAATCCCTTCTCCTCCATTCTCATCTCGGGATTTTGGGGATGCATGCACACACGCCTGGCGTGAGTTTTAAGCTGCCAAATCTGGGACTAGAACCACAGTCAACTATGTGGGATCCCAGTGATGTAACCATTATGCCATCTGCTGTTTCCCCCACCTTTTAAAGTAATTATTTAACTTTATTTATTATTATTATTATTATTTTTAAATTTGACCAGAGAGAGAGAAAGTGAAAAAACAAGCTGCTAGGTCTGGGACTTGAACCACGGTTGGCCATGTGGGAGTCTGGGGCCCTAGTCACCATGTCACCAGCATTTTGAAGAGTGGGAAGGAGAGTTTAGTTCTACGCTTGTTCCTGCTAGGAGGATAAAATTCACACGTTCGGTGGAAGACTGTGAGCTGAGTGCACCAGCAAAAAGCAGCAGAGAGCGAGGAGCAAGCGCTCTCTGAAGAGCAGCATTCGGCATGAAAATCTGTTCAGAAGGGTCATTAGCGCCCGCGCGAGGAAACGTAGCGTGTAATTGGTGCTGAATCGGGACCAGTGCCGGCGGCACAGTCTCGAGTGAGGGCAGCATCTGCAGTTGTCATGACAGAGCACACAGCAGCAGGACCAGGCTGGGGGGACGCGATTTTAAGGGACATTTTATGGCTATTGTAAGAGGCAAACCATCTGAGAGGAGGAGACCTGAACACTCTTTATAGCAATCAAATCGCCCACTCCGGGCTCGACAAGAACATGCCCATTTATTAGCTGATAAAACGCCCTTGAGTGGCTGCTCTGGCAAACTGTTTATTTTTCTGAGAACTTTGAGTCCTGGGCCTCAAACCACTTAATGAAGGTGTCAAAACCTCCCTGACAGCTTTGGAAAGTACGGATTTTGCCTAAACTGCCAAGAGTAACTTGTCTGTTCACAGCCCCAGGCATTTCTGAGGAGCCACCTGTGACTCCAGGGCAATCCGACTTTGTGATCTGTGGGATGAATCGGCCTGACTGGCAGCTTCGAGGACCCGAGGCACCCTGGAGGTGGCCGTCCTACTTCCCCAGACCTCTGCGTAACCCGATTCGTGGTTTCTTTACACCTGGACTCATACGAATACCTTACATGGTATTTTCTGATCACAAAAGTAAACCGAAAGGGAACCAGCAGTTGGCGTAATGGCTATGTCGCTGGACTCCCATGTAGTTGACTGCGGTTCGCGTCCCGGACCCGGTGGCTTAAAACTCACGCCGGGCATGTGTGCGTGCGTGACCAAGATCCCGAGAGGAGAATGGAGGAGAAGGGATTGTGGCGTGACCATGCCCCCTGGGGGGTGATTTCCCGCTTTCTGTCTCTATGTCTGTCTCTGTCTGTCTGGCGAGCGCACAAGCCCTATTGCGAAAATCTCTCCGAAAAAAAGGAAAAAAAAAAAAAGTAAACCGAAAAAAGAAATAAAGCTTTTCAGTCAGATGGTTAAAGTACCTTATGAAACAGAAGCTTAAATATTTCATCTAGAAAAACATAGTTTCAAGAAAAGTATCAGGAGGGGCCAGTAGTTGGTGTGATGGTTAGGGGTGCTGGATTCTCACATGAGTGACTATGGTTCGAGTCCCAGACCTGGTGGCTTGCTTTCTCACTTTCTCTCTCTTTATTTCTCATTCTGTCCCTCTCTGGTCAAAATAAAATTTAAAAATAAATAAAGTTGAAAAAGAAAAAGAAAAAATATCAGGACTTCATCTGATCATGTCTATGTAAAAACTGTGAAGTGGGGGGCCAGCAGATGGTGTGCGGGGGACCTTGGTTAAACCAGCAGATGGTTAAAATGCTGGACTACCACATGGCCAACTGCAGTTCGAGTCCCGAACCTGGTGGCTTGCTTTCTTACTTCCTCTCTCTCTTTCTCTCTGTCTCTCTCTGGATAGCACACTATAGCAAATTAAAAAAACAAAAACAAAAACAAAAAACAATGATCCATAAAATAAATAATTCTTTAAAGAAATTGTGAAATGGTTCAAACACAATACGAAATACCACTAGGTGTGGCTACCTGACATGGTCCTTGCTGGCAGCGGCTGAGACGCTGATGCCACTGCAAACCTTTTGTATGGAGAGCAAAAGCCACTCAGCTAAAACCTGAGACAAACCACCTGACAGAGCGAGGAGAGCTGGTCTCTGAAGAGGGGACAGTTTGAGGAAAGACTTATTCTGCGGTTCCCACAAGAGGCGGCGGTTCTGCCTCAGGAGGCCCGTGTGCCTGACTGTTGGAGGGGACGTGCCCTTGGATGACACAGAGAAGCAGCTCACCCTGGAGCCCTCCTGACCGAGCCTGTCAATCAGGGCGGTGACTATTAACTTGGAAAGACACATGAACCCTGTCTACTCGATGTGGGGTGGCCTACACTTCCCTGTGTCATGTGACCCTGGTCAAAACTAATTTTAGAAACCACATACTAGGGTTAGCAGGTGGTGGTAGGGGCTCTGGACTCCCACATGTTGACCGTGGTTCAAGTCCTGGACCTGGTGGCTTGTTTCTCACTTTCCCTCTATCTCTCTCTATCTGATCAAACTGGAAAATAATAATAATAAAGTTAAATAAAATAATTCTTCAAAAAGCCCCACATACCACCAAGTTTCTCTATCCTCTATAGGTTCTCATTTTACTCTTCTTTACCAAATAGTTGCTCTGGTGAAGTCAGGCTCTTGGAGCTGGCTGCAGGACTCCAGATCACAAGAACCCAAACTCAGTGAGTATTCCGGTTACGGGGGCGAGCGGACAACAAGGTCCCCCGCACACTTAACCTTCCATCGCCAAGACACTGTGGAGAGGAACAGGCTCTAGGGTCCCCAGAGTCAGCTGCTCAAGGGGCGCCTCACCCAGGCTCAGACAGAAACGCGCGGTCCACCTCACCCTTTCCTGTTACAATGCCTCACTTCTTCCCAGGTCAGATGAGAGAGAGAGCACGCGCGAGCACGAGCGTGCATGCACACACGCGAGCGGGAGCCGCCCCCTGCTCAGCTCACTGCCAGGGAGAAGGGCAGGCTGGTCACATAGACCCAGAGGTGACGGGCCACGGCCTGTCCTTGGAGAGCTGCCCTGCAATGACAGGAGGCCCAGCAGCACACAGCCCCACGCACGCGCTGCTCTTAGGTGTCGGCCGAAGGCAGCTCAGCTCAGTGCTCGGCCTGGGGTAGCTCTATATGTACACAGGGGCTTCGAAAAGCTTGTGGAAGATGCGGAGTATGAAAAGACAATACGGGGGTCTCACAAGGTTTCGTGCCAAAATAAACCTGTATTTTAGTTCTGTTTTTCATGAACTTTCCTGAAGTCCTTGACGTACGTCTGTTGTTGGGAAGAACCTCAGATATTCCTCACCTGCCTATCACATATGCGGCTGCTTCGTCTGTGAAGATGGGGCCAGAAGGCACCTTGAGGAAAAGGTTGGAGTCCCAGATAGGGTGGGTGCTAAAAAAAAATGCAGCATCGACCCCCCAGCTCCCTGCAAGCCAACGGCATTAAAATGGAAAATCCTTACTGCATGATTCAATTTAGATAAAGTTTAGGAGTGGGCAAAACTAATCTAGGTGTTAGAAGTCAGTGAAGTTGTTACCCTTGTGGGGCTGGGGGAAGAGAGGACGGAGGCAGAGGAATTCTGAGGCGGGAGAGAAGTCCCACGTCTGGATAGGAGTGCTGTGCACATACGGGGTCTTCAAAAAGTCCGTGTGAAATGCATATGATGAGAAAACGATGCATAGATTTTAAAAATGTGCATTAAAATAAACTTTTTTTAGAGAGAGAGATTTTTGCTATAGGAAATGAGTGCTTGCAGGAGAGACAGAGAAAGAGAGACAGAGAGAAATCACCCCCAGTGGTGTGGCCACGCCGCAATCCCTTCTCCTTCCGTCTCCTCTCGGGACCCTGGGCACGCATGCACATGCGCCCAACGTGAGTTTCAAGTCTCGAACTGCAGTCGGCCATGTGGGAGTCCAGCGACATAACCATTATGCCATCTGCTGGTCCTAAAACAAACTCAAACTTTGATTCTATTTTCCACAAACGTTCTGAAGTCCCCTCATAGTATAGAGGCACTTTTGAAGGTACACTTTGTAGTTCAGCACAAGTTGGGCATCCCTAATCCAAAAACCTAAAATCTAAACTGCTCCAAAATCTGAAACTTTTTGAATGCAAACATGACACCAAAGGAGAAAATTCAACACCTGACCTCATGTGGTTGGTAGCAGCAAGATGCTATCTTAACAAGTATCATATATATTGACAGTTACCTTTGGACTAGGTGTATAAGATATATATGACACATAAATGAATTGCACATTTATACTTGGGTCCTAGCCCTGAAAAATCTCATTAAGTGTGTACAAATATTCCAAAATCCAAAAACATCAAAATATGATACATTTTTGCTTCCAAGCATTTGGGACAAGAAATATTTAACCTGTATAAAGTTCATAAATGTAAAAAAGGTGGGCCAGCCAGTGGCATGGTTAGGGTGGCTGGATTCCACATGGCTGACTAGGTGGTTTGAGTCCTGGTCCAGGGAGCTTGAAACACATGTTGGGTGCATGTGTGTGCACGCCCAAAATCCCAAGAGAGGAATGGTGGCGAAGACGTTGTGGTGTGGCCAGCCTCCCAGGGAGTGATTCCTCTCTTTTCTTCTCTCTGTCTCTCTCCGATGAGTGTACACGACCTATAGCAACTGAAAAACCAAAAACCAAAAACCCAGAATATCTTTTTGAGACAATAATGGAAACCCACTATTACTGTGGGAGCTGGTCATTTCAGGTCTGGCCTCGGAATCTCGGCAGGCAAGGATGAAACAGGATGAGCGGGGCAGGTGCCGTGCACAGAGTCAGATGGAAGTGGGGAATGGGCCTTCCAGAAACTGACAGCAGAGGTGCAGTAGAAGCCACAATGGCCGAGGAGCGGATACGGCAAGGCTCCGCGGACCTGAGGAGCGTGACTGAGGGTAGGGGGTGACAAGCGACAGCCCCTTCACTGTGAGGACTTTGGGTTTAAAGAATTTTTTCATTTAACATTATTTATTTATTCATTTTATTTATTTGAATTTGACAGAGAGGGACAGAATCAGAGAGAGAGAGAGAGAGCGAGAAAGAGAGAGAGAGAGAGAAAGCAAGAAAGTAAGCCACCATGCACCCTATAGTAAAAAGCTCTCCAAAGAAAGAAAGAAAGAAAGAAAGAAAGAAAGAAAGAAAGCCAGCCAGCCTGCTTTGTGTTCCCACCCTCGCCAACATGGCGCAACCCTGTCCCTCTTTCTAGTTTTGTTTTTATCAATAACACTTTGCACAATCTGACTAATACTTAACCTTTTTTTTTTTTTCCAATTTATTGTCTGTTTCTGCCCACCAGAATCTAAACTTTTTCTTTTTTTTTTTTTCTTAGAAGTTTTTGTCATAGGGCATGTGTGCTTGCCGGAGAGAGAGACAGAGACAGTGAGTGGGAAAGTGAGAAAGCACCCCCTTGGGAAGATGGCCATGCCACAATCTCTTCTCCTTCTGGAATCTTGGGCATACATCCACATGCACCCAGCATGATTTTCAAGCCACCAGGTCTGGGCCTCGAACTGCAGTTGGCATGTGGGAGTCCAGTGACATAACTACACCATTTACTGGCCCCAGAATTTAAACTCTTTAAGAAAGGAAATTTTTTAGCTATAATGTACATACAGTAAACTACACATACATGCTAAGTTCTACATGCTTTGACACGTGTCTACATTTGTGGTGAAAAACTGCCCAGTCCAAACAGAAAGCACTTTCATCACCCCAGACAGTTTCCTCGGTCCCATCCCAGTCAATCTGCACTGCGGACAAACTGTTCATGTCTATCTTTGCCTGGTTTTGAACTCCATATGTTTGGGACCACATGATGGGTACTTGTTCTGGTATCTGACTTCTGTTCGGCTTATCGGTTTCTGAGATCCTTCCGCATCCTGGCATTTATCAAGTGTGTTCCCCCTTACTGCTGAGTGCTGCTTCAGTTCTGAACATCTGTCCTTCTATGAACAGATGTTAGAGCTGTCTTTGGATTTTGTCTCTATGAATAAAGCTGCTAGGAATATTCTTGTACACGACTTCTGGGGACCATACACTTTCATTTTCCGTAAATGAATACCTACAGGTGGAGGCGGGCCTTCTGTCTGCTTAGTCTGTGGTCAGAACCCCAGTGCCTAGAGCCGTGCTGGGCCCAGTGCTCACCAGACACTTGCCCGATGGGTGGTGGCACTCCATCTCCATCCCTGAGTAAGGGAACTTCTGGCTAATTTAGCTCGGTTATCAGAAAACTGTCATTCGCTGCCCTCCAGTGGCCAAGCCCAGCAAAGCTATACTCAGTTCTGAGCGTCTTCAAAGTTATCGCGGGACTGCCATTCTCTCATTCATCTAGACATGTGTGGCAGATCTCTTTTAGATTCCAAAATGAAGGCCCTGGGAATATAAAGATCTTCAAAATAGTCTCTGGCCTCCAAGAATCATACAGCCTGGAGGCAGAGGGCAGGTGGGAAACCAGGAGTAAGTGGCGTGCGGTCCTACAGAAGCAGTGTCCAGTCCATGGACGTAAAACCATTGGGCTGGTGGGTGGGCAGGGGGAGTGTCTCGGGAGGTCTCCAGGAAGAAGGGGAGGGAGTCTTAAAGGATGATTAAGATGAACTCTGTGATGAAAAAGGGTACAGGACAAAGCATTGGATTGAAAAGGTCAATTCTGGGGGCTGACCGAGTAGTGCAGCAGTTAAGCTGAGGAGGTGAAACTGGACCCCACATGGCTGACCTTAGTTTGAATTCCAGCCTGGCAGCTTAAAAACATGTTGGGCACAGGCCAGCTGGTAGCATGGTGGTTAAGGCAGCTGGATCCCACAGGGCCAGTTCAAGTGGTTAGAAAAACAAGCTGGGCACACGTGTGCATGCCCAAATTCCCAACCAAAGAAACAGAGGAGGAGGGATTGCTGCGTGGACATTCCCCACAGGTGTGTCTTCTTCTTCTCCTTTTTTCTATCTCTGTCCCTTGAGGACATGTACCCTCTTGAAAAATGTGGGGGCTGGTGGGTGGTGTGGTGGTTAAGGGTGCTGGACTCCCATGGCTGACCATGGTTCGAATCCCAGACCTGGCAGTTTGCTTTCTCACTTTCTCTCTCTTACTCTTGTTCTGTTCTTCTCTGATCAAATTAAAATAAGTAAATGAAGTAAAATAATTTTTTTAAAAAGAGAGAGAGACTACCTCCTCACCTCATTTGAAAAATAAGATTTTTTTTAAAAAAATTTTTTTGAAAAACATGCTGGGTACGTGTGCATGTGTGCCCAAAATCCTGACAGGATGTAGATTATGAAGGGAAAAGGACTGCAGCATGACCGCACCTCATTGGGAAGTGCTTTCCCTCTTCACGCATCCTCTGGCAATTAAACAAAGAGAGTCGATTTTGGATTGCTGAGTTTAAGCGGTGAGGCAGGGAGCAGGACCACACAGGCCTTGCATGCCGAGTTAGAGAACCTGGACATTTTAATCTGCAAGTATGGGGATGCCAAGTAATTGTTTTTTTTTTTCAGGTTTTTGCCATAGGGTGCATGAGCTAGTTAGAGAGAGACAGAGAGAGGCAAAGTGAGAAATCACCCCTGAGGGGTGATGACCATGCCATGATCCCTCCTCCATTCTCTTGGGATTTGGGGCATGCATGCACAGGTACCTGGCATGATTTTCAAGCCCCAGGGTCCAGGACTAAAACTATGGCCGGCCATGTGGGAGTCCAGTGCCTTAACCACCATGCCACCTGCTGGCCCTACCCCCTTGGTTTTAATTGTCAGACGGGGTGTGCACTTGTCAGAAACAGGGGGAGAGAGAGAGAGAGAGAGAGAGAGAGAGAGAGAGAGAGAGAGAGAGAGGAAGTACACGCACTTCCCAATAAGGCGTGGTTACATCACAATCCTTTTTTTCTTCATTTCTCCATTCTGTCATATTGTGGGCACACAAGCACATGTCCCCGGTGTGTTTTTTGAGCTCTGGGACCAGGACTTGATCTGTGTTCGGCTACGTGGCATCCAGCTCTTTGTGCACAGGCTTACCTGTTGTGCCACGGGCCAGCCCAGGGAGGGAGTTCCACAGGGAAGTTGCCTGGACTCATCAGTGTGTGGAAGAGAGTTTGATGGGAAAACAATGCTTGGCTATTTTAGCAATTCAGGCCTGACCTTGGGCAGTCACTGGAGGAATGGAGGTGACCAACAGATTCAGGAACATTTTGCAAAAGACCTAAAATCATCAGAACTTCTTAAATGATTGAATTTAGAAGACTGACAAGAGAGAATCATGAACAATTCTTAGCATTCCCAACGAAGGGACAGGGAGTGTTGTCAACTGAGAGAAAAGGGTGACCGGCTGAGGGAGGGCCTGAGGAGCCTAAGGGCAAGAAAGACTGCCAGTTGTCTGCAAATAACTGCTCCCTCCCTCCTCTGTGGTGAAAGGACCATAGGGTACTGACCACCTGGGACACACTTGGTTTCTACCCTCATTTGTACTAGGCGTAACCGAACGACTACATTCAGACAAAACAGATTCAAGCATGGGACCAGCAGGTGGCGTGGTAGTTAAGGTACTGGTCTCCCACAGGGCTGACCCCAGTTCAAGTCCCAGACCTGGTGGCTTGCGTTCTCACGTTCTCTCTCTTCCTTTCTCAAATTAAAAACTAATAATAAATAAAATTCACGAAATAATTCTTAAAAAAAAAAGGACTAAAAAACAGATTAAGTATAAGTGCCATTTACAGCTTTGGGAACTATCTCTAAACAGAAGAAATATGCCTTTTTTTCTTTCCTCCTATGAGTTATAATATATTGGGTCGTCGGAAAAGTCATGACGTATTTTTCCATACAAAACTGCATCATGACTTTTCCAACAACCCAATAGATGTGGTTGGGCCACATAATACTTTTTTTTTTTTTTTTTTTTTTTTTAGAGAGAGAGTTTTGTTTTAAGCTGCAGCGAAAAGAGAGACAGAAAGCGAGAAATCATCCCCTGGGGGGATGGCCATGCCTCAATTCCTTCTCCATTCTCCTCTCGGGATATTGGGCGCACACACACAAACACACACACACACACACACACACACACACGCCTGGCATGAGTTTTAAGTCCCGATGTCCAGGCCTCGAACCACGGTCAAATATGTGGGAGTTCAGAGGCATAACCACACACCATCTGCTGGTCCCACAAGATACCACGTCGAATCACGAGAAAGAAACCATGTGCTGAAGACGACGGGGCGCGAGGAACCCAGGCTCCCGGTACCTCGCGGCGGCGTATACGCCCCAGACTAGTTATCCCTGGGCTTTCAATGCGAGGGCAGCTTTTCCGTCTTACTCAGGGCACGATGATGTGGGGTTCCTTGTCACAGGCAGCCAAGCTAATCCTAACTGGTCACCTAGAATACATCCAGGAGGGAATGACATACAAGAGCCAGTGGTCCGGGAAGGGCTCCCTGTGTGGGAGCTCACTGCCATCATGTGCCACCCAAAATGAGGACCTACAGGGCCACTCCTTCCTGCAGCAGAAAAGGACGCTGTCGGACAGCTGGCATTTCGTTCTGCACTCAAAGAAATCACCTGGCACAACTCTTTGTCTTTTGAAAACAGGACCCATCATGAGGTCAGCTCTCCCACACGATTTCCTCACCCGCGTCACTTCAGCAGTGGCTGCTGGCGGTCTATTCTGATGACTACCACACTGTCCATATATCGGACCTTCGTGAGCTCAGAGCAGAGTGATAATGCTGCCTAAGCCTAAAAGTGCTTCAAAGTCAGTCTAGAGGCAGGCTCCAGTCTCAGGGACAATCGTCCAAAGACTGCATCTCCCCGGGGGTGACCCTCCAGCACTGTCGCTTCTGAACCCGGACGCAGCTGGCTTACTGCAGAGGACCCACTTTTACGGGACCATTTGACTTCAGCAGACAAACGAGTGGCTTGAAGGCCAGGCTAGCTTTAGACAACGTCTTTATCAACTCAGAGGGGAGCCGCTAGATCTCTGTTTTCGACTGTTTCACAACCAGCGTGACACAGCGCACGAAGCCGGTGCGGGTACTCATCCGTAAAAGCAGGAGAGAATAGACCAGCGACAGGATAAGAGGGAGACCATTTGACGAGCTGATTCTAAAGCTCAGCTGCATGAACCCGGAGGGCGGCTAAGTGAGTAAGCCAGTTACAGAAGGAAACGTACTGCACGAGTCCACTCGAGCCATGCATCCCTTAGCTCAGAAACATGCTCTGAGAATGCCTCGTTGGGCAATTCCGGTGTGCAAACATCACAGCATGTGCTTACACACACCTCGATGCCATGGCTACACGCGCAGGCTACATGGCACAGCGCCCATGTTCCTACAGGACAAACATCATACACGTGGTCCGCCAACTGACCAAAACGGCACCTTGTGGCACATAACCGTGTATGACATATCTAAAATAGCCAAACTCACAGCGACAGAGTAGAATGGTGGCTGCCAGGGGCTGCAGTGAAGGGGAAATGGGAACCGCTTTATGGTGCATATGAAGTTTTAGTTGTGCAAATTCCAGACCTGCAGAATTAACGCGGTGTCTAAACATGACCACACTGTATTGTACACGTCAAAAGACAACCCGCTGCATATTCCTAGATCTAGGAGGTGCTCCTGTGGAGGTGAAACTAAAGGCAGCCGTGCCCAGACCAGCCCGTAAGAAGAGCGGAGAGGCCCCCTCTTTGTTACGTCAGTGTTGGGTGGGTCAGCAGTGATTTCACTGGGGGGAACGAGCAACCAAACACCAGTGTCAGAAAGCTGCCATATTTTTCACAGAAAGGTGCAGTAGCTGATGGGACTGAGGGGCTGAGTTAGCACCGGGATCAGAGGCTGCAGAAAGTCAAGTTTGGTACACGATAAAAGTGGCCGCTGACAAGATCATTCATATCCCATCAGAACTGCATCCGCTGAGGATTACTTTTAACTGGCCTAATATGGTGGCCAAGATTTTCCGCCAGTATTTAGACTTCAAATGCAGACTAAGGTTAATGCCTTCATAGGCTCAACCTTTAATACTATTTTAGAAAATTACAACTGCAAGATGTAACTCAAAGACCCAATCCATCAGTTGAACTACTCCCCTAATAAATAATACAACAGAATTAAGCTGCCTCAAAAATTGACCTACTAATGAATGGGGAGGGGGATAGAGATGAAAAAGTCTTCTAGGAAAAGCTTTCTTGGGCCAGCCTGTGATGGTTAGGGTGGCTGGATCCCACACGGCTGACAGCATGGTGGCAACTCTGGACCTGGTGGCTTGAAAAAACATGCCAGGCATGTGTGCAAGCAGGCCCAAATCTTAAAAGGACGAGAAATGGAGGAGAAAGAACTATAGCATGACTACCCCCTATGGGAGGGTCGTACCTTTTCTCTTTCTCTCTTTCTCTCCTCTATCTCTCAGGCGAGCCCCCATGTCCTCTGGGGGGAAAAATTAAAATAAGAAAACAAAAAAGCTTTCTTTTCTTTTGGAGAGGTTTTCGCTATAGGGCGCGTGTGCTCGCCAGACAGACAGAGAGAGATAGAGAGACAGAAAGCGAGAAATCACCCCCCAGGGGGGATGGCCACGCCGCAATCCCTTCTCCTCCATTCTCCTCTCGGGATCTTGGGCACGCACGCACACGCGCCCGGTGTGAGTTTTAAGCCACCAGGTCCGGGACACGAACCGCGGTCGACTACGTGGAGTCCAGCGACATAGCCGTTACGCTAACTGCTGGTTCCCAGCTTTCTTAACATGTTTTTGGAAGCTAAACTATAACTAGTCTTGCTTGCTACTAGGACCACCTGACGGAGTGTGAAGAGTGACCTTGCATCCTGGCTGTGCCTCTTATGCAGAATAAGGGATGCTCTTAGGGTGTCTTAACTTTCTGAGACAGTCTCATTTATGTCCAGAACACTATCCCTCTGAGCCCCATCAGAAAACCTGAATAAGATGGACCAAGTATGACAATTCTTTCTTTTTTTTTTTTTTTTTGAAGAGATTTTGCTATAGGGCACATGCGCTAGTCAGAGAGACAGAAAGTGAGAAATCACATCCCCCTCCTAACGGGGATGGCCATTTCACAATCCCTTCCCCTCTCAGGATTTTGGGCACGTACACACATGTGCCTGACGTGAGGTTTAAGTCACAGGGTCTGGGCCTCAAACCACAGTCAACTACGTGGGAGTCCAGCAATGTAACCATTACGCCATCTGCTAGTTCCAACCAAGTGTGACAATTCTTATGCCCCCCTCTCCAAGGGGCTTCACTCTTGCCCACTTCTCATCTTCCTCTCTACACCCTCCAAAACGGCTTCTTCCAAAAAGCACAATAACCCACTGCCCTCAAAGTCCAAAGAAAAGGAGTTTAGTTTCTGACCTGCCACTAGTAAAGAATCTCATGACCCCTCATCTGTGAAAGGAGGGATCAGTTGATATAGTTTTTCTTTTAATAATTATTTTATTTAACTTTATTTATTTATTTTAATTTGACCAGAGATGGACAGAGTGAGTGAGAGAGAGAGAGAGATAAAGTGAGAAAGCAGGCCGCCAGGTCTGGGACTCAAACCCTGGTCGGCCATGTGGGAGTCCAGCACCCTTAACCACCATGCCACCTGCCGGCCCCTGAAATGCTTTCCTAAGGTCTTCTTGGATGTTCTTATTCCTCAGCAAGCTTTTCCCTACTCAGATAAGGGAGCAGAGCATTTTCCTGTGAACCTCTAAGCACAAGTGACTGAGGAAAGCAAAAGGAGAAGCAGGATCCTCAACTCCCTTTAAGGCTCTCTGGCTGGAGGAGGAGGCTGGGACCGTAAGCAAACCAACTGCTACCATGAAACTAATCCCTCCTGCAAGTAACGAGGTTCCAGAAGAGGAAGGGAGGATGAAGCGGAGAGAAATCAAAGTCCAGCAGCTGTCCTGGGCCCTCCCTTCACCTCCAAAACGAGCCGGACTCCGGTGCCACCACCTTCTGTCCCGTACATGTCCACATCCTGCCCCGAAGAGACAGCCTGAGTGCTGACGTGTGAGGGCCTGACGTCCAATCTAAAGTTCCAGCTTTCCTGGATGAGAGGCTCAGTTTGAGAGGAGTTCAAAATAATCCCCAAATAACCTCAAACAAACCATCAAAGCCTCTGTTTACAGCAGAACATAAGCATATTAATTTGGTCCTTCTGTGACAAAGCAGGCCTTTTTAGGAGAGATCTGTGACCATCTCAAAGGATAAATTCCGGGCTGCTTCTGCTGTCGAAACGGGTTTGGCTGTGTATGCCAAAGGCACTCTCTCTTTTTCAGCAAGACATACTAATGGCGGGTCACTTGGAAAAACAAACAAACAGATGGCGGATAAGAAGGGGCGATAGCTTGTTCAACTTGGGACTCACGCATCTTACCCACATATTCTGAGAGGAAGACGACAAAGAACGGAGTGACCAGGTCATTAATTCCCTGGACGTACCCACTGGCAGGGTGTCGGATGGCCCAAATAAACAGAATTCTTTCAAAGATCTGGGAAAACGAGAAAGAAAGACGACATGAGTGTTAAACCATGGGGACACACTCCCTCCCTCCCTTGTTTACCTGTGTCACAATTTATCTCGAGGTGGGCATAGAAGCTTTGGAAAGTGTGAAATTACCATGGAACCAAGGGAGTCTATAAATGCAAACAGTTTCTAACACACTGGTTGTTTTCAAATGGGGGTGGCTACTTCTTGCCCTTTGTTATCTTTTCGGTATCAGGTCACTGTGGTATAAAACTGAAAAGAGAGATGACAGTGACACAATGACTTAAAGGTTTGCCACAGATGTCATTCATTCAAGCCATGCCATTATTACTTGTAGATAATGCTTCTGCTACTTCTAAGAGGAAGCTACCAGAACATCCTAGTTCTGAAACCTTTTCTCAACCTCCTGGTCATTACAGGATTTGAAGAGGAAATCCCTCCTCTACCACCCTCCCTCTCTCCCTGCTGAGAAGGAAGATCTAGATTTAGTCCTCCGTCTGACTAAGGGCAGTGACAGACTGTACGTACAGGAAGTCACTTCCTACATCAGGATACAACTCAGACATTGTCTAAGGACAGAAAGTCAAACAGACCAAATCCTACAACTCCTCCACCTGGAAATCTGAGGAATCGGCCCAGACGCCACGGGAAAGCCTGTGGGATAAAGCACAGGGCTAGGCTGGGGCAAAGGAGAGCTCTTTTTTTTTTTTTCTTTCATTTATTTATTTTTTACATTTTCCCACAAACATTTACTTTGCATAGCAAAAAATTTTAGCTCATACTCCATAATTCTTGACAGTTTACAAACAATTTTCAAAATACTGAATTTTAAAGATAATGTTCAAAATATGTCTTATAATTTTGTGTAATTTTATAACTCTGTAACAACAGAAGCAGTATGGTTTCAAATACATACATACATACATATATATATATATATATATTTTTTTTTTTTTTTAAGAGTGGAGACACTCGGTATATATTAAGTGGGGACATACAATGACTCCCCTTCATAGCATGGCTTGCTTCACTCAGCAGTAAGTCTTCCATATTTATCCACTTCCTTTCAAAAGCCAGGGTTTTGTTTTTTATGGATGAATAGTATTCCATTGAGTATATGCAAAGGAGAGCTCTTTATGGTCCTGTTCCAGCGTTCTGCCATCCCACTCGGCTACAGTCTCCTGCTTCCATTAGGCCCCAAGTGTCCCTTCCCACCTTCTCTCAACCCGATGATACCCGCTACTTAACTTTCTGGTGGCCAGACTCCTGGGCCTGACACACTCTTGAGAACGGCTCTGCCTGGGCTGCTTCAGGCCTCAGGACACCACGCCAGAGGGGTGGCAGGAGGGGCAGTGGGTACAGGGGGACAGAAACGAAGGGCTCTGCACGAGGACTCTGCGGAGCCCAGACCCCAGCCCTGCAGTCAGAGCAAGGAGGTCCTCCCAGGCAGGTGCAAGGCAGAAAGCCTCCCGGGGAGACCAACAAACGGCAATCTCACAAGGTTCGGGAGACGGTTATCTAGAGCAGAAAACGAGTGCAGCACCTAGAGACACAGCAGAGGAGGTTTTCCAGCCGCCGTGTCACAGACCGCCGAGTCGCCTTCCAGCTGGCGGAGGGCTGAGAAACCGCTCCACTGTCAACACTCCTGCCTCGTGGGCAGTGAAATCAAAGCACAGCCCACCAGTGAGCTGGCCTTACCCACTTGCTCTCTGTGGGTGAGGGGGAGGGTGTGACATCCTTCCGTGTGTCTACCGTTACTCAGGGCCTTCTGCCTCTCACACTCCTTTCTGTTGCTAAATCACCCCTTGCCCTCTCTTGAAAATGGAGTCCCCCCCAGGACCAGCAGTTAGTGTAAAGGCTATGTTGCTGAACTCCCATGAAGTCGACCGTGGTTCAAGTCTTGGACCCGGTGGCTTAAACTCACGCCAGGCGCGTGTGCGTGCGTGCCCAAGATCCCGAGAGGAGAATGGAGGAGAAGGGATTGCGGTGTGGCCATCCCCCCTGGGGAGTGATTTCTTACTTTCTGTCTCTATGTCTCTCTCTGTCTTTCTGGTGAGCGCATGCACGCTATAGCAAAAATCTCTCAAAAGAAAATGTAGTCCCGGGACCAGCAGTTAGCGTAATGGCTATGTCGCTGGACTCCCACGTAGTCGACCGCGGTTCGTGTCTCGGACCCGGCGGCTTAAACTCACGCCGGGCGCGTGTGCGTCCGTGCCCAGGATCCCAAGAGGAGAATGGAGGAGAAGGGATTGCGGCGTGGCCATCCCCCCTGGGGGGTGATTTCTTGCTTTCTATCTCTCTGTCTCTCTCTGTCTGTCTGGCGAGCGCACGCGCCCTATAGCGAAAACCTCTCCAAAAAAAAAAAAATGTAGTCCCCTGCTAGACCCATTTTTGTTCAAGAAAAGCTCAAGACCTCCCTGTCCCATTCAGTTTCTCTGCACTTCTCATGGCCTGTGTCTACCTGGACCCACTGTTAAGAAGCTTCTCCAGATCATTCTCTGAAGGACTGACGAGGCTTCTCTGCACCGGGGCCTCCAGTGAACACACAGATCTTTGATGACTGGCTTTAACGACGGTCAGGTGTATGGAAGTGAGCTGTCTGGCATCAGGGAATCTTCAATAACCCCTCTCCTAGTGAGGACTGGACAGGGCAGACACTCACTACACAAGAGGAAATGCCAAGGAGATGAGAATGGGAGAATCATCCAGTCTGGGTCTCTGGGGAGACTGTGGCAACCTCAGTATAGAAAAAGTCTAGAATACTCCCCTATAGAGAGGAGTGGACAGGACAATCCGTGAAGGTTTTCCTATACCTCTGCTGCTAGTGTTGGTAATTCTGATTCAATACAGTCAGTCCTCGAGCATGTTTCAGGTTGGCAAAGCGAGCCTCTCAACAGCCAGTGCTCCTTAGTCCTCTGCTCCTTGGGTTAACATTTTCACTCTTCTTAAGATGCCATCTAGCAGGGCCAGCAGGCGACACTGTGGGTAAGGGTGCTGGACTCCCACATGGCCACCCGCAGTTTGAGTCCTGGACCTGGTGGCTTGCTTTCCTCCCTTCACCCCCTGTCCCATCTCTCACTCTGTCCCTCTCTGGTATGTATGTATGTATGAATGAATGAATAAAGAAAGAAAGTTAAATAAAATAATTCTTTTTGGAGAGGTTTTTGCTATAGGGTGTGTGTGCTTGCCAGACAGACAGAGACATAGAGACAGAAAGCGAGAAATCACCCCCCAGGGGAGATGGCCACGCCGCAATCCCTTCTCCTCTTGGGATCTTGGTCACGCACGCACTTGCGCCTGGCGTGAGTTTAAGCCACAGGGTCCGGGACTCAGAACATGGTCAACTACATGGGAGTTCAGTAACATAGCTATTATGCTAACTGCTGGTCCTCTAATAAAATAATTCTTAAAAAAAAGAAGACTACCTAGCTATTAGGTCATCAGAAAAGTCATGATGTATTTTTCTATGTTTTTTTTTTAAACACAAAAATGCATCATGACTTTCCTGATGACCCAACAGCTAAAAACGTAATTAAAGGGCCGGCAGATGGTATAGTGGTTAAGGGTCCTGGACTCCAACATGGTTGACCGCAGTTCAAGTCCTGGCCCTGGTGGCTTGCTTTCTCAATTTCCCTTTC
>NW_006159716.1:7787894-7797480 GCF_000334495.1 Tupaia belangeri chinensis
TAAATACATAAAGTTAAATAAAATAATTATTTTTTTAAAAAGTAATTTAAAAAAATTGAAGCCAGCTCTGTGGCTTGGTAGTAGATGTGGCCAGATTCCACATGGCCACTCACACCAGTTCAAGCCCTGGACCTGGCAGACTGAGAAACATGTCAGGTGTGTGTGCGTGCATGTCCGAGATCCCAAAAGGAGGGGAGGGGGAGGGGATGGAACCACGGTATGACCATTCCCTGTGGGGAAGGGCTGCTTTGTCCTCTCCCTCTCTCTGTCTCTTTCTGGCAGGTACACAAGCACTTTAGCAAAGAGGAAAAAAAAAAAAAACAGTTGAAAAGGATGGTTTGAGTTTCTGTCTTTGTATTCAGGTTCTGCCACTGAAATCCTTTAAATAAGCTATTTTCACCATTTTCAAATAAAAAAAAAAAAAAAAAAAGAGGTAGGTATCTGAACATCCCCAGGTTAAAATGAGGAGTAAGCGGGCTGAGCCATGGAGAACCTAATGGGAGGAACAAAGGATCCTGAATGAGTTTTTAGGTGCCTGGTTTTTTAAAAAAAAAAAAAAAAAAAGAGGTAGGTATCTGAACATCCCCAGGTTAAAATGAGGAGTAAGCGGGCTGAGCCATGGAGAACCTAATGGGAGGAACAAAGGATCCTGAATGAGTTTTTAGGTGCCTGGTTTTTTAAAATTTTTTTTGGAGGGGTTTTTGCTATAGGGCACATGTACTCGCCAGACAGAGAGAAACAGAGAGACAGAAAGTGAGCATACAGCCCTGCAGGGGGAATGGCCATGCCACAATCCCTTCTCCTCCATTCTCCTCTCGGGATTTTGGGCATGCACGCGCATGCACCCAGCGTGACTTTTAAGCCGCCAGGTCCAGGACTCGAACTGTGGTCAACTACGTGGGAGTCCAGTCTCAACCATCACGCCATCTGCTAGTCTCTCCTATTAACACTTTTACCACCACATACTAAATTTCCACTTAAGTTTGATGGACCTCCATGATCTGATTCCTCCTCATCCTCCCACTCCAATCTCCTCGCCGCGGGCGACTACGTGGGAGTCCAGCGACATAGCCATTATGCTAACTGCTGGTCTCTCGAGCATTTTTACCACCATCCCTCTCTCCTGTGAGGAAAACTGAAGTTTCTATCTATTAATTTAATATTTTTATTTAATTTTATTTATGATTATTATTTTTAAAATCGCTATAGGGC
The DNA here is from genome assembly GCF_000334495.1 of Tupaia belangeri chinensis. Classification (NCBI taxonomy): domain Eukaryota; kingdom Metazoa; phylum Chordata; class Mammalia; order Scandentia; family Tupaiidae; genus Tupaia; species Tupaia belangeri. The sequence goes on from NW_006159716.1 coordinate 7,789,107, forward strand.
ATGTGGGCATGTGCACTCACTGGAAAGAGAGACAGAGAGAGAGAGAGACAGAGAGGGAAAGTAAGAAAGCAAGCTACTTGGTCCGGGACTCAAACCATGGTAAGCCATGTGGAAGTCCAGCGCCTCAACCTCCATGCCACCTACTGGCCTCTCTGAAGGTTCAACTCAAAGAGCACCAACACTCAGTGTTCTTGCTACTGTCAAGCTGTGAAGGAAATCTCTGTCTCAAGTTTATAATTACTGCTTGGTCAAAGTAATAGCACCACTAAGACCTTCCCTGTGCTTCAGTAAGTTGTTAGGTCTCAAAATGGCACCACTGTTCCACTTCTGGATATACATACCTAAAAGAATTTAAAATAGGGACTTGAACAGATATTTGGATGCTCATGTTAATAGCAGCTGGAGGCCAGCAGGTGGCATGGTGGTTAAAAGGTGGTGGACTCCCACGGGCCGACAGCAGTTTGAGTCCTGGACCCGGTAGCTTGAAAATCATGCCAGGCACATGTGTGAGTGTGCCCAGAATCCCAGGAGGACAATGGAGGAGAAGGGACTGTGGTGTGGCCATCCACCCAGGGGGTGATTTCTTACTTTCCTTTTCACAGTATCTATGTCTCTCTCTCTCTGGAGAGTGCATATGCCCCATGGCCAAAACCTTTTTAAAAAAAGGCAGCTCTGTACACAACAAGCAAAAAAATTAATGCAATTCATGTGCCCACTGACAGATGAATGAATCAACAATAAACGTTAGAAGTTGGCAGGTGGCTCGGTAGTTAAGACACTGGATTCCCACATGGCTGACTGCAATTCAAGTCTTAATCCTGGCAGCTTGCTTTCTCTATACATACACACACACACACACATAAATACAAAAATAAATGTGTTACATGCAAATAATAGAATATAAATCAGCCTTCTAAAAGAGGGAAAATCAGGTGGTATAGTAATTAAGGGTGCTGGATTATCAGATGGCTGACTGTGGTTTGAGTCCCAGACCCAGGTGGCTTGCTTTTTCACTTTCTCTCTCTCTCTCTCTCTTGCTCTGTCCCTCAAATTAAAATAAATAAATAAATTTTAAAAGTTAAATAAAATTTTAAAAAAGAGGAAAATTCTGATTTCTAATATGACATGGACGAATCTTGAAGACATGCTGAGTGAAACAAGCCAGTCACAAAGGGATAAATATTGTATGATCCCACATATACGAGGTGCCTGGAACAGTCCAATCGATACTGACAGAAATGGATTGGCGGTTGCTCGGAAATGGGGAGCTATTCAGTGGGTACAGAGCTTCAGTCTGGGAAGATGAAAGTGAGAAATCACATCCCCAGTGGTCACCTCGCAATCCTTTCTCCTCCACTCTCCTCTCGGGATCTTGGGCACGCACACACACACGCCCGGCATGAGTTTAAGCCACCGGGTCTGGGACTCAAACCGCGGTCAACTACATGGGAGTCCAGCAACATAGCCACGATGCCAATTGCTGGGCTCCATTACATATATTTTACAAAGCGACCACGACAACACTGCTTTCAGTTTGATAAAGTAGAGAAAGCACAAAGACGAGAATTCTAAGATGCAGGCCCTTTGTTCTCTCACAGCTCGCCTTAAGACTGCGCATTCTTTAACCCAGCAGTGCCCAACACCCCTGGCACCACGGACTGGTTTTGTGGAAGACTATTCTTCCATGAACTCAGGTGGTGTTGCGGGATGATTCAAGTGCAATACATTTATTGCGCACTTCATTTCTATTATACACTGTAGTATGCTGTGAAATAAGGATATGACTCGCTATAACGCAGTACTTGCAGCGGCCCCCCGCACGAGTATCACTGCCTCAGCTCCACCTCAGAGCATCAGGCATCAGATATTCATAAGGACTATATAAACTGGACTCCTCACATGCACTGTTCACAACAGGGTTCACGCTCCTACGGGAAGCTAATGCCTCCACTGATCTGACAGGAGGTGGAGCTAGGCAGTAATGTGAGCTATGGGGAGTGATTGTAAATGCAGATGAAGCTTCGCTCACTTGCCTGCCCACTGCTCACCTACTGCTGTGTGGCCTGGTTCCTTAACTGGTCAGGACCCCTGCCTTAACCTCTCCAAATGCTATCAGGCTCATGGATTTGTACTGAAGATCAAATAAGAATGCATGAGAAGGTGTCTGAAAGAACCGAAGCTTCACATATGAATGTAAGGCCCTATCATGACGAGCTTAAACCCGTAAACAGGTACCAACGAGCTACGGGGTGAGAAGGGTCAAAGAACGTTAAATTCCCTCACCTCCTGTACAAGTGGTTGCTGGAACAATGGAATGAGAGGATTCGTCCTTGGAATGTCAATGTGAATCTGAAAAAGAGAAGCCATGTCCAAAAACATAAATGGCAGTTTGTTCTTTTGACAAGTGATTTTCTTAAAAAATGAGAATCAAAAGAGTAGGCATTAGGGCACAATTTATCTTTAGAGAGAACTGATTGGGCACCAGCAGATCGTGTAATGGTTCCACATAGTTGACTGTGATTCGAGTTCCAGACCCGGTGGCTTATAACTCATATGCCGGGTAAGTGTATGTACGTGCCCAAAATCTCGAGAGGAGACTGGAGGAGAAGGGACTGTGGTGTGGCCTTCCCCTCTAGGGGATGATTTCTCACTTTCTGTCTCTTTGTCTCTCTGGTGAGTGCATGCACCTTATACCAAAAATCTCTCTCCCCCCCCAAAAAAAAAAAAACGAAGGAAGAGGGGCTGGCGTGGCGTGGTGGGTAAGGGCACTGGATTCCCACATGGCTGACTGTGGTTTGATTCCCTGACCTGGTGGCTTGTTTTCTCTCCTTCTCTCTCTCTCTCTTCCTCCCTCTTCCTCTCTCTCTCGGTCCCTCTTTGGTCAAATTAAAATAAATAAAGTTAAATAAAATAATTCTTCAAAAAAGGAAGAAGGAACAGATTGATGAAAAAAGTCTAGTTAAACCTTCCTGTCCATGTAGAGTATATCTCCTTGATAGCAGTAGCTTATTAAACAGCAAGGAAACCTTCCAAAAATAAACCACTTAAGTCAAACAGCAATAGGCTTCAAAAGACCTAAGAGACTTGAGTGCTTCCTCCCGTTGCTCTGGGGTCTGTTTCACTCCAGGCTGCCACTTACCGAACAGGTATGATCAAAGTGCACGCTCTTTCAGAATCTTACTCTTCAACAGTTCCCAAGAACTAAAAGAGCACAAACACGCCAGGACAGGCAACCAGGGAAGGACTCACTTATGAAGTCATGACGTGTAAGAACCGGGGAAGCACCGAGAGAGCTGGCCTTTATGAACTGGAACTGAAAGTTCTTTTTGTTTTTTGTTTTGTTTTGTTAGGTTTTGCCATAGGGCACATGCACTCACCAGAGAGGAGAGACGCAGAGAGAAAGTGAGAAATCACTCCCTGGGGGGATGACCACAACATAATTAATCCTTTCTCCTCTATTCTCCTTTTGGGATCTTGGGCACGTTTATGCACACATGCTCGGCAGGTTCAACTCACCCAGTGACTTGAACCGTGGTCTTCCCTGTGGGAATCGAGTCGTCTTAGCAACCACGCCACCTGCTGGCCCCCAGCTGAAACTTCTTACTTCTGTTTATGAAGAGCTCACTATAATTGGTTTTGGGTTCGAGGATTTTTCAATGCCCAGTCCAACTATCCTAAAGACGGTTCTACCCAGTAGTAGTAGAGGCTGCTTCTGCTCTTGAGGCTTGCAGGAAACTGACCCCTCTTCCACCTTCCTACCGTGAGACCACTCTTCTCCTGCCACACGTGATGCTTCCAGCAGGCCTTTGCCCAGGCCATGGGGACCACTGTGGCAGCGATGGGAGGCTCCCTGCCAAGATTTACTGATAGCTACAGCTCCTACACATAGACAGACAGACATGGGTGCTGAGGAGGCACTGCGGCTGCCAGAAGACACAGTGATGTCACAGTCTGAAAGGACTGGGCCATTCCTGAATGGACATGTGTCTCCCTCTGCGTTCCCTAACACCACTCAAATGAGGTCTGTGGGCCTGCAGCACCAGTGTCACTGGGGAGCTTGTTAAAAGGCAGGCCTCACCCCAGATCGACTGAATTGGAATCTGCATTTTCTCATAATCCCTAGGTGGGATTTTATCAAGATCCTAGGTGATTTGTATGCAGATTAAATTTTGAGAAGCACTGCCACTGAAGTGCTAAAAAAGGCTATCTAGGGGCTAGGCAGGTGATATGGTGGTTAAGATACTGGACTCCTATATGGCTGACTGTGGTTCAAATTCTAGACCTGGCAGCTTGGTTTCTCACTTTCCCTTTCTGTCTCTGTCTGGTCAAATTTAAAAAAATAATAATAGGGATCAGCAGGGGGTGTAGTGGTTAAGGCACTAGATTCCCACATAGCGAACCATGGGATTTGAGTCCTGGACACAGTGGCTTGAAACTCACGCCGGGCGCGTGTACGTGCGTGCCCAAGATCCCAAGAGGAGAATGGAGAAGTGACTGCAGTGTGGCCATCCTCCCAGGGGGTAATTCCTTGCTTTCTCTCTCCGCCTCTCTGTCTCTCCAGTGAGTGCACACACCCTAGAGCAAAAAATCTCTCAAATAATAACAACGACAACAAATAAAATTAAATACGTAATTCTTTTAAAAAAAAAAAAAAAAGTTCTATCTAGGGCCAGCTAGTGGCATGATGGTGGCTAGATCCCACCTGGCCAATGGTGCAGTTTGGCCTGGACCTGGAGGCTTGGAAAACATGCCAGGTATGTGTGTATGTGTACCCCAAATCCCAAGAGGAGAATGGAGAAGAGATTGTAGCGTGGTCATCCTCACTAGAGGAAAGAAGTATTTAAAATGGCTAAAAACAGAACTGCTGAATGAAAAGAGGGACAGATGTTCTGGGAATAAATTTATTTCCTAACCAGCACATCATAGCCTGAACACGTGGAAAAACCCTGTGGCAGCATTACTGGGAGACAGCCCAGTACAGTCCCCCCAAGAACAGGTCTTGTGGGGGACAAGCGGATGGCATAACAGTTATGTTGCTGGACTCCCACATACTCAACAATGGTTCAAGTCCCAGACCCAGTGGCTTGAAACTCACACCAAGTGTGTGTGCGTGTATTTCCCAAGAGAAAAATGGAGGAGAAGGGATTGTGGCATGGCCACACCCCTGGAGGGGTGATTTCTCTCTTTCTGTCTCTCTGTCTCTATCTCTCTAGCGAGTGCACACACCCTATAGCAAAAATCTCCCTCTAAAAAAATAAGTAGGTGGTGTGGTGGGCAAGGTGCTTGACTCCCACATGGTTGAACATAGTCTGAGTCCCAGACCTCATGCCTTGAAAATTATGCCATGCATGCATGCGTGCGTGCGTGCATGATCATAATTCTGAGAGAATAGAGGGGAAGGCTAGGGTGTGGCCCCTGGGGAGTGATTCTTCACTCTCCCTCCTTCACTCTGTCTCTCTGTCTCTCTCTAGTGAGCACACACGGCCTTATAGAAAAAAAAAAGTATGACGAATAAGCAGAGACACCGAGAGTGACGCCCATACCTGTCTGTAGGTATCCTGGTGATGCTCCTCATTTCGAGAGTCATAATACTGTTCAATGAAGCCAAAATATTCCTCCCGCTTCCTCTGCAAGGTCAACTTCCTCCGCTCGGTGTTTGCTGGGAGATAGCCCTGTAAACAAGACTGCCAGTCAGATGGGGGAGACATTGGTTGGACTCCCACATAGTCCAATAAATATTTCATTTTTATTTTAGCCTGAGCAGTGGCTTGGAAACTAGCAAAGGAATGAAGAAAAGAATGAAGAAAAACTGCCAAAAGGACAGGGGTAGATCCCTGTTTGGTTCTGGCCACCTGGAGTTTGCCCTCTCCTCGCTCAGTGGGATGACGTGCAGGCAGCCAGGCGAGGCCAACTTTCCCTGGGTCCCTCTCCCCCTGGCCAGCACTGGACCCTTCCCCTCAGAGACCTTTCACTGCACTGCGGTGAGCAATCCAGGGCTCCCAGGGCCAGCTCAGAGAGAGCGGGGAGTGTAGGCCAGTGGGAGGGAGCTGGCCCCAAGTCACGGCCGCCAAGGGCTACAGGTGTGCGAGGCCACACTTCCGGGAATCGTGGGGACCCGGCAATCCCTACCTCACTTCTCAGTGGTGTGCCAAGTCAGTTGGTGCCAGTTACACATTCCTGGCCACTGTGGCATTCAGGACGCAGCTCAGGAAGCAGAATGGAACCTGTGACCTGGCGGCTCCCACACCTAGACCGCACTCCTGGCAGCAACCCGCTCCAGGCCACAGCTCCGGGCTAGCGCTCATTCTTATTCCTGGTCTAGGTCTCGTCGTCATGTTACATGCCTGGGTCCCTTCCATTCTCACCAAATCTGAGCAATTAGCACTCGGACTTCTCGGAGGTGGAGAGGCGATGATTAGGGTTGTCATCGTGGGGATGAGACTGGGGCTGGGACGAGCAGTAAGGGGAGAGACCCTTCCCCTCGGAGACCTTTCTGTAAAGCATTCCGCAGAGTGCCCCGTGCACGCACGCTGCAGTCGATCCGTTCTTGTCTGCTCATAGCGCCTGGCACTGGGCCTGGCAAACAGCAGGCTCTCTCTAAACCGTTACCAGGTGAATGAAGGAACTTTACAGGCTCGGGAAGTCCTGTGTTCCTGACCACAGTGGCCGGCGCAGAGCTCTGCGGGCAGGGAAGTGACAGTAAGGCTTCCGTGAGAGGCTCAGTTAGCAGCTCTTTGGGGCTGCCGCGTGGTTTCAGCCATTCTGGTTACCCCACTGACAAGGGAGTGGAGCACAGCGAATGCTGGCCCCTGCCCAGAGCAAGTGCTGGGATCACCCTGCCACACTGTGCTTCCCGCTGTCGGGGGGACACGGCCACGGGGCTGAGCCTGTGCTCCTCTGCGTGTGCAGGGATGAGAGAATCCCCACTCGCCGTGTGTGGGAATGGCCTCAGCGTGTGTTTCTCTCAGCACAGAAACAGGACGACAGTCCCCAGTCCTTGTCATATCCAATGAGTCTATGGGGTGAGACCAATGCGTCCAGACTGACCTCATCGGGCAAGAAGGGCTGTGTGAGGCTCACGCTTCTCTACAGAGTGGGTACAACTCACCGACAGGAGTCTCCAGGTTACAGGTCGAACCTCCCTGGGAACCCCTGGCCAGCTACACTTCCTCAGCTCATCTGCAAACAGAAAATGCCCTTCTTGATTAGCTCTTCCCACATAGGCAAGCCTCAACCAGCACGGTCCGACGCCACCTACCATTCAGGTAAGACCACCACCACCACCCAGCAACCTGCTACCAACAAGCACAGGTAAAGCTCAAACGACAGCCCCGAGCAGCCAAGTGCGGAGGACCCTGCCCTGCAGTGATCTAGTCAGCTCAGAGGTGCGTGTTGGAGAGGCAGAGGTGGGTGTGGATTTCAGTAGGAATCACCCCAAGATAGGGGAGACTGAAGCCAGAACAGCTGCACTGTTATCTCCGGGCCACAGACACTGTCCCCTCATTTGGTTCCCTAGTCTCCAAATACTCCTGACTTAATACCTGCATGTCACCGCAGTGGGCACCAGATCAGGAGATGCTAGAAAAGTAACAGAAGGAAGAGGAGAGAGCAATGGCTTCCAGGTCTCTGAGAATTCCAGCCACCAAGAGCTCCTACCCTCCCCGGGGCTCACGGAGACTCACCTAAGTCAGTGTTGTGGCTGGAGAGAAGTTGACGGAATTTTTCGAGGCGGGTTTTCTCCCGGACAGTCATTGGGGGGGCTCCGGAAGCATTCTGGTCTGAGATCCGGGCAACGAGGGGGATGATGGGTCGGAGGGGGAGTGACTGCTGTTTGTGGAGTGGGTTCCTTAGGCATGTGTCACCTGGGATCATTGAAAGAGAAAGACCCGGCTGTATGAAGAGCACGTACTCGGAACCCGCACACCTCGCCCTTCAGGATCGTGGTCTGAGAGTGGGTGCACTGCCTGATGCGCCCACCGAGGGCGGTGAGGAGGTGGAGACCCGGCCACGCTCACTCACCTGCCTGGGGACAGTCTGCTAACACAGACTCCACATGCTGTGGCGACTTCTGAGAACTTTTTTTGGCAAGTCCAGGAGAAAATCCAATGTTTCCTTTGTACCCCAACCTGGAGTGTTTCCTAGCGCCTAACGGTGGGGCTGGTGGCAACGTGGTCTACAGTAGAATTTTCCTTCCCCTTCCACATCACAGAGCACATAATAAATAATGACACTGCAAAGCACACCACAATAAAAGAAGGTGGCTGCTCCCGATAAGCCCCGTGTCCCACGTGGCTGCCCCCGGGGACGAGAGGATCGACATTTTTTTTTTTTTTTGGAGAGGTTTTCGCTATAGGGTACGTGCGCTCGCCAGACA
>NW_006159716.1:7797944-7798568 GCF_000334495.1 Tupaia belangeri chinensis
GAGAGATTTTCGCTATAGGGCGTGTGCGCTCGCCAGACAGACAGAGAGAGACAGAGACAGAAAGCGAGAAATCACCCCCCAGGGGGGATGGTCACACCGCAATCCCTTCTCCTCCATTCTCCTCTCGGGATCTTGGGCACGCACGCACACGCGCCTGGCGTGAGTTTTAAGCCACCAGGTCCGGGACACGAACTGCGGTCGACTACGTGGGAGTCCAGTGACATAGCCATTACGCTACCTGCTGGTTCCTGAGAGGATCGACATTCTAGAACAACTCCAGTCTGTTCTTGGTCCACGCCTGGGCCTTGCACATCGGGGGAGATGCTCTAGCCTCAGGCAGTCTCGCTTTGGTTGCAGAGATGCTCTAGCCTCAGGCAGTCTCGCTTTGGGTGGTTGCACTTCCTCAGGGCTCCCACAAGTGCCACCAAAAGGAACCAGCTTTTAATTCTACCAGAATATAACTGAAATGACAGGAGCAGGGACTCAAGCTGAACTCCGTGCCTGGTCTAGACAGTTCTAAACCAGGTGGAGGTGAGGCGGGATAAGCAGTGGGAGACTCGCATTTCCTGAGTGTGCCGGTCTTTTCACACCTGCCTCTCATTTGACCCTTGCAGCGTACAGCAG
>NW_006159716.1:7800757-7811099 GCF_000334495.1 Tupaia belangeri chinensis
GAGAGATTTTCGCTATAGGGCGTGTGCGCTCGCCAGACAGACAGAGAGAGACAGAGACAGAAAGCGAGAAATCACCCCCCAGGGGGGATGGTCACACCGCAATCCCTTCTCCTCCATTCTCCTCTCGGGATCTTGGGCACGCACGCACACGCGCCTGGCGTGAGTTTTAAGCCACCAGGTCCGGGACACGAACTGCGGTCGACTACGTGGGAGTCCAGTGACATAGCCATTACGCTACCTGCTGGTTCCTGAGAGGATCGACATTCTAGAACAACTCCAGTCTGTTCTTGGTCCACGCCTGGGCCTTGCACATCGGGGGAGATGCTCTAGCCTCAGGCAGTCTCGCTTTGGTTGCAGTTCCTCAGGGCTCCCACAAGTGCCACCAAAAGGAACCAGCTTTTAATTCTACCAGAATATAACTGAAATGACAGGAGCAGGGACTCAAGCTGAAGCAGGAATTTCTCACTATCTTACAGACGAGGAAAGCACGGCTCAGACAGGTTAAGCAGTCAGAGCTCAGATGCCACCTCAGGCGTGTCAGACTCCAAAGCCCTTTTACTACCACAAATGAACCCAGTTATTAATTCTGACTGACCTTTAGGACTATTTCATGTTATTTATACATTTCACCTTAAAAAGTAGTAGCCACGACAAAAATTAAACAATGAATGCTAGTCAGCCAGCACTACCAGAAAGGTTACGAACTGCCGCAAGGTACTTGGCTGGGGTACCCAGTGAGACGAGAGGCCTGGGAAATTCCCACCACACACCGCGAAGATGAAGCAGACGCACATCTTGACATTCGCTATTGACAGACAGATGCGCACAGGAGGGACCCTCCAAAGGAGAACACTGCAGGGCACGGGGGCGGTCATCAGAGCTCACGGCAGGGGCCTTCCTCCCAATGGGACTCTCTGGAGACCCCTAGACACCTGGTGTAGCCTGTAAAGTCGGTCACCTGGTCAACCAACAGCGCCCTGCCTGGGCATGGCACTGAAGGGTCCCGCTCGGCCCTGCACCAGCAATGGAAGGTGACTACGGAATGACTGTGAAGGTCTTGCGGCATAACTGCATGACCGTAGGCCTGGCCTGAATCTCGAGGAACGTGCACCAGGACACAAGCCAAGGCTCTGGGCTCTGGAGTCCCACTTCCTCTCATCCGTCACTAGTCAGCTGTTGTAACTTTCCCTAGAGTGACGGCGCTTCCCTCGCCAGCTCAGAATAACCGACCATGATAAAACCGCAAGGACAATATTAGCCCAGCAAGGGCACTGAAGAGAGTACACCGAGAGTCCCCACCCAGCTATCGAAGCCGGTTTCCTGAAACGCAGCAGAGCGGGCCTCTCCTCCTGCCCTCGTTCCTGAAACGCAGCAGAGCGGGCCTCTCCTCCCGCCCTCGCCCTCGCTACCTGAGGGCAGCCCTGGTGGTCAGGAAGCCATGCCTGCTGCCTTCAGGCACCTGTTGTTCCCTTCTGCAAGAACAGGAAGAAGACAACCTTATGTTCCTCAAGGCTGAGGAAGGCAATCAACAGGCCTGGCATATGTGAAATTCAGCCACTAATGATCTTAAATCCATTCATCCATATTTGTAAACCTGATCAGGCCAAAAGCAACTTGGAGCAATCAAATCACAAAAGTTTTGGAATCTGCCACAGGGGAGGAGAATGGCAGAAAACCCTTGGGCGTCAGGAAGTGCAGGCCCAGGTCACAGGGCTGGGCAGCCCCCAAGGCTGAACAGCTGTGACCCGCTAGACCCACTGATGTGGTACCTCGGGTTTGAGCTCGCTTACTTATCAGCCCATGGAAGAACTGAGTGATGCCCTGAAGGAAAATCACCTTTTTTAACACGCACTGTGCTGAGAAGGCTGAGCCTATGGAAGCGGCAGGCTGGACTTACTGGAGTTTCTGGACAGCTGGGCATCACTGCTGGACTTGACGACCTTGGAGTTGGCAGGGACGTCGGACGTCGTGGACTGGGACCGCTCCGGTTTTATCCTCAGCTTGCTGTGGTTTTCTAGGACTTGGGCTGCAGTTGCCAAAGCAACTTTTGAGTTCAGAGTTTGGAAAGGTGGGGTGGAAAAGTCCTCTTCCTCATCGTCGCCAATGTCCCAAGCATCACTGGTATTCCGGGCAAACTCGTGAAAACTGGAGGCCTTCTTATTCTTCAGAGGAACTGTGTTGACTTTTGACCGTTCTTTAATGAAGCTTCAAGAAAGGAGACACCATTACCACCTTCACTTTTTAGAATTATATTATTAATAGGGCCAGCAGGTGGTGTGGTAGTTAAAACAGGACTCCCACATAGCCAACCATGGTTCAAATCCTAGGCCTGGAGGCTTGAAAATCACACCAGGTGCACGTGCATGTGTGCCCAAAAGCCCAGGAGGAGAATGGATGCAAAGGGATTGTGGGGGTGGCCATCCCCTTTAAGGGTGATTTCTCACTTTCCCTCTCATTCTTTGGCAAGCATGTGTTCGTCATGGCAAAAACCTTGAAAAAAATTATAATATTAATAATATGGGAAACTACCCCATATATAATAATTACTTTGCTAAAAACAAAATACAAGAACAAAAACTGCCCATTTCCATTCCTCATCTAGATGCATCCAGGCCAGCAGAGACAGCAGTGGTCATCAGATATCCCACACGCTCCTCTGTACTTCCCAGCTCCCTGGCACGTGGGTGACGTCATATGACGAGTTCTAGCCAATGGGCTGAGATGCCAAGTGAGGTCAGAACGCCCAGGAAAGAACGGAGAAGAACAGGTGCAAGTTCCCTACAACCTCTCTCCTATCCTGTGACCACCACAGTTCCAGACCAGTCTCCCTCGGCTTGGTAGTGACTATGTAGAGCACAGCCTGCCCGCCACCCTTACCCACCCCATTCTGGACATGTAGCAGGAGACAGAGACCTTTGTGGTGCTGAGGCACTGAGGTTTCAGAGTCGGTCTGTTAAGGCAATGCGAGCTACACTATTTCCTAGAATAGGACATACACTACAGGTAGAATGGCAGATAATTTGGGGTAGCCTGTACGTGTAACATTGAATATTAAGTCCCAAAATGAAAAATACTGCTCCATCTTTTTATTCTGTTAAAATCCTTCTGCCAGTCTTGAGGAAAAACTCTTAAGTCCGGTGCTACTCTGTCTTTAAGACTCTATTTTGAGGCCAGCAGGTGGTGTGGTGGTTAAGGCACTGGACTCCCACATGGCAGATCACAGTTCAAGTCCCAAACCTGATGGCTAGCTTTCTCACTTTCCCCCTCTCTCTGGTGAATGCACGTGCCCTACAGCAACTTAAAAATAGTAATAATAAATAAATAATTTTTAAAGAATTATTTTAACTTTATTTATCCATTTATTTATTTATTTTAATTTGACTGGGGAGTGGGGAGAGAGAGAGAGACAGTGAGAAAGTGAGAAAGCAAGCTGTCAGGTCTGGGGCTTGAGCTGTGGTCGACCATGTGGGAGTCCAGCGCCCTAAAGCACCATGCCACCTGCCGGCCCCCAGTAAATAAATAATTTTAAAAAGATTCTATTTTAATGAAGGCAGCATGACAATCAACATTTTTCTTTTTCTTTCTTTTTTTTTTTTAGGAGGATCAAATAGTGTGGTGGTTAAGGTGGCTGGATCCTACATGGCCAACTGGGTGGTTTGAGTCTCAGACCTGGTGGCTTGAAAAATACATCACGCACATGTTCAAGTGTGCCCAAAATCCCAAGAGGAGAATGGAGAAGGAATTGCGGTGTGGCCATCGCCCTTGAGGATCTCCATCTTTCTATCTCTCTCTGATGAGCATACATGCCCTCTAGGAAAAGCTAACTAAATAAATAAAAAAATAGAACTTGCAATGAAAAACGTTCTCCCTACTTTTTGTGATAGTGAGAGGAACTGTGTTGACTTTTGACCGTTCTTTAATGAAGCTTCAAGAAAGGAGACACCATTACCACCTTCACTTTTTAGAATTATATTATTAATAGGGCCAGCAGGTGGTGTGGTAGTTAAAACAGGACTCCCACATAGCCAACCATGGTTCAAATCCTAGGCCTGGAGGCTTGAAAATCACACCAGGTGCACGTGCATGTGTGCCCAAAAGCCCAGGAGGAGAATGGATGCAAAGGGATTGTGGGGGTGGCCATCCCCTTTAAGGGTGATTTCTCACTTTCCCTCTCATTCTTTGGCAAGCACGAGTTCGTTATGGCAAAAACCTTAAAAAAAATTATAATATTAATAATATGGGAAACTACCCCATATATAATAATTACTTTGCTAAAAACAAAATACAAGAACAAAAACTGCCCATTTCCATTCCTCATCTAGATGCATCCAGGCCAGCAGAGACAGCAGTGGTCATCAGATATCCCACACGCTCCTCTGTACTTCCCAGCTCCCTGGCACGTGGGTGACGTCATATGACGAGTTCTAGCCAATGGGCTGAGATGCCAAGTGAGGTCAGAACGCCCAGGAAAGAACGGAGAAGAACAGGTGCAAGTTCCCTACAACCTCTCTCCTATCCTGTGACCACCACAGTTCCAGACCAGTCTCCCTTGGCTTAGTAGTGACTATGTAGAGCACAGCCTGCCCGCCATCCTTACCCACCCCATTCTGGACATGTAGCAGGAGACAGAGACCTTTGTGGTGCTGAGGCACTGAGGTTTCAGAGTCGGTCTGTTAAGGCAATGCGAGCTACACTATTTCCTAGAATAGGACATACACTACAGGTAGAATGGCAGATAATTTGGGGTAGCCTGTACGTGTAACATTGAATATTAAGTCCCAAAATGAAAAATACTGCTCCATCTTTTTATTCTGTTAAAATCCTTCTGCCAGTCTTGAGGAAAAACTCTTAAGTCCGGTGCTACTCTGTCTTTAAGACTCTATTTTGAGGCCAGCAGGTGGTGTGGTGGTTAAGGCACTGGACTCCCACATGGCAGATCACAGTTCAAGTCCCAAACCTGATGGCTAGCTTTCTCACTTTCCCCCTCTCTCTGGTGAATGCACGTGCCCTACAGCAACTTAAAAATAGTAATAATAAATAAATAATTTTTAAAGAATTATTTTAACTTTATTTATCCATTTATTTATTTATTTTAATTTGACTGGGGAGTGGGGAGAGAGAGAGAGACAGTGAGAAAGTGAGAAAGGAAGCTGTCAGGTCTGGGGCTTGAGCTGGTGGCGACCCAGCGGGCTTGAGCTGTGGTCGACCATGTGGGAGTCCAGCGCCCTAAAGCACCATGCCACCTGCCGGCCCCCAGTAAATAAATAATTTTAAAAAGATTCTATTTTAATGAAGGCAGCATGACAATCAACATTTTTCTTTTTCTTTCTTTTTTTTTTTTAGGAGGATCAAATAGTGTGGTGGTTAAGGTGGCTGGATCCTACATGGCCAACTGGGTGGTTTGAGTCTCAGACCTGGTGGCTTGAAAAATACATCACGCACATGTTCAAGTGTGCCCAAAATCCCAAGAGGAGAATGGAGAAGGAATTGCGGTGTGGCCATCGCCCTTGAGGATCTCCATCTTTCTATCTCTCTCTGATGAGCATACATGCCCTCTAGAAAAAGCTAACTAAATAAATAAAAAAATAGAACTTGCAATGAAAAACGTTCTCCCTACTTTTTGTGATAGTGTACAAGTACATTAAGAGTGAGTGGGGGGGGGCAGGGGGAGAAGCACCCTCCATGGGGTCTGGTCATGGTGTGCTCCCTCCTCCAGTCCTCCGGCTTGCCAGATCAACGCTCAAGCATATACTCAGTGTGTTTCCAGGCCAACTGGACTGGGGACTCAAACTACAGTCAGCACGTGAGATGCAGTTTCCCTCGAGCAGGGCATTACCACTCCACAGAGCTGGCCCAAGACCAAGATATCTGCAAGCAACAGGCTCTGGCTTAAAATTTAATAAGATTGTTTTGTTTTTCACTGTGCTTAAGATGATTTTCTACTTAAGGCCAATGATACTGGTTTTTTTGTTTATAGAAGTGATAAGGTATATTTTATTTTAACATTTTTAAAGAAGTATTAGACACGTGCACTCACCGGGAAGGAGAGAGACAGAGACAGTGAGAGGAAAAGTGAGAAATTACCCCGCAGGGAGAATGGTCTCATCACAGTCCCTTCTCCTCCAGTCTTCTCCTGGGATCTTGGGCATGCACGCATGTTCAGTATGATTTTCAAGCCATCAGTCCCAGGACTTGAATGGTAGTTGGCAACGTGGAAATCCAGTGATGAAACTCCTATGTTATCTACTGGTCCTGATAAAGTTTGGGTTTTTTTTTAAATAAATTTATTAGGTCATCAGAAAAGTCACGAGGTACTCTTCTAGGCAAAAATGTGTCATGACTTTCCCGAGGACCCAGTATTTAAATAAGTAAAATGAGTACTGTAAAGTACATTTAGTAACAGCACAGAATACGGCCACAGTCATGAAGATGGCACGTAGCTCAAGTCTGGGAAACATGAGATCAACTCACTGAGGAAAGAGCAGTCCCCCGGTGCTGAGGGATATTGCTTCCCTCTGGGTAGAGATGGGTGGTTTGCTAGCCTGGCCCATCTCCCTAGATGAATCCAATACTTACAGTTAAAGATCATTTAAAGTAGCAAAAAAAAGAAAAAAAAGATAATTTAAAGTATTAGCACTGGGCTGGCTCCATGGCCTGGGAGCTTGAGCCCACATGGGCAGGGCAACCGCGCTCTTTGAACCCTGCAAATCCTGACAAGGTGGAGAAATAAGAGGAGGGATTAGACCACATCTCATTTAGGGGTACTCTCTCTCTTTAGTGAGCACACATGTCCTCTGGCAAATAAAAAAATTAAATTAAAAATAAATTAATTAGGGACCAGCAATTAGCACAATGGCTGTGTTGCTGGACTCCCATGTAGCCGACTGCGGTTTGAGTTCCAGACCTGGTGACTTAAACTCACGCCGGGTGCGTGTGCGTGCGTGCCCAAGATCCCGAGAGGAGAATAGAGAAGGGATTGCAGCGTGGCCATCCCTGGGGGGGGGGGTGATTTCTCGCTTTCTATCTCTCTGTCTCTCTCGGTCTTTCTGGCGAGCGCACGCGCCCTATAGCAAAAAATCTCTCCGCCCCCCCCAAAAAAATTAATTAAATAAAATATTAACTTTGATAGGGCTGGCAGGTGGCGTGATGGTGAAAGGCGCTGGACTCCCACATGGCCTACTGCAGTTTGAGTCCCAGACCTGGCAGCTTGCTTTCTCACTTTCCCTTCTTTCTCTGACTCTGTCTGGTCAAATTTAAAAAATAGTAACAATAACAAATGAAACTAAATAAATAATTCTTTTTAAAAAAGATGGTAATAAAAAAAATTAACTTTGGTAAATATAGCCTGGTAATTCATACAGCTTATAAGAATTTCCCTAATATTAACAACAAAAAGAGGCAGAAAATATCACTAATGCGTTATTCTCGAACACTAGTATTATACAGAATAAAGGAAAATACAACATACAAAAGAACACAAGATTATCAAAATACAACAGCTCAGATGTGGAAATAAGACACCATTTCTACCCAATAATGTATGAATTAAAGATTTAAGGACCTATTCTCTTTCATGCTAAGCAGGGTGTAGTGCAGATGGGGGCCTGTGCTGTAAGATCTTCTGGAAAGCAATCTCTCACTATACATACCAGGAACCTTAGCACGCTTCATAACCTCTGACCAGAAGGAAGTAACAGAGATTGGACCAGCAGGTGGAACAGAGATGAAGGCGGCTGGCTTCCACACGGCCAACTGTGCAATTCGAGTCCCAGACCCAGCAGCTTGATAAAAAACACTGGGTGCCTGTGCTGGCGTACCCCAAATCCCAAGAAGGGAGTGGAGGAAGAGAACACCACAGGGGTTGCTTTCTCACCTTCCACCGCTCCCTCTTTCTTTGGCAAGCACACACATCCAAAGAAATTTTACAAAAGAAAAAGAAGAAAAGAAAGAACAATTGGAAATGAGTAAGAGCCCAAATCAAAGGAAATAAACTGAGGCAGCACAGTACAAATATCTGCGTGTATTAAAATCCATCTGTTGTCCAAAAGGCAAACTACTCTTTTGTTGACATGCTGAGGCTGAATGTTCTAGACTCATCCACTATGACTACTTTTCCTCTGCAAAAGGGGATCTGGATCTACCACGTGCAGGATCACCGCAAGGGGGTTGCCGTGGAGAAGAAATAGGCAGATGTGTAAGAAAGATCTATCATCTGCAAAATATCGCACGGGAGCTCATGGCTATCATCATCGGGCTCCTTCTCGGAGGCCACGCATACATCCAGACTGCAGAAACACGGGAAGTTTTGAGAATTCTCTAAAGAAACTATCAAACCAAGAGGCTGAGTTGTAACTCAGGTCAAAGAGTTGACCTAACAGTCTAACCTGGGGTGAAGCTTGTGCACCCTCAGGACTGACGGAAACCCTGTAGCTGGAGACGGGCCATGCCGAGGATCAGGTCCTACAGCTGCTACCCCGCCTATAAAAACGGGGGAGGCAACTCATGCGTGTTTGTTACCTTTCTCTTTATACATCTGTATGCATTTAGAGTATTTCTTGTATTTTTGAAGTGGGTGATGATTTAATAAGATTGAAACAAATCAAGAATCAGAATTTACTCAAATGAAGGCTTGCAAACAGAAACTGAAAGGACGTGTCCTAACCCACTGCAGAGGAGAGAAGAGAGGAGAGGCTGTCATTGCGTGTGACAGACACATGAGATTCAGAGTAGACTGTTTGAGACCACCAGAAATTATTTTAGGGACACTTAGCTTAGAAAACCCAAAACTCAACCAACCAACTAAAAAGTCAGCTCAGGGGCTGGCAGGTGGTGTGGTGGTTGAGGCACTGGATTCCCACATGGCTGACCATGGCTCAAGTCCTGGACCTGGCAGCTTGCTTTCTCACTCTCCCTCTCTCTCTCTCCTAGTCTTTCTCACTCTCCCTCTCTCTCTCTCTCCTAGTCCGCTTCTAGTCAAATTAAAGAATAATAAATAAAATAAAATAAGTAATTCTTAAAAAAAAAAAAGAAAAAAGTCAGCTCAATCTTGAAGAAAGAGCTTCATAAGAAGAGGCTGGTACCACCCAGAAAAGGGTAGAGGCCTGAAGATGAAGCAAGGTTTATGAGAACCATCCAAAAGAATGAAAGAGAAAGCACAGAGTGAAAAGGTACTTTGGGGGCCAGTCAGGTGGCGTGGTGGTTAAGGCAGCTGGATCCCACTGGCTGACTGCATAGTTTGAGTCCTAGACCCGGCGGCTTGAAAAACATGTTGGTGAAGTGAATGTAGAAGTGACTGGCCCTTGTCCCTAGGAGATTTCTCACTTTCTCTCTCTCAATCTCTTTCGAGCAAGAAAAGAGGCCTACCTAGAACAACTAGTTACAGAGGAGAGGCGAGGCCAGCAGGACCTGCAGCCTGGACACAGGCACTGACAGCAAACTGAGCTCCGTCCTTCTGTCCTTCCACAGCTGTGATTCCCCCAGGTGTACACAGCTGACAGCCCAACTCTCTCATCCTGCTGAGGGAACTTCCTGGACTATAAAACACAGAGCACGTCACTCATAGGTAGCCTGGAAGGAGAAGCCCTAAGGACGAGGTCCTCAGAAGAGAAAGATCTCTCCCTGTTGACCCTCATTAGTGACAGCAAAAGGTTAATCCAGGTAACTACAGCCTTCCGTGTATAGGCTGTCTCATTTTAACATGGTTCCAGTGAACTTGTATCTAACTCAAAGGACAAGCATGTCACGCTATGCCTTGAAGTTTAACCTCTGACGGAGACCTTCATCACACCTCCTCTCACCTGTAGGCACGTTACACTTTACAAAGCACCTTCGTGGATACCCCACACAATCCTCACGCAACTCTGCGAGGTGAGTCTCAGATGGCTACTTTATGGATGAGAAAACTAGGGCTCACACAGGGTAAGGAACTTGCCCAAGATCACAGAGCCAGTAAGTTGCAAAGAAAAGGAGATTGAGAAGTGCAGGAGACACTCAAAGCTCTCAAAAACAATCGGCACATTTGAGCGAGAGCTGGCGAGGTTTTGGAGAAAGGCAACTTAATGCCCCCTACGTGGCTTTTTTTTTTTTTTTGAGAGGTTTTCGCTATAGGGCTCGTGCGCTCGCCAGACAGAGAGAGACATAGAGACAGAAAGCGAGAAATCACCCCCCAGGGAGGATGGCCACACCGCAATCCTTTCTCCTCCATTCTCCTCTCGGGATCTTAGGCACGCACGCACACGCGCCCGGCGTGAGTTTTAAGCCACTGGGTCCGGGACGCGCACCGTGGTCGACTACGTGGGAGTCCAGCGACATAGCCATTACGCTAACTGCTGGTTCCCTACGT
>NW_006159716.1:7811113-7811873 GCF_000334495.1 Tupaia belangeri chinensis
CGGTTCTACTGGCTAGGATACAAAAGATCAACTATCCTGCAATTTAAACTATGCTACTTTACTGGTATGGTTGTTTGACTTAATAGAATCTTTTAGGAAAATGTTTGATGCTGGTAAGCGATAGGAAACAAGTGAGGAAATTTAGAAACATTCAAATAAATCCAGTCATCTTAGTAACTAGACTGGTTTCACTCGAACTCGTTTTGTATCTCAGAACTAGGCCTATCATGCTACATACAATGTAGAAAAATAATTTAGAAGCTGTCGAGTGGCCAGTGGGGCTGCCTGACGGTACGACTAGTTTTATCTAAGCTATAAAAATTATTGCCAGCAATATTACCACTAATAGTAATAATTTGGCAAATTGAAGTCAATATCCACGGACAGGGAATGAGCCACCGAGCTCATGCAGTTTAGATGATTGAAGACCCGATGTAAAGGCTTCGGCTGTGACGAGGACGACACACACGGCAATTAATGAAGGTCTGAAGTGGAACGATGATCATGTAGCAGGGAAAGTAATAAAAGTGTCCCAACAAAGGTAGTAAAATCAGGGCGATAAATGTTTTATAGCAACAATCTGGAGTTGTAAAATGGTCTGGTGCAGACCTGGATGTTGTCCCGTGGCGCGCGGTATTAACACCCAACCACCGCACACAGGAAAAAAGGAAGCAATTAATTCAGTGACAATTAAATCCCTTCCAAATTGCAAAGCTAAGTGATTACTTCTATTGAAAGTTACGGCTGCCACCCTGCTGAA
>NW_006159716.1:7812060-7814510 GCF_000334495.1 Tupaia belangeri chinensis
AAATGACTCGTGGGGTTACATCATTAGCAGGTGCGAAACAAGAGTCTGTGAAGCTTGCCTTGGCAGTTAGTGATGTGGAGATGCTCCTGGAGATGTGTTCTCAGTAGGGAATAAAGGAAAGCTCTGCTGATGACAGGTATAGACGAGGTATGGTGACCCTGATCTGAACACACAATGGGACAATGTATCCACTGCCTTCTGCATTAGTGGAAGGACAGGTTTACATGTTAGCCACATGTTTATCAAAGGCTACTATAAAACGAACCAGAGGACCAGGCAGCGATGCAGTGGTAATGCAATTGGGTCCACAGGGAAAAGGTCCTCAGTGTGTGTCCTGGGGACCCCACGGAACATGGTGGGTGCCTGCCTGCACCTGTGATCCAGGTTGGTTAAGTCTGGGAGAGGACTGCAATGCAGACTGTGTTGGGAGTGCCTGTCCCTCTGTCTTTCTGTCTCTCTCTAGCTCTCTCTCATGGAAGAAAAATGAATAAACTTTGAAAAAAATATTTAAAATAAAATGTGCTAGAATGGATCTTATTACCAATCGACAACTTCTGGCTCTAAACAGAATGCTTTTGATTACAAGTAACGGAATACTTGACTATGGGGACCAACAGGTGGCATGGTGGTTAAAGGCGCTAGACTTCCACATGGCCAACCACAGTTCAAGTCCTGGACCAAGTGGCTGGCCTTCTCACTTTCTCTCTCTTTCCATCCCTCTTTAGTCAAATTAAAATAAAAAAATAAAGTTAAATAAAATAATTCTTTTTAAAAAATACTTGACTATGATACTTTTTTTCCTAAAAATATTTATTTATTTAATTCAATTTGTTGATACTCTTTTTTTTTTTAATTTGACCAGAGAGAGACAGAGACACAGAGAAAGGGAAAGTGAGAAACCAAGTTGCCAGGTCTGGACTCGAACTGCAGTAGGCCGTGTGGGAGTCCAGTGCCTCAACCACCACGCCACCTGCTGGTCCCTTGACTGTGATACTTAGTAGTAAAGACCATGATGTCAGGACTCTCTGGGCTGGTGTTTCTGCAATTCCCTCGGCCTCCCTCAGATTACATGTTAGCAGCTAGTTTCTACCATCTTACTTTCACCACTGCATTCAAAGCAGGCAACAGGTGAATGGCCGCAAGCATTTCTTCACAGAAAGATTGCTCTCTGATCAAAAAAAGAAAATCTTTCCAAGAAACCTCTCCCAGAAGACTTTTACATCTCACTGGCCAGAACCAATGAGATGAGCCCGTCCTAATCACCAGGATTACCAAAGAGTTACCACAGAGGGCTTTCACCGGTCCAATAGCAAAGGGCACTATCATTTCCTTGATATCTGAATGTAATTATGGTTCTTGAGCAAGGAAAAAGCAGGAACAGGGAGGAATACTGGGTAGGTACTCACCAGCGCCTGCCACACTGCCAGCAGAACACTCTAGACTTCAAGATATCCAGGAAATGGTCATGGAAACGTCACACAAAAAATACAGAAAACATGCTCTGCAGGCCAGCCCCGCAGCACAGTGGCTCAGGGCTGTAGAGAGCTGCTTCCCACAGGGCTGACTGCAGTCTACATCTCAGCATTGGCGCTATGGAAAACACGCCAGCACGTGTGTGCACATGCCCCAAATCCTGACGGGGTGGAAAAATGGTGGAAAAGGGACTGTGGCGTGACCATGGCCATTGGAGGATGCTTTCTTAACCTGTCTCTCTCTGGTGAGTGAGGGCATGCCCTCGGGCAGTAAAAGAGAGAGGGAGAGAGAGAAAAAGTATGCTCTTCTTAAGAGGATCCAATACAATGTGCAAACAGAAACATTAAAGAAAGTCCCAGGGCTGGCCCCGTGGCCTGCATACTGCATGGTCCACTATGGTTCAAATTCTGGCCCCTCAGACTGAAAAACATGCTGTGTGTGTGTGTGTGTGTGTGTGTGTGTGTGTGTGCATCCGCATGCATGCGCTGAAAATCCTGATAGGATGGCTGTGGAGAGCTGCTAATTTAAAAACATGTGATTACAACATGCTGTAGACACATGCAAATATGTATTTTTGCAAGTTATTTTAGCAGGGCTATTAAAAAGTATTTATATACAAAAGTAGTATTTGCCTGTTGTCAATGGTTGTCTTTTTGTTGTTAATACCCAATACTCTAATACTGCCCAATATTGGGCTAAAAAATTCACAGGCGCTTATTAGACTGTCCCCTCAAAACATTTTAAAAATTATATGGCGCCAGTCATTTTTACATTTTTAGACAATTTATATTAAAAACAACTGGCTTTGCATTTTAACTTCTCTTCCCTTTTTTTTTTTTTTTTTTTTTTGCATTTCTTTTTATTTTAGATTTTTGCCATAGGGCTCATGCACTCGCTGGAGAGACACAGAGAAAGAGGGTAAGTGAGAAGTCACAGACACACACTCACACATACAAGCCCCCCCATGGGGGTCAAGG
>NW_006159716.1:7814559-7826177 GCF_000334495.1 Tupaia belangeri chinensis
GTGCTCGCCAGATAGACAGAGAGAGACATAGAGACAGAAAGCGAGAAATCACCCCCCAGGGGGGATGGTCATGCCGCAATCCCTTCTCCTCCATTCTCCTCTCGGGATCTTGGGCATGCATGCACACATGCCCGGCATGAGTTTTAAGCCACCGGGTCCGGGACACGAACCGCAGTCGACTACGTGGGAGTCCAGCGACATAGCCATTACGCTAACTGCTGGTTCCCTATACTTGTGTGTCTTTGTGTGTTTTGTTATTGCATCTATTTCTAATTCACAGCCTTCCCCACTCAAAAAAACGTGTTCATGCCGAGCTAAACCCGGCAGATGGTGACAGAGGAGAAGCGACTGTGACACGACCATGTCCCACTTGGATGCTCTCTCCCTCTCCCCCTCTCTCTGGTAAATAGATATACCTTGGGGGAGGGGGGAAGGGAGAAAAGGAAAGGAAAGAAAGACCTGTTAAGAATGTAAATGAGGGGCTGGCAGGCGGCATGGTGATTAAGGCACTGGATTCCCACATAGTTGACCATGGTTCAGGTCCCGGATCTGGTGGCCCCAAAATCACAATGAATAAATAGGAAAAAAAAGAACATAAATGAGGGGATAGCAGGAGGCCTCTCACACGGCCCACTGCGGTCTGAGCACCTGCTGTGTATCACACTGTTTTAGGAGCTAAGGGTGTAGTGATAACCAAAACAGAGTTCTGACATCAAAACGATTACATCCTTGGGGCCAGCAGGTGGCGTGGTGGTTGAGGGCGCTGGACTCCCAGATGGCCAACCACGGTTCGAGTACTGGGTCTGGAGGCTTGCTTTCTCTCTCTCTCTGTTCCTCCTTGGTCAAATTAAAATAAATAAAGTTAAATAAAATAATACTTAAAAAAAAAAAGATTACATCCTAGTGGTTTATGAAACAAGAGAAAAAATTATGCTTCCATAGTAATTCAGAAGATGATACCTTCCACATACTTAGCATATGACAAAAATAGCAAGTTGAGGGACCAGCAGGTGGCGTAATGGCTATGTCACTGGACTCCCATGTAGTCGACCGCGGTTCGTGTCCCAGACCCGGTGGCTTAAAACTCACGCTGGGTGCGTATGCGTGCGTGCCCAAGATCCTGAGAGGAGAACAGAGGAGAAGGGATTGCAGCGTGGCCATCCCCCCTGGGGGGTGATTTCTCGCTTTCTGTCTCTCTGTCTCTCTCTGTCTGGCGAGCGCACGCGCCCTATGGCAAAAACCTCTCCAAAAAAAATAAATAAATAAAATATCAAGTTGATATTAACAGAATTACAGAAAGTGTACCATATATTCACCTATTTAAAAATTATCAAAATATCGATAAATATATTTGATATAGCATTTTTTCTAGGCATTAAAATTTTCTAGGCATTAAAAATACTTTAACATATATTATCTTTTTTCCCCTTTCTTTTTTTTTTTTTTGGAGAGGTTTTTGCTATAGGGCGTGTGCGCTCGCCAGACAGACAGAAAGAGACATAGAGACAGAAAGCGAGAAATCACCCCCCAGGGGGGATGGTCACGCTGCAGTCCCTTCTCCTCCATTCTCCTCTTGGGATCTTGGGCACGCACGCACACGTGCCCGGCATGAGTTTTAAGCCACCGGGTCCAGGCCGCGAACCGCGGTTGACTAAGTGGGAGTCCAGCGACACGCTAACTGCTGGTTCCCTCCCCTTTCTTTTTAAAAAATATTTTATTGGACCAGCAGGTGGTGTGGTGGTTAAGGTGCTGGATTTCCACATGACCAACCATGGTTCAAGTCCCAGACCGGGCAACTTGAAAATCATATTGGGCATGTGTACATATGTGCCCAGAATTCCAAGAGTAGAATGGAGGAGAAGGGATTGTGGTGTGGCCATCCCCCTGAAGAGTGATTTCTCACTTTCCCTCTCACCATCTCTGTTTCTCTTCGATGAATGCATGTATCCTATGTCAAAAACCTAAAAATAAAATGGTAAAAATAATAACATTTATTTAGTTATTTGGAGCAGTTTTAGGTTCACAGCAAAATCAAAAGGGAAGTACAAAGATTTCCTACCTGCACTCGCTCCCCCACGTGGGCCCACCCCTCTCTATCAACAACCCCACCAGGTTACATCTGTTACAGTGCATGAACCTAGGCTGACATGTCGCAACCTCCCCAAGTCCATGCTTTAAGTTAGGGTTGGCTCTTCGTGTTGTACACTCTGTAGGCCGTAAAATGACGTGTCCCCCCGTGGCTGTGTCATACGGAGTATCTCCACTGCCCCAGCAGCCAGGTGCTCTGCCTGCTCTGCGTTTCTCCCAGCCCCTCGCATCCACCGATCTTTCTTACTGTCTCTACGCTCTTGTCTTTTCCAGAGTACCATAACGTTGCTATCATAGTTGCACATTGTCTTTATTTCCTCATTGACTGTAGGAAGAAAGGGTGGAATTATCACTAAGCCCCAAAAGGGTGAGAACCTAGGTCTGTATCTTTGAAACCATTCAGATTTCATCATAAACTACACCTTCCTCAGACATAGGTCTCTAAGATTAAGTATGCCCAAAGACAGAGGACAAAGCGCTTAGAAAAATCTGAGAAAGTGACCTGCCTCCTCATTTAAACTCACTGCGTGATGGCCCACGAGAGACAGGTGTGATACTGTGACAACTGGGAGTATGGATACATGCACACACCTCGGATCTATTAACAGAATCTCTGCTGTGTTTGAAAATAATTTATTAGAGATTTGCTAGAATCAGTCTCCAGACTTCTTAGTTTAAAAAATTATTGCATTTAACTTTATTTTTTTAATATATATTTATTTTAAAATTTGACCAGAGTGGGACAGAATGAGAGAGAGAAAGAGAAAGGGAAAGGGAAAGTGAGAAAGCAAGCCACCAGCTCCGGGACTCAAACCGCAGTAGGCCATGTGGGAGTCCAGCACCTTTAACTACCCTGCCACCTGCCTCCCCCAGATTTATTTATTTACTTTTTAGAGTTTTTTGCCATCAGGTGCATAGGTTCACCAGAGAGAGAGAGAAACAGACATATATAGAGGGAGAGAAAGGGAGAAATCACCACCACCACCCCCCGGAGGGATGGCCATACTACAATCCCTTCTCCATTCTCCTCTTGGGATTTTGTGCCGGCATGCATGTGCACCTGGTGTGAGTTTCAAGCTGCCGGGTCCAGGACTCAAACCATGGTCAGCCATGTGGGAATCTAGAGCCTTAACCACCACTCCACTTGCTGGCCTACAAGGAGTTTTATTGACTGTTTGTTCATTTGTTTTCTTTTTTTAGTTTTTGCTATAGCACACATGCCCTTGCTGGAGACAGAAACGGGGTGGGGAGGGTTAGAAAGCACCTTCTGCCCTCCAAGTCCCACCCCCAAGGACGATGCCCACACCACAATCCCTTCTCCTCCACTCTCCTCTCAGGATTTTGAGCATGCACGCACACACGCCCAACATGTTTCTCAAGCCACTGGGTCTGGGATGCAAAACACAGCTCCAGCCACCTTAACTACCATGTCACCTGCTAGCCCAGCTTTTCTTTTCTTGTTTTAAATTACCAGAGGGAATATGCAACAGCCAGAGAGAACACACCCCCAGTAGGGCAGAGTCGTACTGCAATCCTTTTTCCTCCATTTCACCATCCTGTCATGGCATGCACACACATATACCTGGGTGTTTTTCGAGCCATTGGGGCCAAGATTCAAACCACTGTCAGCCATGTGGGGATCCCTCTCCCTATCATAGGGCTTAACTACTGTGCTATGGGGCTGGTCCTCAAGGGAGCTTTTAACTCTATCTCACTTTTGCCTGAGTTTCCTCGACTATGTAGAGAGAATGATGACCTAAAGAACGCTAGCCTTCAAGAACCAGTGGATGGCACAGTGGTTGTCACTGGACTCCCACATGGCCAACTGCACTTTGAATCCTGGGCCCAGTAGCTTCAAACTCACGCCAGGTGTGTGTGGGTGCATGTCTAAGATCCTAGGAAGAGAACAGAGGAGAAGGGACAGTTACGTGGCAATCCCTCCAGGAAGTGATTTCTCACTTCCTGCCTCTATGTCTCTGTCTCTCCAGCAGCACCCGTGCCCTCTAGCAAAAGTCTCTCAAAAAAAAGAATGCTAGCCTACAATTTTTCTTCTATTTGTCCTGGTTCTGCCAGGATAAGCAAGGAAAAGGTGGCAGATCTCCCTATATTCAGAAGCAATGAGCCCTCAAAACCAGATCTCCTACTAGAGGATCTGTGGGTGTCATCAATCATCTGGTTTCAGGGACAGTATTTAATCACTAAAGATCCGCTGACCAGCGCAGGCTCTGTGGTGTGGTGGTGAAGGCAGCTGTATCCTACATGGCTGGTCGTGAGGTTCGAACTCCGCACCCGGCAGCTTGACAAACATGTTAGGTGCATTTGGTGCGTGCCCAAAATCTCAGTGGGGAGGAGAAACGGAGGAGAGACTGCAGCATGCTCCTTCCCCATGGTGGATACTGTCTACTCTGCCTGGTGAGCACACATACCCTGCAGCAAAAAAAAGACTCTGACCAGAACAGAGACGACAACACCCAACCCTATACATTCCACCCCCCGGGTAGGAAAACACAAAATCTCTGATGTGAGTTAATTTCCCATTTAGTAATGAGTCATTTAAGGGTAAGAAGTTTGCTCATCTCTAGATCAAAATAGGGGAAAAGAAAAGGCCAAAGGGGAAACTGCCGCTAGGGTGTGGAGATAATGGAAGAAGTAGATGCATGGAAGGAAAATGATCTTGACTTACTTTTTGGTGAGCCGGGGGTCCAGAGGAGGGTGCTGTGCTCCATACACAGGTTGGATGCTAAAAGCAAGAAAAAGAAAGAATAAGTTGTCAGCAAACTGAACATCTTGCTGAATACCATCTGCACTGCAGAATTACGCAGGACTTCCGAGAGCTATCCCCAAGCCAACCCCAAAGATAGCAAGCTACTCTTTAAGAAAACAATGTACATTTCCCTCGTGGAGTTTCAGTGACCTGAACAGCCGACTGTCAAGAAGTCCCATCTGGGACCAGCAGATGATGCAATGGTTATGTGGCCGGATTTCCATACGGCCGACTGCAGTCTGAGTCCCGGACCCGGGCAGCTTACAACTCCCGCCGGGCACATGCGCATGAATACCCAAAGTCCTAAGAAGAGAATGGAGGAGAAGGAATCATGGCGTGGTCATTCCCTCTGGGGGGGGATTTCTCACTTTCGGTCTCTTTGTCTCTCTAGTGAGCGCATGCACCCTATAGCAAAAATCTCTCTCTAAAACAGAAGAAGTTCCATTTGTGGAAAGGTAATGGAGTTGGAGAGAGCAGAGTTCTGTTACCCAACCCTACTGTGAACTTGTACCAAGTTATAGGACTACTGTTTTTAAAAAGAATTATATCAGGACCAGCAGTTAGCATAATGGCTATGTTGCTGAGCTCCCATGTAGGTGACCGCGGTTCAAATCCCAGACCCAGTGGGTTATGCAGGTGCGTGTGCATGCATGCCCAAGATTCCGAGAGGAGAATGGAGGAGAAGGGATTGCAGTTTGGCCATCCCCCCAGGGGGTGATATCTCACTTTCTATATCTCTGCCTCTCTCTGTCTTTCTGGCAAGCGCACACACGTGCCCTATAGCAAAAACCTCTCCAAAAAAAAGAAAAAAGAATTATTTCATTTAACTTAATAAATTAATATTTGACCAGAGAGGGACACAGTGGGGGTGGGAGATGGAGAGAAACCAAGCTACCGGGTCCGGGACTTGAACCATAGTCAGCCATGTGGGAGTCCAGTGCCTTAACCACCAGGCAACCTGCTGGCCCCATATACGATGACTTTGAGCCTGTTTCTTCACCTGTAAAATGGCAATATTACCTACCATAAAGGCTCAGTGGGCTAAAAGACAGTGAAGCAACACTACACACTCAGGAAGGAGTGACCCAGGGAGTCTCACACACTATGGTGGGCGTAAAGTGACAGAACCATTCAAAACAACTCGGCCACATCTAGGAAGAAAGAAACACACACACCCTAAGAACCAGTGTTCCCACTCCCAAATATGTAAAGAGTAATACAGACACATAAAGGAGCTTCAAAGAGTTCACAGAAAATGCATATTATGAAAAATCTGTGTGTGCATTTTGAAAATCTTTTGCACCAAAGTAAACTTGTGCTTTAATTCCATTTTTCCATGACCTCATGCACCCACACGCACCTGGCGTGAGTTTGAAGCTACTGGGCCCAGGACTCACCATGGTCAGCCATGTGGGAGTCCAGCAACATAACCGTTACACCATCTGCTGGTCCCTAGAAAAACATTTTTTAACCCAGGGAATATGCTTTCCTTAACCCCTGCCTGAAGAAACCGGGCAAGGACACGCTCTAACTGCCATGAGATAAATGTGCACCCATGGCAAGGGATCGGGGAGAAGGCTGAATTGATCCTCCCTTGGAATGAGCCTTAAATGTGAGGCTTTATGGTTGCAGAAGAGAACATGAAAGTAATATCATTGGCCTATATTAAAATAAGGAGGAAAAAGTTGACAATAAATACACTGATTTCCTCATCTTTTAGTGACAGGGCTCAAAAGATACTTAAAGCCGATAGCTCAAGTAAGAGAGACATGGTGTGCTTTAAGATAGAAACTAAAACTGAAACTAATAATACGGGCCAGAGAGGCGATGTGGTAGCTAAGGCATACATGGCCGACTGCACAGCTTGAGTCCTGGACTCGGAGACCTGAAAAACACGCGCGCATGTGCCCGAAATCCTGAGCGGAGGACAGAAGAGACAGGACTGCAGTATGGCCATACCCCTGGGGGTGATTTCTCACCCCCCCATTTCTCTCTTCTCTCTGCAAGTGCACGTGCCCTACAGCAAATTTAAAATAGCAATAATAACATATTCACTAATGGGAATCAGCAGTTAGCATAATGGCTATGTCACTGGACTCCCACGTAGTCAGCCGTGGTTCACGTCCCGGACCCGGCGGCTTAAAACTCACGCCGGGCACGTGTGCATGTGTGCCCAAGATCCCGAGAGGAGAATGGAGGAGAAGGGACTGCGGCGTGGCCATCACTCCTGGGGGGTGATTTCTCGCTTTCTGTCTCTCTGTCTCTCTCTGTCTGGCGAGCGCACGTGCCCTATAGTGAAAACCTCTCAAAAAAAAAATATATATATATATATAATCACTAAAAGCAGGTAGGGAAGGAGGGGACAGAAAATACACTAATATTTTTTGTGGAGAGGTTTTTGCTATAGGGCGTGTGCGCTCGCTAGAAAGACAGAGAGAGACAGAGAGATAGAAAGCGAGAAATCACTCCCAGGGGGGATGGCCGCACCACAATCCCTTCTCTTCCACTCTCCTCTCACGATTTTGGGCACACACAGATGCACCATGAGCTCAATGTGAGTTTAAGCCACCAGGTCCAGGACTTGAACCATGATTGACTACGTGGGAGTCCAGCAATAAGCCATTACTACGACTGCTGGTCCTGAAAATACACTAATATCATCACTGTTCAGGATTAAAAGGCAATAGATAATGTCAGAAGTAATACAAAGTATAAAGTTGTATGTATATGGGGCCAACAGGTGGCATGGAGGTTGGAGCACTGGATTCCTACATGGCCAGCTATGGTTTGAGTCCCGAACCTGGTGGCTTGTTTTCTCACTTTCCCTCTCAGCACCCCCTGCGCCCTGCCCCCCGTCTTTCTCTAGTGAGCATGCACTCTCTGTCTCTCTGTGGTGAGCATGCATGCCCTATGGCATGAACAGGTACAACCAACTGCATGTTTGGGGAAAAAAAAGTTATATGTACAAATGTAATCACTAGAATAAAAAGATAAACCGTCCAAAATTATCAGTATACATACATGCATGCCCCTAAAATAAGCCCAGTTCACATAGTAAAATATTTTAAAGAAAATATTAAAAATAGAACTAAGACCATATAGTTATTCAAAATTAATTAAAAATAAATGGACTGAATTTACCTATTAAAAGAAAAAGGATTATTATCAATAGGCAACTGGTTAAAGTACCTTTTTTTTTAATCACCAGAGGGCACATGAACTTTCCAGACAAAGACAGAGGGGAAGAAAACAACCCCCAGCGGAGCACGGTCATGCCCAAATCCCTTCTCCATTTCTCCCTCCTTCGGGGGTTCTGGGCACACACAGGCTCCTGGTATGTCTCTGAAGTTGCTGGGGCCGGGACTCAGACTACACAGGTGGCCGTGTGGGATTCAGCTGCCTTGGCCACCGTGCCACCAGCTGGCCCTGATGATTTGCATTTGTTCTGTACAGCTACTAAGGTACGCATACTCAAACTCTCCACACCCACAAAACCTTTTAATAGTGAAATATAAAACCAGTGGATAGAGCTGGCCCCATAGCACAGTTAAGCACTGTGACTGGGAGCTAGATCCCACATGGCTGTTCGTGGTTCAAATCATGGCCCTGGCAGCTTGAAAGACACACCAGGTGCATGTGGGTGCATGCCCAAAATTCAGACAGGAAGGAGAGATGGAGAAAAGGGATTATGGCAGCTCCATGTCCTACTGGGATGTGCTCTCACTCTCTCTTTCTCTCCTTCTCATGCATGTGCCCTCTGATAACTTTAAAAAATTAAACAAAAACTAGGGGGAGGGAGAAAGTGGTGGTTAAGGTACTAGACTCTGACATGACTGACCATGGTTCAAGTCCCCAACCTGGTGGCTTGAAAATCATGTTGGGCAAGCGTGTGCATGCCCAAATTCCCGAGAGGAAAATGGAGAAGAAGGGATTATGGCATGGCCAGACACCAGAGGGATGATTTCTCACTTTTTACCTCTCTCTCTCAGGTGAGAGAGGCAAAAACCTATGGCAAAAACCTAAAACACACACACACACACACACACACACACACTAAACTCTGCAGAAAGCTCTCAGTTGGCTGGTTAGGTTAGATGACTGGGCATAAACAGAAGATCCTTAGATACTCTCTTTGAAAGAGTATTATTGGGAACCAGCAGTTAGCGTAATGGCTATGTCGCTGGACTCCCACGTAGTTGACCACGGTTCGCGTCCCGGACCCAGCGGCTTAAAACTCATGCCAGGTGCGTGTGCGTGCGTACCCAAGATCCCAAGAGGAGAATGGAGGAGAAGGGATTGCGGCGTGACCATCCCCCCTGGGGGGTGATTTCTCCCTTTCTGTCTCTCTCTCTCTCTCTCTCTCTGTCTCTCTGGCGAGCGCACGCGCCTTATAGCAAAAACCTCTCCAAAAAAAGAAAAGAAAGAGTATTATTGGGGGCCAGCAGGTGGCATGGTGGTTAAGGGGTGTATCAAAAATAAAAATTAAATAAAATATATTTTAAAAGAAAAAAAAAGAAACTACCATCAGTCCAGTCCTGTAGTTTAGTGGTTAAGGGAAGCCAGATCCTACGGAACAACCAAGGTTCAAAACCTAGTCTCAGTGGTTTGAAAAACCTGCCAGACAAGTGAGGAATGGAGCAGGGATTGCGCTGTGACCACAGCCTCTTGGGGATGAGGTCCTTTCTCCACCTCCAGCTCCCTCTGCCCCTCTCTCGCCTTCTCTCACACAAGTGCATGTGCCTGGGGGCCACTTTAAAAGAGAGACAGAGAGACACAGAGAGAGAGAGAGAGAATTATCTCCTGCCAGTAACCCATGGCCAGCAACGTATGCAGAAAAGCAAATCTAATCACATAGGCTTAAGGGTAGGGGCCATAAATTACCATCAGGGGAAAGAATCTTGAAATATCACAGCACACTATTTTTTAAAGATGTCAGCCCAATGTGCTGGTACAGCGAGAAAGCCTAAGACGAACGATGAACTTCATCAGCAAAGCCCAGATGCTTTTTTTTTTTTTTTTAGGGAGGTTTTTGCTATAGGGCGCGTGCACTTGCCAGAAAGAGAGAAACAGAGGGACAGCGAGAAATCACCCCCCAGTGGGGATGGCCATGCTGCAATCCTTTCTCCTCCATTCCCCTCTTGGGGTCTTGTCCATTCCCCTCTTGGGATCTTGGGCACGCACGCACACGCGCCCGGAGTGAGTTTAAGCCACCGGGTCCGGGACTCGAACTGCAGTCGCTAACTGCTGGTCCCCAAGCCCAAATTCTTCATCGGAGCCCAAATTGGATTTGTTAACATACTCTGGAACTACACCATGATGTATCTGAACCTGGAACACTGTATCATCAGTTCATTACACCTCAACACCGGACAGGGAAGAAGTTAGAAAAGGAAGAAAAACGGTGACGATCACAAAGGCTAAATGAAGACAGACCGAGAGGGCTGGGCGATTAGGGTGCTCATCTCCTGCTATTTAGACCTGTCCCTGTCCCAGACCGCCAGCCTGGACTATCCTCACTTCTCCCAAATGCAAACTCAACTCCAGGGAAGGCTGGTCTCCACTCCACCTCCCGAATTAACCTGGTCTTTAAATCAGGCTCTTTGCCTACTCTGAATGCCTTCTATTTTCTGTATCCTGTCCCAAAACTGTATCCATTCTGCAATATTCCTTTCCAATTCTATACCTCCTGCATGCCAGCCCCCACCCTCAGCATCCACTGACCCATGCTCTCTGACACCTTGACATACATAAATTGGGCTCATATTATTGTTTTTTAAAAATAAACTAGAGGAGGTCCAGCAGATGGAGTAAAAGTTACGTCGCTGGACTCCCACATAGTTGACCGCAGTTCACGTCCCAGATCTGGTGGCTTAAAACTCATGCACACACCAGAAATTTGTCATTGCCACCTCCACGAAAATTAGTATTAGCAAAGTAAAAATCCCTAAGCACCTCACCGATGCTTACTTCAAGAAAAAGAAACTGCGGAAGCCCAGACACCAGGAAGGTGAGATCTTTGACACAGAGAAGGAGAATACGAGATTTCAGAGCAGCGCAAGGTTGATCAGAAAGCTGTGGATTCGCAAATTTTACCAAAAATCAAAGCTGTTCCTCAGCCCCAGGGCTACCTGCGATCCATGTTTGCCCTTACAAATGGAGCTGATCCTCACAAATTGGTGTTCTAGATTTTTTTGCCAAGAACCTAATTAAATAACTGATCATATTAAAAACAAACAAACAAAAAAACAAAAAAACACCTCATGTCAGGCACATATGCATGCATGTGTGCGTGCCCAAGATCCTGGGAGGAGAATGGAGGAGGAGAGATTGCAGCGTCACCATCTCCCCAAGGGGTTATTTCTCACTTTCTGTCTCTCTGTCTCTCTGTTTCTGGTGAGCGCATGTGCCCTATAGCAAAAACCTCTCTTAAAATATTTTTTATATAAAATAAAAATAAACTAGAGGAAAGGCATAAAAACCTCTTTTAAAACGTTAAAGCTTTTTCATTGTGTTAGAGCACATTTTAAAAAATTTGTGGGACCAGCAGTTCGAGTAATGGCTATGTTGCTGGACTCCCATGTAGTCTAGTCAACCATGGTTCAAGGCCTGGACCCAGTGGCTTAAACTCACGCCGGGTGCGTGTGTGTGTGTGCCCAAGATCTCATGAGGAGAATGGAAGAGAAGGGATTGCAGCATGGCCATCCCCCTGGGGGGTGATTTCTCATATTCTGTCTCTGTCTCTCTCTTTCTGGCAAGCGCACGCACC
>NW_006159716.1:7826389-7827238 GCF_000334495.1 Tupaia belangeri chinensis
TCTTGGAGAGGTTTTTGCTATAGGGTGCATGTGCTCGCCAGAGAGAGAGAGAGAGACAGAAAGTGAGAAATCACCCCCCAGGGGGGATGGCCACGCCAATCCCTTCTCCTCTCGGGATCTTGGGCACACATGCATGCACACGCACCCGGCGTGAGTTTAAGCCGCTGGGTCCAGGACTTGAACCATGGTCGACTACATGGGAGTCCAGCAACATAGCCATTATGCTAACTGCTGGTCCCAGAAACTGAATACAATTTTTAAAAATTATTTTGAATTTTATTTATTCATTTACTTATTTTATTTTGATCAGAGAGACACACAGAGAGAGAGAAAGTGAGAAAACAAGCTACCAGGTCCAGGACTTGAACCAGGGTTGGCCATGTGGGAATGTCCAGCACCTTAACCACCACACCACCTGCTGGTCCCGAAACTGAATATAATTTAAAGTAGCATTATGATTTAAAGTCAGAATAAGTCCTTTATACAGTGTGATGCCATTTACATAAAGTTTTTAAACCATGTAAAACACTGTTATATATTGCTTAGGGATACATACATACAAATTAAAAATGTGAAACCAGAGAGCTTAGCTCCCTTTCCCACTATACGAGATGGCAGGTGAAAAAGCTGCAAAGCGGGATACTAAGGAGAAGAAACCTGAAGCCAAGAAGGCTGACGCCAGTGGCAAGGTTAAAAAGGGTGACCCCAAGGCTAAAAAGCCCAAGAAGGGGAAGCCCCATTACTGGGGTCCTAGTCCGGGGCATCGGCAGATCTGCTGTGTGTTCCAGGAAGGCCGCGTACAAGAGGAAATGTGGCCACTAAATCCAGGATTGAAAAGAAAAAGGAGAA
>NW_006159716.1:7827452-7828652 GCF_000334495.1 Tupaia belangeri chinensis
AAAAATCCCAAAGCACCTCACCGATGTTTACTTCAGGAAAAAGAAGCTGCGGAAGCCGGACACCAGGCAGGTGAGATCTTCGACACAGAGAAGGAGAATACGAGATTTCAGAGCAGCGCGAGGTTGATCAGAGAGCTGTGGACTCACAAGTTTTACCAAAAATCAGGGAACCAGCAGTTAGCGTAACAGCTATGTCGCTGGACTCCCACGTAGTCGACCGCGGTTCGTGTCCCGGACCCGGTGGCTTAAAACTCACGCCGGGCGCGTGTGCGTGCGTGCCCAAGATCCTGAGAGGAGAATGGAGGAGAAGGGATTGCAGCGTGGCCATCCCCCCTGGGGGGTGATTTCTCGCTTTCTGTCTCTATGTCTCTCTCTGTCTGTCTGGCGAGCGCACGCGCCCTACAGTGAAAATCTCTCTCAAAAAAAAAAATTTTACCAAAAATCAAAGCTGTTCCTCAACTCCAGGGCTATGGAGTTGATCTTCGCAAATTGGTGCTCTAGATTTTTTGCCAAGAACCTAATTAAATAACTGATCATGAAAAAAAAGGGCGGGAGACCAAAACTGAATGTGGGGCCAGCCCAGTGGTGTGGTGGTTAAGGGCGCTGTATCCAAATGGCCAACTGCACTGTTTGAGTCCAGAGCTGGCACATGAAAAAACACACCGGGGCACATGTGTGTGCACGGCCAAAATACCAAAAGGAGGGAGAAGTGGAAGAGGAGGAGTCGCATCCCATAGGGGAGATGCTTTTTCACTTTTCCTCTTTCCCTCTGCAAAATTAAAACAAAACAAAGACGCATATGAAAATTGCCAGATTCAACAGAGTGACTTCCCAGGAAGGGAGGAGGGAATGTGCCAGAGGTTTCAGCTCCATAATGCCTTTTTAAAAATATTAATTATCATTACTTATTTAATTTGTTATTATTACTTTTTACTTTGACCCGAGAGAGAAAGAAAGGGAACATGAGAAAGCAAGCTTCCAGGTCTGGGACTCAAACCACAGTCAGCCATTGGGAACCAGCAGTTGGCATAATGGCTATGTTGCTGGACTCCCACGTAGTCAACCGTGGTTCGAGTCCTGGACCCGGTGGCTTAAAACTCATGCTGGGCGCGTGTGCGTGCGTGCCTAAGATCCCGAGAGGAGAATGGAGAAGGGATTGCGGCGTGACCATCCCCCCTGGGGGGTGATTTCTCGCTTTCT
>NW_006159716.1:7830081-7878402 GCF_000334495.1 Tupaia belangeri chinensis
GGCCACCTCCACGAAATTGATATTAGCAAAGTAAAAATCCCAAAGCACCTCACCGATGCTTACTTCAGGAAAAAGGAACTGCGGAAGCCGGACACCAGGCAGGTGAGATCTTCGACACAGAGAAGGAGAATACGAGATTTCAGAGCAGCGCGAGGTTGATCAGAGAGCTGTGGACTCACAAGTTTTACCAAAAATCAGGGAACCAGCAGTTAGCGTAACAGCTATGTCGCTGGACTCCCACGTAGTCGACCGCGGTTCGTGTCCCGGACCCGGTGGCTTAAAACTCACGCCGGGCGCGTGTGCGTGCGTGCCCAAGATCCTGCGAGGAGAATGGAGGAGGAGGGATTGTGGCGTGACCATCCCCCCTGGGGGGTGATTTCTCGCTTTCTGTCTCTATGTCTCTCTCTGTCTGTCTGGCGAGCGCACGCGCCCTACAGTGAAAATCTCTCTCAAAAAAAAAAATTTTACCAAAAATCAAAGCTGTTCCTCAACTCCAGGGCTATGGAGTTGATCTTCGCAAATTGGTGCTCTAGATTTTTTGCCAAGAACCTAATTAAATAACTGATCATGAAAAAAAAGGGCGGGAGACCAAAACTGAATGTGGGGCCAGCCCAGTGGTGTGGTGGTTAAGGGCGCTGTATCCAAATGGCCAACTGCACTGTTTGAGTCCAGAGCTGGCACATGAAAAAACACACCGGGGCACATGTGTGTGCACGGCCGGAGATGCTTTTTCACTTTTCCTCGTTCCCTGGCAAATGCACACACTCTTCTGCAAAATTAAAACAAAACAAAGACGCATATGAAAATTGCCAGATTCAACAGAGTGACTTCCCAGGAAGGGAGGAGGGAATGTGCCAGAGGTTTCAGCTCCATAATGCCTTTTTAAAAATATTAATTATCATTACTTATTTAATTTGTTATTATTACTTTTTACTTTGACCCGAGAGAGAAAGAAAGGGAACATGAGAAAGCAAGCTTCCAGGTCTGGGACTCAAACCACAGTCAGCCATTGGGAACCAGCAGTTGGCATAATGGCTATGTTGCTGGACTCCCACGTAGTCAACCGTGGTTCGAGTCCTGGACCCGGTGGCTTAAAACTCATGCTGGGCGCGTGTGCGTGCGTGCCTAAGATCCCGAGAGGAGAATGGAGAAGGGATTGCGGCGTGACCATCCCCCCTGGGGGGTGATTTCTCGCTTTCTGTCTCTATGTCTCTCTCTGTCTGTCTGGCGAGCGCACGTGCCCTATAGCGAAAAAACCTCTCCCCCCCACAAAAAAAAAAATACAAAAAAACCATAGTCAGCCATATGGGAGACCAGTGCTTTAACCACCATGCCTGCCAACCCCTAGCTCCATAATGACTTATTTCTTAGGTGGTGAGTGCCTACCTGAATCTAAATTCCAAATCTAGTTTCTTTTTACTTTTTATCCTCTTTTTTGTAAAAAAAAAAAAAAAAAAGAGGGTTTTGTTTTAGGGCACTTGCACTCACCAGAGAGAGAGAGACAAAGACAGTGAGAGGGAAAGTGAGAAATCACCCCCCGGGGGATAGCCATTCCACAATTCCTTCTCCTCCACTCTCTTCCTGGGATCTGGGGCACGAATGCACACATGCCCGGCATGAGTTTCAAGTCACTGGGCCAGGGACTCAAACCATGGTTGGCCATGTGGGAGTCCAGTGATATAACCGCTACGCCATCTGATGGCCCCTATACTGTTTTTAAGAGGGATTTTGCTGTAGGGAACATGTGCTTGCCAGAGAGACAGAGAAACAGAAAGCAAGAAATCGTCTCCTGGGGGGATGGTCATGCAGCAATCCCTTCTCCTCCATTTTCTTCTCACCAATACTTAGTGAGTGAAGCCTGAAAGTCTACAAAACCCACGCCTCCGCTTAACTTGACTCTCTTCTTACTAGACTTAAAACCTAGAGGTTCGAGGCCAGCAGGTGGCATAGTGCTTGAGGCGCTGGATTCCCACATGGCTGACCGCAGTTCGAGTCCTGGACCCAGCGGCTTAAAACTCACGCTGGGCACTTGTGCGTGCCAGGTCCTGAGAGGAGAATGGAGGAGAAGGGATTGGGACATGGTTATCTCCTCTGGAGGGGAAGGTGATTTCTCACTTTCTCTCTCTCTGGAGAGCTCACATGCCCTACAGCAAAAAAATCTCTCTTAAAAAGCAAAAAGAAACAAAAACAAACAAACAAACAAAAAACCCTAGAGGCTCACACACTGCATCTCAGAGAAGTCACACCGCAAATGCAGAGAAAAGAAGGCCACAGGATGTGCAGGCACTGAGAAAAACGTGGCAGAAGTCCTGGTTGATGTCATCGTCCTCTTTCATAAAGTCAACACCCCAGAAGGTACCAGTCTGGCTGTTTAACCTAGCTGGAACAGTGCAAAAGCCATGGTAGGAAAAGTCAACACATTTCTGTTCAGTGCTGACAGAGGAGCCAGAGCAAATATGACAATGGGGCTATCTGCTTTAAACGCCAAACATGTTGGCAACTGATTCGGGTTCACACACTTACTCCATGGAAGGCTTCCAGAATTGGGACTCTACGCAGCTCCGGTGATAATTTAGTATCTTCTAGTCATTTACTTTATCAGGAAAACATTTAAGGCAAGAATAGGTTGTAATGAACCTGCTTAGACTGGGACCATTATGCTGTCTACAGTCAGCTTCATTAACGTTAGGAAAAATGAGCAAAGGAGAGAGAAGGTTTTAGTTAAACACATACGGGTGCCTAAACAACTCAAGGAATTTGGGATCAGCAGATGGCATAATAGTTATGTCGCTGGACTCTCACATAGTCGACCACAGTTCAAGTCCCAGACCCGGCAGCTTAAAATTCATGTCAGGTGCATGGGTTTGCATACCAAAGATCCCCTTTTGGGGGGTGATATCTCACTTTCTGTCTCACTGTCTCTCCAGCGAGAATACGCACCCTGTAGCAAAAATCTCTCTTAAAAAAAAAAAAAAAGTTGAAAAAAATGATTCAAGGGATTTGATACTTTTCTCAACTTTGTTATTATTCTGATAAAAATTTCTGTGACTTTAACAATAAACATTTTGCTTGAAGAGAAGAAGTCCTTCCAAGCATGAAGTAAGAATGTGGGAATGAGCCATGCTCACATTTGTCTCTTATTCCAAGTCTCATCCACATCTTTCACTAGAAAGTTCCACACCCTGAGGCCGGACAAGCTGCTGCAACAGAGGGTGTCTTCATTTTAGCAGAGACTCAGGGAACGGAACGGGGAAGCAAGAGTGGAGCGAGCACTGGACCAAGAGGCCAACGCCTGCATCCCCTCTGGCTCAGCGCGCTCTCTGCAGTGGTCTGAGTCTCCAGCTCTAACTTCCTGTCATCTTATGACACTCAGATGTTGGTCAGGACCAGCAATCCGCTGCTGTCAAAAGCATGGAACAGAAGAGTCCACCCTCAGCCCCTAAATCTTGTATCAACCAATCATGCTCGTGTGACTGGGTGAAAGAGAAGTACCGACTGGCCCAGCTTAAACTTAACACTCGACCTCAGAACGGGTGAGGGCCTTAGAGGTCACTTAACCCAGACCTCTGATTTCACAGAGAAAGCAATCGAGCGTGGAGTACTTCGCCCTACAACCTGAAGACGGTTCTCTGATGATGTGACACCACCATCTACCTGACCATGGGAGTCAGAAAACTGGGAATGACACCTTGGCGCCTCCTTCCGGCCCTGCCTCACTCCAGAAACGTGATGATTTACCAAGCCGTGCTGATCCTTCGAACCTGACCACCACTCTCCATTTCCTCTGCCACGGCCCTCGTCCAAGTCACTGCTGCCCGCCTCTCCCTGTTGACCGCCACAGCCTCCTAGCTCAACTCCTATGCTCACTGAGCCTCAGGGACGGAGGGTGGGGCTAAGGTGTTTTGAAATGTCTATGTATGTGTGGGCAGGGTGTTTGTTCCAATGACTGGTGGTTTCCTGGCATTTAGTGGGCAGGCACCAGGGATGTTAAACAGCCTACAGGCCAGTACAACCAAGAATGAACACACCAAAAGACCAATCGTATGTCCCTACCCATAATGGCCAGTGAAAAACACCGGTCCAAGCAATTCTCCCTAAGGCAGCCAGAATAGTTTTATAAATGCAGATGTGATTGGGTCACACCACCCACCAATCTTCAGATGGCATCTCATTGCTCTTAGGATTCAGATCAAAGTCCTTAATGTGGTGAATCTTTCTCACCATTAAGGGCCTGGAAGACTTAGAGAATTCAGATTTTATTCTAACTACAAATGAGAGGCCTATACAGGGGCAAGAAGAGAAGCAGGAAGACTTTGAAGATTTCCACAGTGGCAGAGCGGGTGCAACAGAAGTCCAGGCAAGAAAGGGCTCAGTTTGATCCAGGGATCAGAAAGTGGAGAGAACGGCTCAGATTGGATGAGCCAACAAGACTTACTGATGAACTGGATGTGGCAGGAAGGGGACGAGAGGAATCAAAGACATTAGGATGTGGGCCTGAGGAACTTGTGGACGGTGGACCACTGAGTGAGATAGAAAACGCAGTTCTATGGGACCAGCAGTTAGAGTAATGGCTATGTCACTGGACTCCCATGTAGTTGACCGCGGTTCAAGTCCTGGACCCGGTGGTTTAAACTCACGCC
The DNA here is from genome assembly GCF_000334495.1 of Tupaia belangeri chinensis. Lineage (NCBI taxonomy): Eukaryota > Metazoa > Chordata > Mammalia > Scandentia > Tupaiidae > Tupaia > Tupaia belangeri. The sequence continues at coordinate 7,834,722 of NW_006159716.1, forward strand.
AGGCGTGTGTGCATGCGTGCCCAAGATCCCAAGAGGAGTATGGAGAAGGGATTGTGGCGTGGCCATCCGCCCCCCCCCAGGGGGTGAGTTCTCACTTTCTTGCTTGGGCGCCCCCCACCCCCTATGCAAAAAAAAAAAAAAAAAACACCTCTCCAAGAAAAAGCAGTTCTACAGGTGGAAATCATGATTTCTGTCCACATGTTAAAACTGACAGCCGTTGGAGAGCCAAGTGAAGACACATTAACTAAGAGCCATATAACAAAAGCCATAGCCTTGGAACCCAGGTCTCTTTCAGCCTAACTCAGGGCTCCTTTCTCAGTGGTTCTCAAAGTGCAGGCTGCAGGCCGCCAGCAGCAGCACTTGGGAACTTGTTAAAAAACTCAACTCTAGGGCCCTACCCTAGACCTACTGAATCAGAAGCTCTAGATATGGGGCCTGGCCACACGCGTCTTGATGAGGCCCCCAAGTGACTCACTGAAGTTTGAGAACCATTGCTCAAAATCTCACTGCCCATCACTAACACTTGCTAGCCACAGCTGCCCAGCGTTAGGCTTCTGTGTGCCTCCATAAACCCTCTGCTTAATTAACATCGGGTGATCGAGTATTTTTCCCCCATTCGCCCAGGACTCACTGGGGCTGCAGACATACCACTGATCAGTTTTTCAATTTCAATTTTAGAAACTAAAGCAAGAGAGAAAACAAAAATCAGAGCTACAATCCTCTAGCACCGGCACCATAGCTGATCCGAGTACCTCCTGATTGCTATATTCTCTCATTCACTCCTCATAACGGTCTCACTGGGTAGATACTCTGACCCCATTTTACAGATGAGGAGACAGAGAGGCTAATTAACTTCCAAAACGTCACATAGCTAGAAAGTAGCAGAACAAGGATTTGAACCCAGGCAGTTAGGTTCCTGCATCTGCACTCCTAACCATAAAGGTACATACTCCTATCTTCCTAGGCATCAATATAATGACCATGTGATGTATTAGGTACATAAAGTCCTTGGAAATAACTGAGAATGTAAAAAGACGTTTAATTCCATCAAGTGACCAAAGGACCTGGCAATTCCACTCCTATATATACTCGAAAAACCCCAGCAAACACGCCTAAACAAAACATGGTACATTCACACAATGGAAATTCATTCAGCCATGAAAAGCAATGAAGTACGAACACATCCACGGCATGGATGGGCCTGCACACGTTTTCCTTGGCAAAAGAAGTCGATCACAAGAGGCCTCGTATTACTCTAGTTATAGGACATGTCCAGAAGAGGTAAATACATAGAAAGGAGATTCAGGGTTGCCCGGGTCTGGAGGGCGAGGGCAATGTGGAGGGACTGCTTATGGGTCTGGCGTTTCTTTTTGGGGTGATGAAAATGATCTGAAAGGAGTAGACCATTGCACGAAACCATCTAGACTACAGATCAATATACTAGATCTCACTGTATACCTTTTTTTAATTGCCAGAGGGCAGATGTGCCCACCAGAGAGAAAGAGGCAGAAAGAAGCCTCCCCACCCCCCAATGATGTATGGCCACGTCACCATTCCTTTGCCCCCATTCCTCCAGCCTGTCAGGATTTGGAGCATGCATGCACAAGCACCCAGCACGTGGGAATTATGTCTCGATAAAGCTATTCTTGTTTTGTTATGTTTTTAATTTGCCAGCGGGCACACGTGTTTGCCAGAGAGAGAGAGAGAAAGCACCCCCAGTGGAGCATGATCGTGTGGCAATCCCTTCTGCATTTCTCTCACCTTTTAAGATTTGGGGAATGCATGCACATGCATAGGGCATGTTTTTCAAGCCTCCAGGTCCAGGACCTAAATCACTGTATTGGTCAGTTGGGATCCAGTCGCCTAAACCACCATATCATGGCTGACCCAAAGCTGTTATTTTCAAAAAAGAATGTTTCTTTCATTTTGAATTTAGTTTATTTACTTAGTAAAATTCCCATTTGTTGTCACTAAGGTTGCTGGATCACAGTCAAAGAATCCAAAAGTAACCTGCCATTGCTTTTTTTTTTTTAACCCTTCAATTTGCAATGAGTAAACAAGTTTCACTTCTAGGTTGCTATCAACCTAGTACACTGTAATTTGTGTCATTTCCCTACCCAAGAAAAAGTTTTTATTCTCTAAGAACTGAAGAGTACAGATGTAAAAGTTCTGTAATGTACAGGTGTAAAATTTCTGTCTCAAAAAAAAAAAAAAAAAAAAAGCCCTAACGGTTTCCATGAATCAAAGCCTCTTCCTGTCTAAAAGAACCTTTGTTTTCTTCCACAACCAGGGGCTCACAGCTGGTCCCTACTAAAAGCGACACAGCTGGGGCCAACCTCAGGGCCTCACCGTCAGGGAAGCCACCAACAGGTTCCACGTGGCTGAGGAAGTTTGAGCCCCGTTCCAATGGCTTGGGAAAAAATCAAAGTGGGCGTATATGAATGCATGGCCAAAGTCCCAACAGGATGGACAGACGGAAAGGGACTGCAGTGTGCCCAGGCCCCACAGGGACAGGGGCTACTTTTCCCCTCTCCCTTTCTCTCTAGTGAGTGTGCACACCCTCCGGCAAGACATAAATTAGTGAATAAACAAAACCACACAGCTGGACACATTTGTCTCTCTCATGCTCTCTCTTTTTCTGTGTGTGTAGTTTTCCTGTAGGGCGTGTGCACTTGCCAGAGAGAGACAAAGAGATGTCTGTCTCTCTGAGATGGCCACATCACAATCCCTCTCCTTCAGTCTCTTCTCAGGATTTTGGGTACACATGTCCAATGTGATTTTTTTTTTTTATTTGACCAGAGAGAGACAAAGAGATGTCTGTCTCTCTGAGATGGCCACATCACAATCCCTCTCCTTCAGTCTCTTCTCAGGATTTTGGGTACACATGTCCAATGTGATTTTTTTTTTTTTATTTGACCAGAGAGAGACACACAGAGAAAGAGGAAAGTAGGAAAGCAAGCCACCAGGTCCAGGATTTGAACCATGGTCAGCCATGTGGGAGTGTCCAGCATCTTAACCACCACGCCACCTGCCAGTCCCTCCAATGTGATTTTTAAGCCTCCAGGTCCAGGATTCAAACCACTTGGTTGGACATGTTGGATACCACATTTTTTTTTTTTTTTTTTTTTTTGCTATAGGGCGCATGCGCTCGCCAGACAGAGAGAGACAGAGAGACAGAAAGCGAGAAATCACCCCCCAGGGGGGATGGTCACGCCACAATCCCTTCTGCTCCATGCTCCTCTCAAGATCATCACGCACCTGGCGTGAGTTTTAAGCCACTGGGTTTGGGACGCAAACAGCAGTCGACTACATGGGAGTCCAGCAAAATAGCCATTATGCTAACTGCTGGTCCCTGGGATCCCGCATCTTAACCTCCATGCCACCTGCTGACTCTGAATAAGTCTCCTAAACAAGCAAGATACTGAACACTTTTATGATGCGTGACATTTAAATGTCTTCACAACAATGAAGACAAATAAATAGTACTAAGGTAAGGATTAGAGAAACATTATTTAAATGCTTACTTGCTCTAATAATAACAGTAAGATTAATAAGTACTACTTACTGAGCAACTAGAACGTGCTCAATAAGCCTGTCCTAGGTTCTTTACAGAGGGGTTTTTTTTGTTTGTTTGTTTGTTTTAACAAATGGGGGTTTCATTTACTCCTCATAGTAACCCTGAGGAAAGTTTTGTTTTTAAGCGAGATTTTTGCAATAGGGCGCATGAACTCGCCAGAGAGACAGAGAGGGACAGAGACAGAAAGTGAGAAATCACTCCCCGCGGGGGATGGCCACATTGCAATCTCTTCTCTATTCTCCTCTTGGGTTTTGGGCATGCACGCACACATGCCTGGCATGAGTTTTAAGTTGCTGGGTCCAGGACTCAAACCCCGCACACTATGTGGGAATCCAGCAATGTAACCATTACACCAACTGTTGGTCTCAAGGAATGTATTTTTATCCCTCACTTCATAGATAAGGAAACTGAGGCCTAAAGACACTGAGTTAATTATCTATCCTTAGACACACAGGTAAAAAAGCCCAAATCATAACCCAAGTCTTTTTGAACACAGAAGTTCCCTTTTCTATCCCTTTATAATAGTCTTCAAAATGAAAAAAAGAAGCCAGAAACTTAAAACTGAAGACTCCTCTCAAATACTGCTTCCTGATATAAACGTTTTCCCACGGATTCTGTATAAAATGTTAGGATGTCAAAATGTAATGATCTCACTATGGAAAACCCCAAAGAACAGTGTTTAGTACAACTGAAGCGCTCACTACATCAGGAAGGAAAAGGAATCAGTTGGCAGGAAGTGGTGCTTATCAAAAACACAGAACATCTCTAGCACTAGTAGTAACCCCTGTAATTCTGCAGAACTTTCATCTGAAGATATCTTTGCACTCCTCTGTAGCATTTTAATACGTACACTAAAAGATGATTCCCACCTACTCTCCATGTCTGATAGGATCCTAAGCAAAATAAGGCTGTTATATACAACTATTGACTCTCATTTCTTGCTTCTTAAAAAAAAAAGTCTCAAATTCCAAGGATTATTTCACAAAAAGACCTGAATCCATTTGTAAAGGTAGCATGCACAGCGCAACTAAACGTAAATTTCATCACCCAGTGGACTGAGGCTGGCAGAAGTCTTAAATTCACTCTGAAACCACACACTCCCCCTTCCACCTCTCAGGACTCTGTCCAAAACAAATTAAAGCTCAACCAACAGTAGATTGGTGGACCACAATTGCTAATTGTCTCAACATACATCAAAACGAAAAGAACAAACAAATAAAAAATAAAGTAGCTTAAAAGGTCTCCAACTAAACAACCGAAGAATCAAAGAACTGAACACATTTGAACAAGAAGAGCATTACACGGCAGGGGAGGAAGAGGTCACCTGGGGTTGGCCAAATCCTTAAAAATGCCAAAGGAATTAACCCCAATTCTGTGGTCACCTTGTCATAATTCCTAATAAGAAAAGGCCCTCTCAAGATAAAGTAAGGTCGGGTTTGAGAATTGTCCTCACTTTTCCTGTCCCACCCCCAAACTCCCACCAGAACCCTTTGGAGTCCTGGAGAAGGAGTCTCCCCAGCTTGGGGTGCAAGGGAAGGGGACATTCTCATACAAGCAACCACCTGTGTGTGGTGGAGACCCCCACTCTCCTCGACAGGGAGTTCTCCTTAGAGTGGGAAACGGCTATGAGTATGGCCCTTTGAGCCTAGGACCCACGCTGGCAACTCATCCAACTCCGCTATCCTCGCTCGGTCTTCAGCCACCTCCTTGCTGAGGTTCCCCCTCCTGCGACCTCCGCCCCGAGTCTGCACCCACACCCAGCTGTCCCCAAAGCTCGCTGCCCGCTCCTCTGCCTGACAGCTGCCCTGCTGACACCAGGCAGCCCAGCTTCTCTAGCCTGGGTGCCCCAAACCAGTCTTCTGGCCTCGGTGGCGCCCCAGGCCCGCGGGATTTAGGGATTAAGATCTGGAAGGGTTTGGTCCAATCCTTGCTCTCAGCGTCCTGGGCTCACCTCCCCGGCAGCTTGGCGCTCCTCTTCCAAAACTGCTTGCTGTTCTCGGCGGCCATTGCTCTGGCCCCGGGAAGGCCGTGTGGGTGGGCCAGGGGGTGCCCGGCGAGACGCCCCCAGGACCCCGCAATCCGAGGGCCAACCCAGGCCGCTTCCCCGCCGCCGGTCACCCGCTCCCAGCTCTTGGGGGCGCCATCTTGGATGTGGGCAACCCCCCACCCAACGCCACTGCCATTGGTGGGCTGCGCAGGCTGTAGCCGGGTGGACCAATCGGAAGCCGGAATCCTGCAGGCCGCTGAAGCCGAACGGTAACGTCCGGGGCTGGGCGCGCAGGTGGACCCGGAAGGCGGAGCTTGGACGAGTAGGGAGGCGGGGCTGAAAGTTGCTACACCCGGGAGGGAGAGAGCAGGTAAAGTGAGACCTCTGCTCGGGAGGAAAACGCGCGGTCTGCTTGACACGGAGTGAGGCTCCCGAGTCTGTTTTGGAAGCAGAGAGCATACTATGTCTTTATATACCTACATCTTTGACCCAAAAGTAAGGTCCTTGTATTGGTTGCCATTTCCTCCCCATCCTCATTCTGAATATATATTCTTTCATTCATTCGTACATTCATTCCTCTTCCATTCTGAGAAGGACGACCCCATAGCCCAGGGCTCCTAAACTGTTCGACCCGGGAGTGACAGTTGGGTCAGAGACCTCCCTCCGCCCTGTTAACTGAACACGATTGAAGGATTTGTGCTGTGGGTGAAGTTCAGATGATCTAATCCGTTTCAATCCCTAACACTTATTTTCTGACCGTGAGAACCTAGAGGCTGACCAACAGTGGTTAGCCAATGTTCCTATTTTATGAATCCAGTTCAGATAACCAGGTACCTTTTCTTTTAAGCCCATAGCACGTCTCCATGGCCTGAATCACAAAGACTAAGGTTGCACACAAACAGTCTTAATTCCCTTTCTTTATTATTATGATTTATTTATAAATAAAAATGTATTTTTAATCTAATTTTGACGGAGAATGAAATTTAATATTTTTACTTAATTGACTATTTTGCTAGGGTGGTTTTGCTTTTTGAGTTTCTGTGGTTGTATTCCATGATGACTCTGGGGAAAGGAGAAAGTTTGAGCCAGTCCAGAATAATTGTTTTTTTCCAACCAAAGGACACTGGAGGTGGGCTGTTTGTCCTCAAGCCCCAGTCCCCAACCTATTTACTGCTATCACATGTCCTTACACACCTTGGAGAATACTAAAGGGTCCTCAGTCTAAAAAGAGACCTTCTTTAAGGGATTGCGGTGTGACCATCCCCCCTGGGGGGTGATTTCTCACTTTCTATCTCTCTGTCTCTCTCTGGCTGGCTGGCGAACGCACGTGCCCTATAGTGAAAAACCTCTCCAAAAAAAAAAAAGAGAGAGACCTTCTTTTATATGTCCCCCAATGGTTTCTTTTTATACAGACACTACTCCCTAATTCCAGAGTTACGGGATTTTATGAAAAGGGCTATTTTTGCTCTTTCTAAATCTTTCATACTTCTATTGACTTTAGTCTTACCTTCTTTTTGGGCATTTAACTTGTAGAATAAAAGCCTCTCTGTTCTTTTAACCGTTTTACCTGTCTTTCTCTGTTCTTTTTCTTTTCTTTCTTTTTTTCTTTTTAACGTTTTTCCTATAGAGTGCATGTGCTCACCCAAGAAAGGAGGGAAAGGAAAGTGAGAAATTACCTCCCAGGGGGGATGGGCATGCAGCAATCCCTTCTCTCCATTCTCCTCTTAGGATTTTGGGCACACACATACATGCACCCAGTGCATTTTTGAGCTGCCAGGTCTGGGATTCAAACCACAGAGTCAGCTCTGTGGGATCTAGCACCTTAACCATCATGCCAACTGCTGGCCCTGGTCCTTCTTTTTCTCAAGATGCAGTGACCAGCACCACGCCCTGAGCCCTGAGAGGGAAGTCCTGAGGTTTCGTTGAGGTTGATGGTTTATCTTTGTACTGGATAGCCAGAAGTTTTGCTGGGCTTTTGGACTTCAGAAGAGATGATGTCATCAAGGAATAATCTACAGTGACTTCTACACCCCTTTCTTTGGTGGCCACTGGCAGGCATTGCCTTAAAGCTATCATCTGAATTACCTTCCCCTATGCGAGCTGTCTTATACTTGTCCAGGTGCAAGGCACCTGCCACCTTGCGGCTTACAGCTTTCGAAATGTTCCAGAAGTTGCTCCCTGTTGACTTGACATTTTACGGTGTGGAAAGTGAAGCCTAATTTGTGTACCTAGAAGTATCTCAAAGTATTCCTTTTTCTTAATCATTTGTGAAATGTTAAATAACACTGATTCCCAGGGGATGCTGTATACGTTGCTCAACCCAAAGAAGCCCTCTTACTCCTACTCTTTGTTTCCTATGTCTAAGCCCATTTCCCACCTAAGAAAACAGACATGTACCACAATGCACTCCTGTCACCTGGTGATCATTTTCGAAGTAGTATTTGGTGGGCAAGTCAAGATTGTTGGACCCTTTCTTACCACCGCCACCATGAACACCCTCTTCTAAACCCCATGCACCCTCATAGCAGCCTCCTAGTAGGCCTCCTGCTTGCATTCTTCCCCCTTTGCAGTCTATTTCCCACACAGCAGCCAGAGAACCTTTACAAATATGCATCATTTCAAATCATTCCTCTGCTTGATACCTTGCCATGGCTCCCAACACACTTGGCTCACAATCCTAGCTCCTTAAAGACCCTATGTGATTTATTTCTCCCTTGCCCCTCCAGCCTTATCTCCTTATCTCCGGCCACACTCACTGGTCTTTATGCCATTTCTCGAACACTCCGAGCATGTTCTCGCCTCAAGGCCTTTACATGAACTGTGTCCTCTGCTTGCAATTCTCTTTCCCCAAATACCCAGGTGGTTGGCTTCTTCCTTTCACTCAGGTGTATTCCCGGATGTCCACACCTTGGAGAGGCCTTTCTTAACCACCCACCTTAAGTAGCATGTCCTCTACTCAATTTTTCTTTAAAGCACTATCACTACATCCCAAATGATGTACTTGTTTGCTCCTCTGTCCCCTAGAATGTGAACTCCACCAAGGCAGGGGGTTCGTTTTGTTCCCTCATGTATTCCCAGCACCTAGGGTAGTGTTTGGCACGTAGTAGGTGCTTAGTAAATGCTGAGTGAGGGAATGAAAAACAAATACTTCTTATCTTTGGGTTCGATGTTGTTCATACAGAGTTTTTGCTGGGAAAGCTTATAGAGATGAAGTTTCCTAACTCGAGTAAGATACATTCACTTTACCAAAGATTCTGTAAGCTTGCCTGTATGCTGAGTTGAAAAACAGTGCTAGTCTTTTGAGAAAGATTTTCTTCAAATAAACAAACAAAAAAAAAAAAGAAAAATAGATTTTCTTCCCCCCCCCCCCCCCCATAGGGCAAATGTGCTCACTGGAGAGAGTTAGAAAGAGAGAGTGGGAGAAAGAGAAAGCACCCCCAGGAGGATGGCCATTCCGCAATCTATTCCATTCTCCTCTTGGGATTTTGGGCACATGAGTGCACGCCTGGTGTATTCTTCAAGCCACCGGGTTGGGACCCAAACTGAACAGCCAGTCATGTGAGATCCAGCCACCCCGGCCACCTTCAGGAACAGGCTGGCCTCTTCTTCATACTGTTTGCCGCTTCAGAGGAACACATGGGTATCGACTTATGAGGGAGGGAGGCCGTACCTAACCAGGAAATGAATCAAATCAACACTGTAAAGTTATATGTAATCCAATGTAATATAAAGAAGATTATGATAATAATAAAAAATAAAAATAAAAAACCCAACCTTTGCCTGACTGGGAGTAAAAGTCCCTGGTTCAAGGTTCTCAGAGGTTCTTGGAGCCCTTTAGATGGAAGCACTCTGTGGCAGGCCCTTACTGTTCTACTAGACAGTGCTTCTCCTATGTTAGTGAACCACGGACATCATACTGAATTATGAGAAAGCCTCGATTCTGATTTGAAGTCTAGGTCTGAGCCGGAGCTTCCAAATCTGTATTTCTTTTCTTTTCTTTTTTTTCCCCTTAATTAAGGTTTTTTATTAAAAAGAATTATTTATATATTATTATTATTATTAAACTTACTATAGTCGTCAGAGAGAGAAAGTGAGAAAGGAAGACAAGACCAGATCCGGGACTTGAACTCCAGTTGGTCATGTGGGAATCCAGTGCCACAACCACCATGCCATCCGCTGGCCCCCAGTTCTGCATTTCTAACAAGCTCCCAGGGGACACTGAGGCTGTTGACCCATGGACCCACTCTACAGATCTCTGTCACTAGCTTAGTATGGCCTGTGTCTTTGACCTGACCTCAAGAGTTCATTCTGAAACTCTAAGTAGGGGGCTTTCAGTGCTGTCTATTACATTTCTACCTTTCCAACTTTCAGTTCACCTTCATTCAAAGAAGAATTAAACTACTTAGAAAGGGGAAAAGTTGGGATCGGCAGGTGGCGTGGTGTTTAACAGTGCTGAACTCCCACGTGGCCGACCGCGGTTCAAGTTCTGAACCTGGTGGCTTACTTTCTCAATTTCCTTCTCTGTCTCTCTTACACACACACACACACTCTGTCCCTCTCTGGTCAAAATTAAAATATAAATATATAAATGAATAAAATGATATAAAATAATTTTTTAAAAATTTTAAAAAAGGAAAGAGGCAAAGTTAAGGGAATGAGATACACATGAATAATGTGGGCTCAAAGATATGGGCATATCCCAACCACGCAGACAGAGTTCTATGAAAGAGAGAAGCGCTGGGAACCAGCAGTTAGCGTAATGGCTATGTCGCTGGACTCCCACATAGTCAACCGCGGTTTGTGTCCCGGACCCGGTGGCTTAAAACTCACGCTGGGCACGTGTGCGTGCGTGCCCAAGATCCCGAGAGGAGAATGGAGGAGAAGGGATTGCGGCGTGACCATCCCCCCTGGGGGGTGATTTCTCGCTTTCTGTCTCTATGTCTCTCTCTGTCTGTCTGGTGAGCGCATGCGCCCTATAGCGAAAACCTCTCAAAAATAAAAAAATTAAAAAAAGAGAGAGAAGCGCTGAGTAGAAACTGGAAAGGAAAGGTCTGATGAACAGTACGGAGATCATTACAGAGCAGGCATTCCAATGGGAAAATAAAAATAGAGAAAAAAGGCCTTTGACCCTAGAGAGAGATCTCTGGCAGACTTTAACCTCCATGAAGGGGTGGAGTGGAAGGAAGCAGACGCTGTCAGGAGAGGAAAGGTTAGGACACTGGAGCAGACTGGCTAGGTGGCCCAGCACTGCCCAGCAAGTGTGATCCATATGGAAGGTAGCAGTTCAATTCCCTGCTGGACCTGAATACATTGGATGTGTTTGCTCATGATCCTGGTGGGCTTGGAATTCTAGGGGTAGGGGTGGAGATATGGGGGAGTGGGGTGGTGGGGTGAGGGCCTGTTGAGGGTGCTTTAATAAAAATCTTTTATGGTTGTTTATAAGCCAGAAGGCATATGGACTCATAAAGAGAGACAGACAGACTGACAGAGAGGGAGAAATCACCTCCCCCAAGCGGGGTGTAAACATCTAAGTTTAAATTTGTAATAAAACACAATGAAATTTTTTTATAGAGAGAGATTTTTGCTATGGGGCACATGGACTCATCAGAGAGACAGAAAGTGAGAAATCACCCGTAGGTGGGATGGCCACACTGCAATCCCTTCTCCTCTATTCTTCTCTTGGGATTTTGGGCACACCCGCCCACGCGCCCGGCGTGAGTTTAAAGCCACCGGGTCCGGGACCCGAACCGCGGTCGACTACGTGGGAGTCCAGCGACATAGCCATTACGCTAACTGCTGGTTCCCTCTCCTATTTCTTCATCCCATTGGGATTTGGGACACAACACATACATGCCGGGGGGAGGGTACTTGTCTTTCTCTTTCTCTGTCCCTGTCTCTTACTCCCAAACTTAAAATGGGGGGTGGGGGGTGGGGACATGGCAAGGTGGCTGACTGAGGCTAAGGCGCAGGCCCCTAGGAATCATCCCCTCCCCACTTCTTACAGACTAGGGAGCCCAGCAGAAATGTTTAGTTTTTTGTTTTTGTTTTTGTTTTGTTTTGTTTTTAGTTTATGTTGTAGGGTACATGCGCTAGCCTGAGAGAAGCAGAGAGAGGGGAAGTGAGAAATCACCCCCGAAGGGAGATGGCCACACCACAGTCCCTTCTCCTCCATTCTCTTCTTGGGATTCTCTTCTTGGGCATGCATACACATGTACCTGGTGTGATTTTTCAAACTGCCAGGTCTGGGACTTGAACCACATAGTTGGTAATGTGGGATCCAACTGCCTTAACCTCCATGCCACCCACTGGCCCGTAGCTTTTTTTCTTTCTTTAAATGAATAAATAAACCATACAAATTGTCAACATGAGAGGGAGATCTACATCATCTGCCAAGAGTAGGAAACGTATGAACCCCCGCAGACCACGCCCAAAGGGAAGCTCAGAAGAATTAAATAACATAAAACAGGACCAGCAGATGATGTAATGATTATGTTGCTAGACTCCCACGTAGTTAACTACAGTTCGAGTCCTAGACCCAGCAGCTTAAAACTAAGGTTGGGGGGGCCGGCAGGTAACATGGTGGTTGAGGGCACTGGACTCCCATGTGACAGATTGTGGCTCAAATCCTAGACCTGGCAGCTTGTTTTCCCAGTTCTCCCCCCACGCCCACTCTGTCCCTCTCTGGTCTAACCTAAATAAATAAATAAATAAAATTAAATAAAATAATTTTTTAAATTAAAAAAAAAAGAAAAACCTCTCTGGTTGGGCGTGTGTGTGCATGCCCAGGATCCCAAGAGGACAATGGAGGAGACAGGATTGGAGTGTGGCCATCTCCTCAATGGGGGTGACTTCTCACTTTCTGTCTCTCTGCTGAGCGTGCGTGCCCTCTAGGAAAAATCTCTTAGAAAACAAACAAACAAACAAACAAACAAAACCCTACAAAACAGCACACGATGGTATGAGCTGCAATTTTGAACATGGAGGATCCCAAACAGATTTTACTGAACATGGAAAAGTGGGTGAAACAAAGTTTAACCCAGTGCAACAGCTACAATCAAATGAGAAAATACTGAAAGACAAGGGTAAAAGCTGCATGAACCCTTTGAACATATTCTATGACTGAAGAAGAGAATCCAGAAATTTATTAGGAACAGAGCTAGAAGTAGCTCATTAACAGAAGAGAGCTCAGCCTCACCGGGGCTTTGGTGCTGTCAAGAACGCTCAGCATGTGGAAGGGGACAGTATTCCTCTCCTGGGAGTGCCCCAAGTTCCTTCCAACATCTTGGCCCAGGACGTTCCAATTCTGGGTGCCCAGCCGCTCTCCATCCTTAAGGAAACCTCAGCCTGTGGACCTCCAGCTTGGCCAGTTGCTATACTGCCTCTTCTCGGATATACGGTTGCATGTTTCCCCCGGCAGAAAGCTTCCTGGCCCTCCCTCGGGCCCACCTCCTTCTCAAGGCTTCCAGATATATGGCCGTAAAGCGGGCTTTGCCCTAGATCTTCCTGCTTGTAGATGAGACAGACATGTCAATATCGTCCCAACAGGGTCATGACGATGATGCTTCCAGCACCAGTGACGATGACAGCTGTCCTGAGGACATGGGCCAAGATAAACCTAACAGTTGTGGTGACAGAAACTGACGGACCGAATGAAGAAAGTGAGGAGATGGATATGGACACCAGATTGATAGTGAGAAAGACAACCATGAAGAAAAATAAGTCAGGTCTGCTAGATCAGCAGGTGGTGTCACGGTTAAGGCTCAAAACTCCCACATGGTTGATGGCAACTCAAGTCCCAGACTGGGTGGCTTGAAACTCATGCCAGGTCCATGTGCATGTGCGCTCCAAATCCCAAGAGCAGAATGAAGAGAAGGGATTGCAGTATGGTCATCCCCCAGGGGGGATGATTTCTTGCTTTCTGTCTCTCCGGCAAGCATATGTGTTATATAGCCAAAAAAAAAAAAGTCAAATCTGAGTGTACGATTTTCAGATAGGCCTGGAAAATCAAGGAAGAAAAAGAACTCAAAGGAGCTGACTCCTCTTCAAGCCATGATGCATCGAATGGCAGGTCAGGGAATTCTGAAGGAGGGACAAGAAACAGAGGACTTTTCAAAGGACTGGGATGAAGATCCATATACTCCTGGTGCAGAAATGCAATCTCAGCAACAGCATAAAGCGGAATCTTGTTCTGACAGCCTATCTGCTGCTTCTTCACAGCTGCAGGCTCCCCCGAGTCTGTTCCTCTCTCAGATACAAGCACCTCTCATGCCAGGTCCACCTCCTCTTGGACCTCTGCCTGATCCACCTTTATGGCATCCTGGATCACCCATAGGCCTTCTTCCTGGGCCTCCTCCAGGGGCTCCTCCATTCCTGAGACCACCTGGGATGCCAGGATTCTGAGGTCCTTTGCCCTGACTTTACCTTCAGGACCACCGCCAGGCAGGCCCCCCGCCCCCCCACCGGCTCACCTTCAGGTCTGGCCCTCCTGCTGGATACCCATCTCCAGCACATCCACATAGCCCTCCACCTCATCCTGGCATAATGCGCCCACTTTTGGTGCCACCTCTTGGACCTGCCCCAGTTGGACTTTCCCCACCAGCTCTCATGCTGGACCCAGGGGTTTTAAGTATCCCACCCAATTCGATTCAGTGACCCAAGATGGACGAATGTGGCCACCATCGAGAGGAAAGCCACGGCACTCCTCGGTGCCCAGCCACAGATCACTAATCCCAAGGCGGAGATGACTGATTCGTGCCCACGGCACTGAGTGCGCGTCGGGAGAATGAACAGGCGATGGCTACTCCCCAAAGACAGTCAGAGGGGATTCTGCCGTACCTTGTGCCAACGCGGCCCTCACATCTGGTCCTTCTGTTCCTGTCTCAGTACAGAGACTAAGGACGATGTCGATGACGCTTTCATGAAAGAGATGGAGAGGCTACTTTGATAGCTTTTGATGCCAGAACAGGCTTCTGCTCATAACAATGGTTCTGGGAAAAGAGGCTTTTATTAAACTTAGTTGAAAGAGCTATTTCTCCTGTCAGGGTATTTTCTAATTTCAGTTCAAGGAATATCCTATAATTTAGCCTTGTTGAGAATGCACTGCATGTAAGAGAGGGTGTTTCATTAAGTAGATTGGTTACCGAAGCAGCGCTACTCACACCCATCCTCTCGTGCGCCACCATTTTCATCCCACTTCTTCCCCTTCTCCACTTCTTTGAAATTTTGTGGTCAAGGGACCTTAGTTCCTTATTGTTTTGACTCCTTGTGTGGTGTGGACGCTGGAGTCGAGATTTCTGAAAAGACCGTTTATTTCATCTTGCCTTTCCTGTTGGAATATTTTTAATATTTTCCTGTAAATATTTTGTAGCATTTTCCATATAGTAAAATGGATTGCAACATCATTTCCTAGTACAATAAAATTTAAAAAAGGATATAAAGTGGGGCATGCAGGTGGTGTGTTTGAGGCTCTGGACTCACACATGCCCATGGTTTGAATCCTAGACCTGGTAGCTTGCTTTCTCACATTCCCTCGCTCTCTCTGTCTCTCTTTGGTCAAATGTAAAAAATTATAATACTAAATAAAATTTAATAAATATTTTTAAAAGGATACAAAGCAATAAAACATACAATTCTTTGACTAATAGTATTAGGTCGTCAGAAAAGTCAATGTATTTTTCTATGCAAAAATCAGGACTTTTCTGATGACACAATATTTCCCACTGGTCTAAACTTTGAGTGTTTCATGGAAAAAAAAAAAAAAAGTTCTATATCGAGAAAAGAAAAGTCAGAACAAGAAGCAGCCCACGCAATGAATTGTAGACTATTGGACAGAGAGATGGTTATGTCGAACTGGGATTTAAGAGCGAGAGAGCTTGTACAGTACCTAAATGATCCCTGAAAAGAGCCGAATGAGAAGGGGCTGAGACGGACCAGTTATGTTAGAGAAGGCAAAGGGAGAAGCAAAAAGTCTGAAGAAGGAAGAGATTATTAGGGTAGAAGGTGTTTAGAGTGTGTGTGTGGGGGGGATGGGAGTGAAGGGAGATGAGCTATTTCATCCCTAGAAATCTATTTGAAGGAAACAAGTCAAAGGAGGGGGAAAGGCCTGTGTACAACGATACTATTAGTTGGCCTTGAAAGCAATAATAAGTCGAAGAAAATCAAAAGAATCTAAAGACGTGTTCTTTTTGTTTTGTTTAGTTTGCTATAAGGCACATGCGCATGCCAGGGCGGGAGTGGGGCTGGGAGGGAGTAAGAAAGCACTCACACTGCAATCCCTTCTCTTCCAGTCTCCCCTCGGGATTTTGAGCATCCACACATAAACACACCAGTGTGATTTTTCAAGCCACCAGGTTCAGGTCTCAAACCGCATAGCCAGCCATGTGGGACACAGCCCCCTTAACCTCCACACCATCTGCTGGCTCCAAAGTCTAAAGGTTTAAACATGAAAAGGCGGGACCAGCAAAAAGCGTAATAGTTATATCACTGGACTCTCACATGGCCAGTCACGGTTCAAGTCCCAGATTCAGTTGCTTGAAACACACTGGGCGTGTGTGCATGTGTGCCCAAAATTCCAAGAGGAGAATGGAGGAGAAGGGATTGGGACTTGGCCATCCCTTGGGGGGTGATGTCTCACTTTCTGTGTCTCTGTCTCTCCTGTGAGCTCACATTCCCTATAGCAAAAAACCTCTCTAAAAAGCAAAAGTTAACAAATAGAAATTAAACATGAAGAGTCAGTTACATAAATTATGGTGTGTAGTTTGTAAGCTTGGATCATATTATACCACTAAAGAATGCAATTTTGAATGCTACATAGCACATTGAAAAGGTGTATGGAGGCCAGCAGATGGCGTAGTGGTTATGTTACTGGACTGCCACATGGCCAACCACAGCTTGAGTCCCAGGTGGGGGGGCTTGAAAATCATGCCAGCTATGTGTGTGTGCATGCCCAAGATCCCAGGAGGAGGATAGAGGAGAAGGGATTGTGACTTTGCCATCCTCACTGGGGAGGATGGCATAATGGTTATGTCACTGGACTTGCACATAGTCGACCATAGTTCAAGGCCTGGAACCAGTGGCTTACAACTCACACCAGGCACGTGTGCATGCGTGCCCAAGATCCAGCGAGGAGAAAGGAGAAGGGATTGCCTCCTGACCATCCCCCTGGGGGGTGATTTCTTGCTTTCTGTTTCTCTGTCTTCTGTCTCTCTGGTGAGTGCATGCACCTTATAATAAAAATCTCTTTCAAAAGAAAAAAAAAGGAAAAAAGAAAGAAAGTATAAAGGGCCGGCAGGTGGCGTAGTAATTAACGTGCTGAATCACACACATAGCTGACGCCGCGGTCCAAGTCCCAAACCCAGCAGCTCGAAGAACACACCAGTATATGTGCTCATGCGCCCAAAATCCCGAGAGGACAATGCATGACAAGAGAATGTGGCATGGCCAACTCCTCTGAGGGGTAATTTCTCACTTTCCCTATCTCTCTTTCTCTCTCTGATGAGCACACACCCCTATAACAAAAAAAAGAAAGTGTATGAAATGATCTAAAGTAGAAAAAAAGCAGAATGCAAAATATTTTTGCCTGATTTCAATAAAAATGTATGGGGTTATTGTCAACGACTGAAAGAAAATGTGGAAAAAATAAGCAAGTTTTGGTAGATGAAAGAATTATACATCTTTTTACTTCTGTAATTTTTCTTTTTCTTTTTTTTTCCTTTTGTTTATTTTGAGAAGTTTCTGCTATAAGATGTGTATGCTCACCAGAAAGACAGAGAGAGAGAGAGAGACAGAAAGCTAGAAATCACCCCCCAGGGGGGATGGCAACACCATGATCCCTTCTCCTCCATTTTCCTCTTGGAATCTTGGGCACGCATGCACACGTGCCTGGTGTGAGTTTAAGTCACTGGGTCTGAGACTTGAACCGTGGTCAACTACATGGGAGTCCAGCGACATAGCCATTACTCCAACTGCTGATCCCACTTCTGGAATTTTTCTTAATGCTATTTTTTTAACATTATAAAGTATATGTCACATAATAAACTGGAAATTGGCAAACTTTTTTTAAGAATTATTTTATTTAACTTTATTTGTTTGTTTGTTTATTTAACCAGAGAGGGGCAGAATGAAGAGAGAGAGAGAGAAAGTGAGAAAGCAATCCTCTAGGTCCAGGACTAAAATCACAGTCGGCAATGTGGGAGTCCAGTTCCCTTAACCAGCACTCCACTTGCTGGCCTCTGGCAAACTTCTTTTTATAAAAGGCTAATTGTATATATTTTAGACTTTGCAGGCCATATGGTCTCTGTTGCAGTTATTCAACTCTGCCATTGCAGTGTGAAATCAGCCATATGTAAATAAACTAGCATGGCTGTGTTCCAATAAAGCTTTATTTATTGACAGTGAAAATTGAACTTCAAGGATCAGATGGCATAATGGTTACGTTGACTCCCACGTATTTGACCGTGGTCTGAGTCCTGGACCAGGTGGCTTAAACTTACTCCAGACACACTTGTGTATATGCCCAAGATTCTCTGAGAAGAGAATGGAGAAGTGGGACCAGCAGTTAGCGTAATGGCTATGTTGCTGTACTCCCACGTAGCTGACTGCGGTTTGAGTCCCGGACTGGGTGGCTTAAACTCATGCCGGGCGTGTGTGTGTGCGTGCCCAGGATCCCAAGAGGAGAATGGAGGAGAAGAGATTGCGGCGTGGCCATCCCCCCTGGGGGGTGATTTCTCGCTTTCTGTCTCTCTGTCTCTCTCTGGCGAGCGCACGCGCCCTATAGCAAAAACCTCTCAAAAAAAAAAAAAAAAAGCAGAGTGCCAACTGTGAGCGTCCAGCAACATAGCCATTATGCTAACTGCTGGTCCCGTGCCAGCTGTGTAGTTCAGTGATTAAGGGAGTCAGATCCCACATGGCCAACCATGGTTTGAATCCCTGGCAGTGTGTTTATATGCATGATGAACTGAGAAATGGTGGAAAAAAGCTTGTGGCCGAGGGCCAGCAGATGGCGTAGTGGTTAAGGCGCTGGACTCCCACGAGTCTCAGACCTGGCGGCTTGCTTTCTCACTTTCCGTCTCTCTCTTTCTCTGCCTTTCACTCGTCACATTTAAAATAATAAAATAAATAAATCTTTAAAAAATAAAGATTGTACCTCCTTGAAGCACATCTCTCTCTCTCTCTCTCTCTCTCTCTCTGTCTGGAAAGCACATGCACCTTCTAGCAATTAAAAAAAAAAAAAAGATAAAAATGTAGAAACCATTTTTGGCTCACAGGCCATATAGAAACAACACACCAAATCTGGCCCATGGTTTTACCAACTGTTGTGATAAATATTAAAGAATAAATAACATAGAAGAAAAAGATTTTTAAGAAACAAATCTTAAGGTATAATTAAAGTCCCTGTTTTGTTTCTTCTGACCCCTCTGTCCTCCCCCTCTCCCGTGAAAAGCACGATCCCGAGTTACATGTTCAGCATTCCCACGCATGTTGCAGACTTTGACTACATATGTGTGTATCCCTAAACAACATGCTCGTAATGTTTTGAAACTTTATAAATAGCATCATACTGTACATATGCTTCAGCAACTGGCCCTCTTCACTCAACTCTGTTAGTACGTGGAGCTCTAGCTTACTCGTCTTAACTGCAGCATGTGGTTCTGTCGTGCGAATATGCCTCCATTTTCTCGTCTACGTTTTTTTATTTTACAGTGCTCTGTCAACATTCTCTTACACACTGTCTTAGGCCATTTTCTCTAGTAGAGACGTTTTCAAATTACAGTTTGTTACCTCTCTTAGTCTGTTCAGGCTGCTATGACAAGACAGCTTAGATGAGGTGGCTGACAGACAACGGACATTCATTCCTCACAGTTCTGGAGGCCTAGACGTCCGAGGCGAAGCGCCAGCACATCTGCGTCTAGTGAGGACCAGTTTCCTGGCTGCTAGCTCTTTCCTCGTGGGCAGAAGGGGCATGACTGCTCTCTGAGGCGTCCCTTATGAGGACACGAGTCCACCCTCATGACCTAACCGTCTCCCAAAGACCCCCACCTCCTGAGACCATCACATCGGTGATTAGGTGTCAACATAGGAGTTTTGAGGGGACATGAATGTTCAGACTATGGCGTCAATTATAAAAGAATTGAAATAAATATAAAATTGAAATTCATATTCATAAAATTGAATAGACAGGAATAGAAAAGATCAGAATGTGTTGCATGTAATATGGGTAGGCATTGTTTTTCAAATTTTTGATTCCAGTGTTTACATACATACATACACATTCATACATAGATGTGTGTGTCTATATGTATAGGTACATATATATTTGTGTGTGTGCCTTACATAGATAGATATGCTTGGTTGTAATGGAAAATGTATTTTTTTAAATTATGTATTTATTTCTTCCATGAGAGAGAGAGGAGAAGCAGAGACAGGCACCCTCAACAGGGTCGTCACACTGCTATCCACCCCCGGCCTTACTCAGCTAGGATCACAGACACAGGCATGCCCCTGGTATGTACAGCGAGACCTCAGGACACGAACCCAGGGCCTTCCCATGTGGCTTCAGCATCATGGAGCATTGCGTACTGCTACATCATTGAAGCTGGCCAAATGTATTCCATTTTTTAAAAAAGAATTATTTAATTGGGACTAGCAGTTGGACTACGAGCAGTAGCCCAATAGCTACATCACTGGACTCCCATGTAGTCAACCGCGGTTCGAGTCCCGGACCTGGTAGCTTGAACTCAAGCCAGGCACATGTGCGTGTGTGCCCAAGATCCCGAGAGGAGAATGGAGGAAAAGGGATTTCAGCATGGCCATACCCCCTGGGGGATGATTTTTCTCTCTCTCTGTCTCTTTCTGTCTTTCTGGCAAGCACATACACCCTATAGCAAAAGACTCTCAAAAAAAAAAAAAAAGGAATTATTTAATTTTATTTATCATTACTATTATTTTATTTTTCAATCTGCTACAGAGCACATGCACTTACCTGAGGAATACAGAGAGAGAAAGAGTGAAGGAAAGTGAGAAAGGTCCCAAACTGCCAGGTTCAGGACTTGAACTATGGTCAGCCTTGTTGAAGTCCAGCCCCTCAACCACCATGTCACCTGCTGGCCCCCAAAATGTATTTCTCAATAATATACTGTGGTGGGAAAGTTTAAAATCACTGCATCCTTGGGGTTAGGAGGTGATGTAGCGGTTAAGGCACTAGATTCCCACATGATCAACTATGGTTTGAATCCCAGACCTGGCAGCTTGAAAATCACACCAGGTGCATGTGTGTGTGTGTGCCCAAAATCCCAAGATGAGAACATAGAAGAAGGGATTGTGGCATAGCCATCCCACGTGGGGGATACTTCCTTACTTTCTCTCTCTCTGTCTCTCTCTCTCTCCCCCTCCTACGCCTATGCCCCAGTGAGTGCACTCAACCTGTAGCAGATTTTTTAAAAATTAATGGGAAAGAGATGGTTCACGGTCATATTCTGAGAAGAACAGAATTGGGTTGAACAGGAAGTAAAAAAGTAGAAACCTTAATCTCTGGTCAGTCACACATAAATCTTCCTTTTTTCTTAAGTTTAAACATGGTACAGATTCAAAACATACAAATGAGGGCTGGCCCGTGGCCTAGTGGCTAAAGGAGCCAGATCCCATATGGCCTGATGCACAGTTAAAATCCCAGCCCTGGAGACTTGAAAAACACCGGGTGCGTGCGTGTGTACCTAGAATCCCAACAGGTTGGAGAAAAGAAGGAGAAGGGACTGCGGCATGACCATGCCCCACTGGGGCGCTTTCTCCCTCTCCCTCTCTATCTCTCTCCAAAGAAACACAAGAACAAATGGGGCTGTTGGGTTGAACCATGGCTCCCAAAAGATATGTCCACCTCCAGATTCCTGGGCCTGTGCATGCTGCTTTATTTGCAAGAAGGGTCTTTACAGGTGTAAGTAAACTAAGGACTTTGAGGGAACCAGCAGTTAGCGTAATGGCTATGTCACTGGACTCCCACGTAGTCGACCGCGGTTTGTGTCCCGGACCCGGTGGCTTAGAACTCACACCGGGCACGTGTGCATGCGTGCCCAAGATCCCGAGAGGAGAATGGAGGAGAAGGGATTGCGGTGTGACCATCCCCCCTGGGGGGTGATTTCTCGCTTTCTGTCTCTATGTCTCTCTCTCTCAGCCTGGCAAGCACACACGCCCTGTAGCAAAAACCTCTCCAAAAAAAAAACAGAAACAAAAACAAAAAAAACTAAGGGCTTTGAGATGAGGTCATCCTGGATTACTTGGATGAGCTTTAAATCCAATAATAGCAGGTGCCCTTAGAGTATACACAGACAGAAGAGAACACGGCAATGTGACCCCCGAGGCAGGCCACAAGCCAAGGAATGCTTGGAGCCACCAGCAACCAGAGAAGCAAAGACGGATTCTCCCTGAGTTTTTTGGAAGGTGTATATCGCCGTTGGCACCTTCGTTTGTAGACTTCTGGTCTCCAGAACTGTGAGAACTTACATGTTTGTTGTTTCCTGCTATTAGGTTTGTGATCATTTGCTGCAGCAATTCTAGGAAACGAATGCAGGATATGAAGGAAAAGGTGGTCTCCCTCACATGCATGACCCGTGACCACCCCTTCCCCCTTCCCTGACTACTGTTACCAGTTATTTGTCATCTTTCTGAGATACTCTCACAGAGCTCCTTAATAATTAGCAAGAGGGGACCAGCAGATGGCGTAGCGGTAACGTCGCTGGACTCCCACATGGCCGACCATGGTTCGGGTCCTGGACCCTATAGCTTTAGACTCACACTGGGCATGTGTGTGTGCGTGCCCAAGATCCTGGGAAGAGAATGGAGGAGAGGGGATTGAGGCAGGCATGCTATCACCCCGGGGGATGATTTCTTGCTTTCCCTCTCACTGTCTCTCTCTCTCTCTCTCTGGTTTGTGCATGCGCCCTAAGGCAAAAACCTCAAATAAATAAATAAGTAAGTAAATAAATAAATAAATAGAATTGTCATGGGGCCAGGTGGTGGCACAGCGGTAACGCAACTCGACACTCATGGGCAGGTCCTGGGCTGGTGTCTCGGGACCTCCTTGAGCGTGAACCCCGTGGAGTGTGCACTTGCCCGTGACTCAGGCCTGCCGAGACCGAGGGAGGGTCATCCTGTGAATACTTTGAGGTGCATGTCTCTGTCTCTCTTTCTCCTGCAATAAATAAATAAACCTAAAAGAAAAAAAATGTTGGCCCAGCCCTGTGGCCTAGCAATTAAGGGAGCTGGATCCCACATTCCCTCTTGCCATGCGGCCTTACAGTGGATGAGACCGATACTTTATATTTTTCGACTAACCTTCTGGCCAGTGGAGTGTGAGCAAAAGCGGCAGGGTCCTTTAAGAGATGGCCCATGTGTCCCCCTCCTGCACTCCTGCCATCGCCAGGCAGAGGACATTCCCTTGGGAACAAGAGACACGGAGTAGGCAAGACTCAGACTGAAGCCCGGAACCGAACCCAGTCAGCCTGCAGCCTGGAGCAAGAGGAAGAAAAAATAGACACTCGTGGTTGCGAGCCACTGGATTTGGCCTCACTGTTGAGACGCAGATGGATCGCCATAGGAGCGGAGCAGAGAAGATGCAGAAGGGAGAAGTGAGCCGGGAGCACGCTCTCAAGACGCTTAGCTGCGAAGAGAATGAGAGACTAGTAGGTTTCCTCCTCTCCCACCTCCTCGTTCTCCAAGCCTCCTTTCACTCCGCCTTGTCGTTGTGGTTGTTGTGTTTGTGTTTGTGTTTTTAGCTGCCACGATATATAGAGAATTCCCCACTTTGTGGATCTCTGTGGGAAGCAGAGTACCGCCCAGTCCTGCAGCTGGAAATGTCAGCTGCTCACATTCCCGCGCTCCCTGGTGAACGAAGTCATGGGGGTGTGGCGTCGGCTCTGCTGGCAGCCGGGACCCACTCCAGACTTTTAATCAGGGGGGCTTGCGATGCAGAGAAGCAGAAGCAGAAAAAAAAGAACCCATTCTATTGAAGGGCAGTGCCAGGCATGGCAGCAACATCCAGTTTGGGAAAACAGCAATGACAGGGCAACACGCAGGGTCCGGTGCTAGAGGACAACTGTGTATCTAGTCAAATGCTCATGGGGCTGGCAGGTGGTACAGTGGTTTAGGTGCTGGACTCCCACATGACTGACCATGGTTCAAGTCCCAGACTGGCAGCTTGCTTTCTCACTTTCTCTCTCTCTGGTGAGCAGATGTGACTTATAGCAAATTTAGAAATAATAAATAAAATTTCAAAAGAAAATGCTCATCGATGGCAGCAGTAGTACCTTCAACGACCCACCTTAGTCAACACCTTATAAACAAAACCTCTAAACATGGAGTGGTAGATTGGTGATATGAGTGGCCTCCGTTCTGCACTTCAGGGCCTTGTCTTGTTGGGCCTCCTCATCCCTAGCCTGGACGCACTCCTGTGACTTGCTTTCCTCATCAGGACGTTCGTAGACGTCACCCAAGCAGGGGCCTGACGAGGGCTTGTGTGACTAGACTTATTGTAGCCCTCTGCTGTCGCCGTCAGAGTAAGTCTAGGCCAGCCCGCTGGATGATGGGAGACATGTGGAACGAGGCCAAGACTCCTTCGTCAGCCCCGCTGAGTCCATCCTCGGTCAGTCAACAGCTCATGGAGCCCCAGACATATGAATGAACTCAGCCAGAACCAACAGAACGCCCCGGCTCACCAGCAGTTGACCCCAGACGCTGGAGTAAGTCCAGTGAGATCAGCCCAGCTCAGTCCAATCCCAGAAAAGCTTTTTCCTTTATTTTATTTTTATTTTTGTTTTGCCAGAGGCTATGTGTACTTACCAAAGAGAGTAAAAAAGACGGAGAGAAAACACCTCCCCGGTGGAGTGTGGTCATTTTGCAATCTCTTTCCTCGATTTCTCCTTTCCTTCAGGATCCTGGTGCGTGCACACACGCACACACACACACACACACACGTGTGTGTTTCCCAAGCTCCTGGGCCCAGGATTTAAACGATAGTCACCCATGTGGGATCTGGCTCTCCCCATGCCCAGAGCTTACCCACTGTGCTAGGGGGCCAGTCTTTCACTGAGGTTTTATGACTGCTAGGCAGCGCTACGGTGGCAACAGACAGCGGGTACGTACAACCCTCTGACCTCCACGTGTCTAAGAACTGTGCCTTTTCTGCTTAAGTCAGCCAAGAGTTGGTATTTGCTGCTTGCTCTGACTAACAGGGAAAGACTGAAGGTATATTTGAGAGAAAAACAGTGGTAGGAGACTAGCATGCTTCAAGGCAGAGGGGTTCGAGTAGTTGTGTGTGTTAGGATGAAAGGTGTGACTGCAATGTGACAGTGTTTTAAACATGATGGAGGCTTCCGGCTTCTCTCTCATGTGAAAGCCTAAGCTGGTGTGGTGGCCTTGCTCTGTGGAAGGGTCCGGGGCCTAGGCTCCTCCTCTCTGTTGTCCCATGACCATCACCTGAGGGCCGGATAGTCCAAGATGACTCCCCACCATGATCACATTTCAGCCACTAAGAAAGGAGAAAGGGAGGACATGATGGTTACCTTCATTTTTTGTCCTTTTTTTATTTTTAAGAGGTTTTTGCTTTAGGGCATGTGCGCTCACCCGAGAGAGAGAGAGAGAGAGAGAGAGACACAGGGACAGTGAGAGGGAAAGTAATAAATCACCCCCTGGTGGATGGCCATGCCACAATCCCTTCTCCTCCCAGATTCTTAGGTATGCATGCACACGTGCCCAGTGTGATTTTCTTTTTCTTTCTTTCTTTTTTTTTGGAGAAGTTTTTGCTATAGGGTGCGTGCGCTCACCAGGAAGACAAGAGAGAGACAGAGAGACAGAAAGCAAGAAATCACCCCCTCAGGGGGCATGGCCATGCTGCAATCCCTTCTCCTCCATTCTCTTCTCAGGATCTTGGGCACACACGCACACGTGTCCGGCGTTGAGTTTAAGCCACCGGGTCTAGGACTTGAACTGTGGTCGACTACATGGGAGTTCAGCGTCATAGCCATTACGTTAACTGCTGGTCCTGAGCCTGGTGTGATTTTCAAGCCACTGGGTCTGGGATGCGAACTGCAGTCGGCCGTGTGGGAGTTCAGTGACGTAACCACTACGCTATCTGCTGCCCCCATTTCTTTTCCTTCCACCCCATCCTCAGATACTAGTCACATGGCCAAGGAGGCTGGAAAATGTAAACCTTATTCTGGTCAGCTACGTGTCTACCCAGACACTCTCTTCTAGAGGAAGAGGCAGACAGATCGCAGCAGTCCCTGTCGTGTTAGAGAAGAGGTAACTCGTGGAACACGACTCTGTGGTGGGCTTTATTAGCCATGTGTTCCTTCTTCCTTGTTAAGAGGACTCCTTTGGAAGGATAGGACAACCGTGTTTCCATTCTGGGCGGACGTCCTGATTTGTCTCCACCACTTACGGCCGTCCCATTGAGCTCTGCCGGGATCCTGCCTTCCCAGCCTCCCTGTGGCTACACGTGGTCACATGGCCCACTTCCGACCAGAGAGCCAGAGAGGGAAGACGGCTGGCTGTTTCTGGGAAAGTCCTTCTTACGTAAGAAGCAAACACGGAGGAGAGCTCATGCCCGCCTGGGGTGTTGGCGTGAGGCACTGTGTCCATCAACCCGGACACGGAACCAGGCGGAGAGAATTACAAATGCAACCTAGAGCCCTGGCAGCTTTTCGAGGATCTGAATGACCTTGGGTAGGGAAGGGGAGAAAAGCTATTTGAGGGTATTATATCGTGAGAGGGAAGGAACGCTCAGAGACACCCCTGGAGCAGTGTGATTTATGGTCAGAATGACCTCTTTTGGAGTTGGGGCTGGTTCCCCTTCTATTGGCTGGGTCATCAGCAAAGCACGACAAACATTTTCTCTGTAGATCTTCCTCACTGGAGAGGTGAAGAACCATTGTTTTGGAAAACCTAGCTCTTGGAGGCAGATACTAAAATTATGTAAGTGGGAGGAGGTGTTGATTTGCAAAGTTAAGGGAGGGGGCCGCCAGGTGGTACAGTGTTTAAGGCCCTGGACTCCCATATGGCCAACCACGGTTCAAGTCCCGGACCTGGTGACTTTGCTCTGTGAAAGCATCCAGGGCCTAGGCTCCTTCTCTCAGTTGTTTCATGACCAATTGCTTTCTCACTTTCTCTCTGGTGAGTGCCCTATAGCAAATTAAAATAATAATAATAATAATAAATACAATAAGAAAAGTTAAGGGAGAAAAGAATGGTTCCCATCCCTTATAGCAAGTGGGATTCCCCTCCCACTGGGAGAACAGAGAGGTGACAGCTGTCCACCACCACAGGACCTGGGTCTGACTCCCTCCCAGAGCCTGGGGTGGCAGGATGTCTGATGGGTTGGCTGGGACTAAGCTCTGAGCCACAACCTCCAGGGCTCTGAGCAGTGAAACCGCAGAGGTTTGGACATCAAGCCTGTCACACCCACCAGAAACCGAGAGTCCTTCCCAGATATTTGAAGATTGGGTGAACTGGAGGGAAGGTTTTTTGTTTTTTTTTAACTTTTAATTATTTTGTTTAATTTTATTTATTCATTCATTTTAATTTGACCAGAAAGAGACAGAGAGAGAGAAAGAGAGAGAGTGAGAGAGAGAGAGAAAGGAAGCCACCAGGTCTGGGACTCAAACCATGGTTGGCCATGTGGGAGTGTCCAGCGCCTTAACCACCACACCACCTGCTGGCCCCCGGAAGGAGTTTTGATGTGACTCCAGTAAGAATGGGGGAAAAAGGAGGAAAAAAAGATAGGTTAAGATAGAATTTCTCTGTAACTCCAAGAGGAAGCAGACTGGGTCAGATTTCATAGTATTTTTTTAAAATAAGATAATAAAGCCACTTCTTGCCATAGCGTGTTCAATTAAGGTGCAGATTCATACCGTGGTATATAACGCCAAGGGCGAGTGAATGAGAAGAGATCATAAATGATCTCAGTGGCTTTCTTAAGTTGTTGAGTTTTTATAAGAAAATGTAGAGGGTATGTCTCTAAGAACTGAAGCTCATATATCCATGAAGCATCATCCACTTTCATTTAGAAAATCTAATTAAATTGGCCTGATACTTCCAGACTAGAAGGGAGTTCAATCTGCTATCGCTGAGACCTCCTTGGCTCCCAGGGATGGCTCAGAATCCAGGCGTATAACCTGGTTTCCAAAACCTGCTACCAGCGTCTCACCCATGGCATCATGGACTGCCGATAGGCGCCTTGTGCCAGCTCACAGAATGGGGTCTTTTTTTTTTTAAGAGGTTTTTTTTTTTTTTTTTTTTTTTTTTGCTATGGCACGTGCACTCATCAGAAAGACAGAGATAGAGAGACAGAAAACAAGAAATCACCCCCCAGGGGGGATGGCCACGCCGCAATCCCTTCTCCTCCATTCTCCTCTCGGGATCTTGGGCACGCACGCACACGTGTCCAGCATGAGTTTAAGCCACCGGGTCCGGGACTCGAACCGCAGTCGACTACATGGGAATCCAGCGACATAGCCATTATACCAACTGTTGGTCCCCAGAACGGGGTCTTAAAGCCCACTTGCTTCTCCTCCTAGCCCCCCCAGGAGTGGTAGGCATCCTTGATGAGGCTGAGGGGGTTTGGGGGAGTATGCCTAATGCTTGGGGCCTATGCTCCTCTTCAGGTGTGTTAGGGAGCATCCCTTTGGAAGACCTCCTCTCCTGGAGCTCTGTGCAGGATCCCCACACTCTCCACCACCCGAACAGCCAGGTCTTTTGTTTATTTTTTTCCCTTTTCGACAGAGTAGTAATGTGGGGGCAGAGGCAGTGGGATCATGAGTTTGAGGGCAGCCTAGGATGCCCCTCCCCTCTCGCTCACTTTCTCACGTGTGCATGCACGCACTCTACCATGAATAGAGAAAAGAATATTTTATTGCCAGAGAGTGTGCATGCTCACCAGTGAGTGAGAGAGGACGGAGAGAGAAAGCACTCGCCAGGGGGTGCAGTCACACCAAAATCAATCCCTTCTCCTCCATTGCTCCTTGCCAGGGTTTTGGGCACCCTCACATGTGCCAGGCATGGTTTTCAATCTACTAGGGCCAGAATTAGAACTGTGGTCAGCCGTGTGGGGACCTGTTCCCTTCACCACACTACAAGGCTGCCTGTCCCCAAAAAAGTTTCTAAATAAGATAAGATAACAATACCAAATGATGGCCATTAAAAACAGACATGCCATGGGACCAGCAGGTGGCATGGTGGTTAAGGCCCTGGACACTCCCACATGGCCAACCACGGTTCGAGTCCCGAATCTGGTGACTAGCTTTCTCACTTTCCCTCTCTCTCTCTCTCTCTCGCTCACTCTCTCTCTCTCTCGCTCGCTCTCTCTCTCTCTCTGGTGAAATTAAAATAGAATGAATGAATAAATCAAATCAATAATTTTAAAAAAAAAAAGGCGTGCTCCTCTATTTTTGGTGAAAGTGTGAATCAGTAACAACAATTTGGTGTTCAGTATTTTGTTTATAGTGTTTTAATTATTTATTTTCGTGTTTTAAATTAATTTTATGTATTGTTTTGTCTTTAGGCTTTTGCCATTGGGTGTGTGCACTTGCTGGAGAGAGACAGAGAGAGGGAAAGTGAGAAATCCCCCCTCAGGGGGTGTGGCCACACTGCATCCCTTCTCCTTCATTCTCCTCTCAGGATCTTGGGCATGCACGCACACGCGCCCATTGTGAGTTTAAGCCACCAGGTCTGGGACTGGAACTGCAGTTGGCCATTTGGAAATCCAACGCCTAACCCACCATGCCACCTGCTGGCTTCTAATTTCATTTATTTTTTTTTAGAATAATTTATTTCATTTCATTTATTTTCTTTACTTATTTTAATTTGACCAGAGAGAGGGAAAAGAGAGAATAAGCCCCCAGGTCCAGGACTCGAACCACAGTCGGACATGTGGGAATCCAGTGCCTTTAACCACCGCAGGAATACATAAGACATTTTCAAAGTTTGCAGAGGGCCGTCAGGAGGTGTGGTGATTAAGGCAGCTGGATCTCACTTGGCCAACTATGCCGTTTGACTCCCGAACCTGGCAGCTTAAAAACCATGGTAGGTGCATGTGCACACGTGCCCAAAATCATGAAAGGAGAGAGAAATGGAAAAGAAGGGACTGCGGTGTGAGCATTCCCCATGGCAGGTGTTTTCCCACTCTCCTCCTCCTCTCCAGCAAGTGCACACACCCTCTGGCTAATTTTAATGACAACAAGAAAAGTTTATAAAAAATACATATTATGGGAACCAGCAGTTAGCGTAATGGCTGTGTCGCTGGACTCCCACATAGTTGACCAGTGGCTTAAAACTCACGCCGGGTGCGTGTGCGTGCGTGCCCAAGATCCCGAGAGGAGAATGGAGGAGAAGGGATTGCGGCTTGACCATCCCCCCTGGGGGGGTGATTTCTCGCTTTCTGTCTCTATGTCTCTCTCGGTCTGTCTGGCGAGCACACGGACCCTATAGCGAAAAAAGAAAAAAAAGAAAACTCTCAAAAAAATACATATTATGAAAATCTATGCATCAATTTCAATATAAAACAGTTTGGGTTTTGTGGGAGTTTTTTTTTAGTTTTTTCCATAGAGCATGTTCACTCAACAGAGAGAGACAGTGAAAGGAAAGTGAGAAGTCACCCTCTGTGGGGGATGGGGGGTGGCCACACCACAATCCCTTTTCTTCCATCCTGCTCTCAGGATTTGGGGCATGTACACACCCATGCCCAGAGTAATTTTCAAGCCTCCAGATCTGGGACTTGAACCATGTTGGTGATGTGAGAGTCTTAACCACTTTGCCACCTGCTGATCCCTTAAAAGATTTTTTTTTTTTAATTTGGATTTCAACTTTTCTTTTATACCAAAATAAACTTCTCCTTTAATTCCATTTTTCTAAGAACTGTTTGAAGTTTCCTCATACACACATACATGGTTGTGGTAGCTACTGTTGAGGTTTGCCCTCAATAATCTCTACTGGATTGTATTTACACCCTTGTGTTGTCCCTGTCCCAAGTGGTATGTGTGACCAACCGGTAATGGCTGAACTCACCTCTTAAGTTTGGTTATAAAAGACAATAAAGGAGCCAGCAGGTGGTGTGGTGGTTAAGGGTACTGGACTCCCCGCATGGCTGACCATGATTCCAGTCCTGGACCTGGAGGCTTTCTCTCTCTCTCGTTCTGTCCCTCTCTGATTAAATTAAAATAAATAAAGTTAAATTTTAAAAAAATTCTTTAAAAAAATAAAAAGAAAGAAAATGTAGCAGGATCAGCCCATGGCTCAGTGGTTACATCGCTGGACTCCCACGTGGCCAACCACATTTTGAGTCCTGCACGGGGTGGCTTCAAATTCACGCCAGGTGCATGTGCATGTGTACCGACGATCCCAGGAGGAGAACTGAGGAGGGACTGTGGCATGGCCATCCCCCCAGGAAGTAAATCTCTCACTTTCTGTCTCTGGAGAGACTGCTTTCGTTTTGGTGCCCTTTCTCCCCATCTCCTGCCTCTCTCTGTCTCTGTCTGTCGCTTGCTCTGGGAGAAGCCAGCTACCATGTCATGAGGAAACTCAAACAGCCATCTAGAAAGGCCCAGGAGTGAGGAACTGAAGTCTCTAGCCAACAGCTAGCAAGGAACTGAGGCTTCCCGCCCACAGCTGCGGGACTGAGCTGGGACAAGGGTTTCCTCCCCAGCTAGCACCTTCGGGTGACTGCAGCTCCAGCCACCAGCTTGCCTGCACCCCGTGAGAGACCCTGAGCCAGAACCACCCACTGAAGTCCCTCCTGGATTCATGACTCAGGAGCCAAGAGACGATAAGTGCGTTTTCATAAGCATCCAAGGTTTGAGGTAATTTGTTGCACGGCAATAGATAATCACTACGAGAGGTGAAGAGAGAAAATAGGCACATACATTTCAAGGCTTGAGAAGAGAAAAAAAAGAAAAGCAGTTTTATGTTCCACCTCTTCTTAGGCCTCCAGACATGTTCCCCCAGAAACCGTGCCCAGGTATTGCCTGGCTGCTGCCAGATTTCTTTTTCTTTTTTTTCTTGTTTTTTTTTTGGAGAGGTTTTCGCTATAGGGCATGTGCGCTCGCCAGACAGAGAGAGACATAGAGACAAAAAGCAAGAAATCACCCCCCAGGGGGGATGATCACGCCGCAATCCCTTCTCCTCCATTCTCCTCTCAGGATCTTGGACACGCACGCATACACACGCGCCCGGCGTGAGTTTTAAGCCACCGGGTCCAGGACATGAACCGCGGTCAACTACGTGAGAGTCCAGCGATATAGCCATTACGCTAACTGCTGGTTCCCCTGCCAGATTTC
This sequence comes from Tupaia belangeri chinensis, assembly GCF_000334495.1. NCBI lineage: Eukaryota > Metazoa > Chordata > Mammalia > Scandentia > Tupaiidae > Tupaia > Tupaia belangeri. Next base: position 7,866,601 of record NW_006159716.1, read on the forward strand.
TTGTTGTGAAAGAAAAGCAACTTCTACTTGTTTATATTACTGTTTGAATCTGTTTCCAGCATCCAAATACACCCTTTTGTTTGCTGGGGTTTTTTTGTTTTGTTTTGCTTTTTTGTCATAGGGTGTATGCGCTTGCCAGAAACAGAGAGAGGGAACGTGAGAAGCCACCCTGCAGGGAAGATGGCCATGCTGCAATCCCTTCTTCTCCACTCTCTCAGGATTCTGAACACACGCCTGATATAATTTTCTTTTTTTAAAAAAGATATTTATTTCATTTTATTTAGTCATTCATTTATTTTATTCTGACCAGAGAAAGACACACACAAAGAGGGAAAGTGAGGAAGTAAGCCACCAGGTCGGGGATTCAAACCGTGGTTGCCCACGTGGGAGTGTCCAGCTCCTTAACTACCACGCCACCTGCTGGCCCCACCTGACGTAATTTTCTTTCTTTCTTTCTTTCTTTTTTTGAGAGGTTTTTGCTATAGAGCGTGTGTGTTCACCAGAAAGACAGAGAGAGGGAACGTGAGAAATCACTCCCCAAGAGGGGATGGCCACGCCGCAATCGCCCGGCATGAGTTCGAGCCACCGGTTCCGAGACTCAAACCTCGGTCGACTACATGGGAGTCCAACAACATAGCCATTACACTAACTGCTGGTCCCGGCCTGACATAATTTTCAAGCCACCAGGTTCAGGACTGGAACTGCAGTCAGCGGTGCGGGAGTCCATCACCTTAATCACTGCACCACGCGCTGGCCCTGCTAAACGCACTGCTGACTGATAGGAGTGCCTTCGGCTACACAGCCTTCTAATGTGCCCATTGTCCTTGTTATTCTCCTCCTCCTGACCCGGCCTTGCCAGAGACCCAGCTGAAAAAAAGCGGGCAGCAGTATCTTCTGCGGGGATCACAATCAAATTGTGATAGCGGTGGGAAATGGAAAGCCCTTGCTAGAATTTAGCACATTTAAGATGCAGCTGACTGCAAAATGCGCCATTATTTTAAAACTACTAATTATGCCTTGATGCTTTCTCATGATGCTGAATTCCTTAAAAAAAATTTGCCAGGGGGTGTTTATGCTCAACAGAGATAGAAAGAGAGGGACAGGAAGGAATGCACCCCCCAACTGGGCACGGTCATGCCACAATCCCATCTCCTCCGTTTCTCTACCCTGTTGGGATTTGGGGCTCGCACACCTCGGGCATTTTCCAAACCATGGGGCCAGGGTTCAAACCTCGCTGTCGGCCATGTGGGATCCAGCTGCCTTAACCACCAGGCCATGGAGCCAGCCCACCTTTGAATTTTTATTTTCTGCTTATCAAAATAATTCTTTAGACCTATTTAGATATAATTTTTAAAATGTATTTATTTTACATTCATTCACTGAACGTCATCACAGCATACAAAATGCGATTTCCCATCCAGAAGACACTGAAGAGTGGCTTAATCATACATGTTATCGTCAACAAATAATTTTCAGTTTCTTGTTTCATATATATATTTTATTTTTCCTCCCTATTTCTCACCCTCTGCCATTTCTGACCCTCCTCCCACACTGTCTCTGGTATCTACAGTTGCTTTCCATTCCTTTTTTTTTTTTCACCACATTTTATTGATTCACAAAATATCTTAATAATCTAAATACTTTCAATGGCAAGTTCAGCTGACATATACGTATCTGCAAACATATGTCTGATTTTAGGCGTGAAACTCAGTGAATAGAATGAATATACTATAAAGTAGCACCTAGTTGAGTTTATATAGCTTACTATGGTCATTAAATAGGTATTTTTTGAATATATTTTTTAATTTCAAGAAAAGCAGTTTTAGCTTTAATAAATCAAAACCAAAAATAGTTAAGAGAAATTTGCTTAAGACTTAAAACCAAGAGCAGCAGGTGGCATGGTAGTTAAGGTGTTGGACTCCCACATGGCTGACAGCACTTTGAGTTCCAGACCAGGAGGCTTGCTTTCTCACTCTCTCTCCCTCCCTCTCTGGTCAAATTAAAATAAATAAATAGACAGGTAAAGGTTTTTTTTTTAATTTTTAATTTTGTTGTTGGGAATCAGCAGTTAGCATAATGGCTATGTCGCTGGACTCCCACGTAGTCGACTGCGGTTCACGTCCCGGACCCAGTGGCTTAAAACTCACGCCGGGCACGTGTGCGTGCGTGCCCAAGATCCCAAGAGGAGAATGGAGGAGAAGGGATTGTGGCATGACCAATCCCCTGGGGGGGTGATTTCTCGCTTTCTGTCTCTATGTCTCTCTCTGTCTGTCTGGCGAGTGCATGCACCCTATAGCAAAAACCTCTCCCAAAAAAAAAAAATTTGTTGTTGTTGTTGTTGTTAAAAAAAGAGAGCCTTAAAGCCAGGAAACAGGTTAGGTTTCTGTTCAAATAGTAGGTACATTAACCTATCAGTCACTCAAGAGAAGACAAAAATCCTTAAATATGGGAAAACAAAACATAGAAGAAAATTAGTAATGTTTTAGTCAAAAGTCATAAAATTCTATTTCACCAGTTCAGTCTCATGTATTTAATCTTATCTTCTGCTGTGGATGGATCTTTCCATTATCTGGAAGATAACATTCAACTCCGGACTTGTCCCTACCATTAAGTTGGCCATTTTCTTAGTTGTTTTTGAACTCTTATTTCTGTGTCTGTATTTAATTTTCCTGGTATAGCACTCCCTGCAGAACTTCTTGGAGATCTATCTGGTCTGGTGTCGGTAAATTCTTTCAGGTTTTGTTTATCTGAGGATGTTCTGGGACTGGATCTTTGAATGCCTCTCTAGGTTTGGAAAGTTTTCTTGCAGGATTTCATGGAATAGATTATCAATGCCCTTATGGGTCTCTTCACCTTCTGGAATGCCAATTATCGGGATATTTGGATGTTTGATGGTATCTAGTACTTCTCATATATTATTCTCAAATTTTTGGGCCACTTTTTCAGTCTTCGTGGTGGATTTTTCTAGGCCAGCCATTTTCTCTTCTACATCTGAGATTCTATTTTCTGAATGATCTAGTCTGCTTTTAATACTTTCAAGGGAGATTTTGACTTCTTGTATTATAGACTTCATCTCTAACAGTTCCGTTTGAGTCTTTTGTAAAGTGTGTAATTCCTCTTTTAGATCTTGCGAGAATTTCCTCACCTCCTGGAACTCATCAACTTCTTTCTCCTTTCTCTTTAGCAGTTCATTATCTCTCTTCTCTTCCATCTCTGTTAGCTTCGACATTATGAATGCTCTAAATTCCTTATCAGACATTTCCATGATTTTCACTGAACTGCTTGTGGATGAAGAAGAGTTACTCTTTTCCCTTGGAGAAGAGATATTTTCTTGTTTTCCCATATTTCTTGTGATCCGGGGATACCAATTATCCAGATGTTTGAACATCTAATGGTATCTGGTATTTCTCATACATTATTCTCATTTTGGGGGGCAATTATCTCAGTCATCACAGTGAAGTTTTCTAGGACAGAGATTCTGTCTTCTACATCTGAGATTTGATCTTCTGCATGATCTAATCTTTTAATACTTTCAAGGGAGGCTTTGATTTTCTGTATTACAGCCTTCATCTCTAACAGTTTTGTTTGATTTTTTAAATGATGTGTATTTTCTCTTTCAGATAGTGCAAGAACTTCACCTCCTGGAACTCATTAGCTCTTTCTCCCTGCATCTTCTGGAGTTCATTGTCTCTCTTCTCTTCCATCTCTGTTAGCTGTGTCACTATGAATATTCTAAAGTCTTCATCTGGCATTTGCACGAGTTCCATTGTACTGCCTGCAGATGAAGAGGAGTTGTTCTTTTCTCTTGGGGGAGAGGTATTTTCTTGGTCTCTCATATTTCTTGTGCCTCTGCGGTGATTCCTGGTTGTCTGATGGGTTATTGATTCTTCCTAATTTCTTGAAGTTCAATCTGAGCATTCAGCGGCATGCAGGAGGAGGTGATCAGCCATCTCTCTGCGGTTCCGTTTTTCTCCCTTTGTGCAGCAGATTCAGTGGGAATTGAGGAATGTTCTGACCCTAATAGTATTCAAATGTCTGCCTGCTGTTCACTTGGACCTGCCTAGACACTCGGTGCATGGAGGCCCCTAGAATGGGGTCTGGAGGGTGAAGTCTCAGCAGAAAATCTTCATTAGTCTTAGTCCCACGGCATCCGCCTGAGTGGCGTGGTGTGTCACCATGGCCATCTGCAGCACCATAGGTATTTCTGGTACTTCGTCTTGTCTCTGCCAGGATCACAGGCAGGGCCCTGCTGGCACAGCCACTCAGGCACCGCACACGTCAGTCCTAGGCCATGCACCACTGTCACTCCTCTGCCGCACCAGCTATGCGAGCCGGCTCCACTCCTCCCACCGTGCGTGGCCGCGGTGCATGGCCACTCCGCTCCTTTATTTGGTTATATTTTTAGAAAGACTTTTACTATGGGGTGTGTATGCTTGCTGGAGAGACAAAAAGAAACAGAGGCAGAAAAATCACCCCCCAGGAGGGATGGCCACGTCACAATCCCTTCTCCTCCATTCTCCTCTTGGGATCTTGGGCACGCATGCGTACGTGCCTGGCGTGAGTTTTAAACTGCCGGGTCCGGGACTCAAACCACCATGAACTACATGGGAGCCATACTGGTTACACCATTGGCTCGTCCCAATAAAGTTTTTTTTTTTTTTTCTTTGAGACAGAAAAAAGGGAGAAAGGCAAGTGCCCTCAATCGGGTCTCAGGCTATTATCCTCCCTCCAGCCCTTCAGCCAGACAGGATCATGGGTACACAGCACCGAACCGAGTCTTCCACTTGGCTTCCAGCATCGCAGAGCTTTGACATAGGATTTCTTCTTCCCCTTCTTCTTCTTCCCCTCCTTCTCCTTCTCCTCCTTCTTCTTCTTTTCTTCTTCTTCTTGTTTGTTTGTTTTTTGTTGTTTTCGGTATGTGTCCTTGCCAGAGAGAGAGGCAGAGAGAGGGTTTGAAAAAGGATTTGGGGCACTCACGCACATGCACCTGGTATGATTTTCAAGCAACAGGTCAAGCTGTGCCATTGGCAATGTGTGGTCCAGCACCTTAACCAGCACACCACCTACCGGCCCTAACAGGATTTTTAAAAAAATCACATGTCAGTATTACAAGGCTGTTCATCCTGGGCTCAGCCATGGTGGCGTGCACTAAGACACTTACTCAAAGGCTGAAGCCACATGGATTTGATTCCCAGCACAACTTAAAACAGTCCAGGTGTGGTCACACATGCGCCAGTCCTGGTGTACTGGAGGCCGGGGTAGGGAGCCTGCGATACAGCAAGATGCTGTTTAAAAAAATCTTTCTTGAGTTCTGCCGAGGCCGGGAGTTCAGCTGCTGTTCACCTTCGTGCGCTTCTGACCCCGTCGCTTGATAATGCAGATCTTCATGAAGACCCCGACTGGCAAGACCATCACCCTTGAGGTCGAGCCCAGTGACACCACTGAGAATGCCAAAGCGAAGATCCAAGATAAGGAAGGCATCCCCCCTGACCAGCAGAGACCAGTCTCTGCCGGGAAACAGCTGGGAGATGGGCACACCCTGTCCGACTACAACAACCAGAGAGAGTCAACTCTACACTTGGCCCTGCGCTAGAGGGGAGGTGTCTAAGTTTCCTCTTTCTTTTCAAAAGCTTTCAACAAATTTCATTGCACTTTTCTTTCAATAAAGCTGTTGCATTCCAAAAATATAAAATAAAATAAAATAAAATCGCTCATACCAGTAGATGACATGGTGGTTAAGGCACTGGACTCCCATCTGACCAGCTGCGGTTTGAGTCCCAGTCCCGGTGGTTTGAAACTCATGCCAGGTGTGTGTGCACGTATGCCCAAAACCCCAGGAGGAGAATGGAGGAGAATGGATTGCGGTGTGGTCATCCCCTATGGACGGTGATTTCTCACTTTTCCTCTCACTGTCTCTCTCTGTCTCTCTGACTAATGTAGACACTCTATGGCAAAAACCTTAAAAAAAAAAAAAAAAAGAAAGAAAGAAAGAAAGAAAGAAAGAAAGAAAAGAAAAGAAAAGAAAACAACTCTCTGGGCCATCCCTGCAGTGCAGCAGCTAAGCCTTGTGAACAGGGAGTCAGATCCCACATGAGTGATGACTGTTCAAATCTTGACCCTGGCAGCTTGCTGAACATGCTGGGCATGTGTGTGTGTGTGTGTGTGTGTGTCTGTGTGTGTCTGTGTGTGATCAAAATCCTAACGGGATGGGCAGTGTAGGAAAGGGATTGCAGCATAACCATGCCCCATTGAGAGATACTTTCTCCCTCCTGTCTCTTCGTCTCTGGCAAACACATGCACCATCTGGCAATAACATTTTTTAAATCTCAGGCCGGCAGGTGGAGTGGTGGCTCAGGGCACTGGGCTCCCACGTGGTTGACCACAGTTTGAGTTTGGGACCTGGTGGCTTGCTTTCTCAGTTTCTCTCTTGCTCTCTCTCTCTCTGTCCCTCTCTGGTCAAATTTAAACAAATAAATAAATAAAGTTAAATGAAAATCATTCTAAAAGTTTTTTTAAATCTCTCTTTGTCTTTCTCATAAAAAAATAAACAAAAGAACACTCAACCACAAAAGTAATCAATTCAATATAAACAGTAAATAAAATTTCCTTCCTTGTTGATACCCTTAACATTAGCTTTGGTCTTCATGCTGCCTGCCTCCGTAATAAAAAAGCTACTGAGGCTCCAGACATTGCAGCACAGCTGTGGTAAGAAGAAAAGTGGGGGCCAGCAGGAGGTGCGGCAGTCAAAGTGCTGGACTCCCACATGGACAACCATGCTTCGAGTTCCAGACCTCACGGCGTGAAGACCATGCTGGGCGTATGTGCTCATGTGCCCACAATCCCAGGGGAGTGATTTTTCACTTTCCCTCTCTCTGTCTCTTTCCAGCAGTGTGAAGACACCCCCAAAAAAAAAACTAAAAAAAAAAAAAAAAAAAAAAAAAAAAAGAAGAAGAAAGATGTAAGAATGATGCTAGCTGGGGTCAGCAGATGGTGTGGTGGTTACATCACTGGACTCTCACTCAGCTGACCTCAGTTCAAGTCCCTGACCCGGTGGCTTGAAAATCACACCAGGTGGCATGCATGCATGCCCAAGATCCTGGGAGGAGAATGAAAGAAAAGGGATTGTGGCATTCCCCCAGGGAGGGTGATTTTCCACTTTCCCTCTCACCGTCTCTGTCTCTCTCTCTCTCTGGTGAATGCACCTGCCCTGGGGGGGAGGGGAGGGAATGCTTTTATTGATTTGTTTTTTTGTTTTTTTTTTTTTTTTTTTCAGAAAAAGAAACCGTCTTCCTAGAGCCCTCAGCAGATTTCTGCTTGTGTGTCATTTGCTAGAAGCGTGTCCATGGACACCCTTAATTCAAGTGAACATCTGAAAAACTGGGTCTCAGTTCACCACCATCCCGAAGGAAAGCAGACCTTCAATTAGCAAAGGAGGAGGAGATAGGTATTAGGACGGAAGCTGTCTGCTGCCACCAGCTTAGTAAGCGGTCGTTTTACATGTACCCTTTGGCATAAAAGTCAGATTAAGGTTAAAGGGAGTCGTTATTAGCCGGCCAGCGACTACAGCCTAAAGCTCTGGGGTGAGAGTCAGAACTGCAGCCCCCACCGAAGTTTGAGCGGTCTTTTTATGGGGGGGGTTTATCAGGGGGTTTCCACGCACGCAGTAGCAGAAGCTGAATCAAGCAGGTTCATTATTTCTGTGGGCATGCACTAGGGCTTCGTTTAATGGTCTCCATGGCTCCGGGCAGGGGTCTGGTGACTGGTAGTTACATTGCTAAGGAACAGCTCACAAAAGGGTTTCGGGCTAGTTAGCAAAGAGTCAGGTCCAGGACGGCGTCCCGGGTGAGGCTTTCTGTACGGCTAGCACAAGCTGTTTTCTCATGGGAAGAGCCAGTAGGTTTACAGGAGCAGGCAGCCACGAGGGTGAGGGAACAAATGGACGAACGTCGCTCACGTGCAAGATCTAACACGCGGCCTTCCGCAGGGCTGAACTGACAGGGTTAGCTAGCTAGGGCCCACATCGCCAGCTGCAGCCATTTCTGCAGCTCAGGGCACCGTGATGTCCTGTCTTTAAAAACTTATTTTTCTTTGTTCATGATAGAGCACTTGTGTGTGTGTTGAGAGAGAGAGAGAGAGGCATCTTCCACAGGATCTGGTCATCCCATGATCCTTTTCTTCCAGGATTTAAGCCAGTCGGCTCTTGGCCAGTCGTGCCATGCCTGGTGCGTTTCAGGCCCACCGGTCCAGGGATTCAAACCACGGTTTTCACGTGGGATTTGGCTTCTCTTACGCAGCGCGTCACTACTGCACCATGGAGCCAGCTGATAACGAATCTTTTAAAACCCACACCAGCATAAAGAGAACGAATAGGGCTTACTTGAGTTTTTTAAAAGAATGATTTCATTTAACTTATTTATTTATTCATTTATTTATTTAAATTTGACCAGAGAGGGACAGAGAGAGAGAGAAAAATTGAGAAAGCAAGCCACCAGATCTGGGACTCAAACCACAGTTGGTCATGTGGGAGTCCATCACCTTAACTACCACGCCACCTGCCGGCCCCCTAATAGGGCTTATTTAACAATCTAGATTTATTAGGAATTCATTAAGTAATTTTTTAAAGGTTTTTCCCATTGGGCACGTGTGCTCAACAGAGAGAAGAGAGACAGAGACAGTGAGGGAAAGTGAGAAATCACAACCCCCCTGGGGTGAGGGGGATGGCCACACTGCAATCCCTTCTCCTCCACTCTCCTCCTGGATTTTGGGCACATGCACACACACATGCCTGGCATGATTCTCAAGACACCAAGTTTGGTACTCAAACCACTGCCAGGTGGGAATCCAGCGCCCTAACCACCCTACCACCTGCTGGCCCCATCAAGTAATTTTCAAAATAAAAGTAGAGATTTATTTAGCTCACAGATTTTTGGTTTTAGTTTTCAGTTGCCACAGGGAGAGAAGAAAGTGTGCCCCTCCCCACAGAGCCTGGTCACGCCACAATCCCTACTCCTCCACCTCCCGCTCCTTTCAGGATTTTAGGCACCTGCGCACATGTACTCAGCACGTTTCTCAAGCTGCCAGGGCTGGGATTCAAACTGTGGTAGATCATGTGGAATTTGGCTCCCTTAACCAATAGGCTACAGGGCCAGTCTTTAATGAAATAACTATATTTTCATAAACTTATTTTTATTAAAGTTGTGCATGCAGAGGCCAGCAGATGGTGTGGTGGTTAAGGTGCTGGACTCCCATATGGTCGACTCTGGTTCAAGTCCCAGACCTAGAAGCTTGCTTTCTCACTTTTCCTCTCTCTCTCTCTGTCTGTCTTTCTCTGGTGAGCACATGTACCCTATAGCAAATTAAACAATAAAAAATAAATAAATAAAATTAAGTAAATACTCTATTTTAAAAAGTTGTGCATGTATGTGTAATAGTAGTAACATTTAAGCCTTATATTAAAACAGCATGGGGCCAGCCCTGCAGCACAATGGTTAAGAAAACTGGATCCCAGTTGGCTGACTGTAGTTCAAATCTCAATCCTGGCAGCTTGAACAACACTCAGGGTACGTGGATATGCATGGCCAATAACCCGACAGGATAGAAAAATGGAGGAGAGGGGCTTACAGCATGACCACACCCCTCGGGGGGATGCTTTCTCTCTCTGTCTGTCTGTCTGTCTCTCTCTCTCTCTCTCTGGTGAGCACACACATCCTCTGGCAATTAAAAAAAATTTTTTTTAAATAAAACAAAACAGAAAAACAGGGACCAGCAATGGCAGGTAATGGCTATGTCGCTGGACTCCCATGTAGTCGACTGCAGTTCGAGTCCCAGACCTGGCGGTTTAAACTCATGCTGGGCGTGTGTGCGTGTGTGCCCAAGATCCCGAGAGGAGAATGGAGGAGAAGGGATTGTGGCATGGCCATCCCCCCTGGGGAGTGATTTCTCACCTTCTGTCCTCTCTTTCTGGGGAGAGCACGTGCCCTAAAACAAAAAAAAAAAAAAAAAAAAAATCTCCAAAAAAACAAAAAAGATGCTGGACTCCCAATTGGTTGACTGGTTTGAGTCCTGGACCTGGCAGCTTGCTTTCTCTCTCTCTCCCTGGTCAGATTGAATAATAATAATAAATAAAATTAAATAAATAATTTTAAGAAAATTCATGAGGTTTTATCCTTGTGAATGAAGTTAATGACCTTATAAAAGAGGATTCAGGGCCAGCTCTATGGCCTGGCAGTTAAGACAGCTGGATCTCATATGGCTGATTGCAGAGTTCAAGTCCCAGACCTGGTGGCTTGAGAAACATGCTGGATGTATATGTATGTGTGCACAAAATCTCTAAGGGAGGGAGAGAGGGAAGAGAAGGAATTGCAGTCTTAGTGTTCCCATGCTGAGTGCTTTTTCCTCTTCCTTGCTCTCTCTCTGGCAAGCACACACGCTCTCTATATTAAAAAAAAATTTGGGGGGTGGGGAGGTTTTTGCTATAGGGTGCGTGCGCTCGCCAGACAGAGAGAGACAGAGAGACAGAAAGCGAGAAATCACCCCCAGGGGGAATGGCCATGCCACAATCCCCTCTCTTCCATTCTTCTCTCAGGATCTTGGGCACACACGCACACGCGCCCAGCGTGAGTTTAAGTCACCGGGTCTGGGACTTGAACTGCAGTTGACTACATGGGAGTCCAGCAACATAGCCATTACGCTAACTGCTGGTCCCCAAAAAATATAATTTTATTTTTTAAAAAATGGAAGAAAAAGAAAAAAATAGCAGCCAGCATGTGGCATGGTGGTTAAGGCAGCTGGATCCCACATGGCCAACTCCATGGATCAAGCCCTGGATCTGGCGGCCTGAAAATCACACCAGGCATGTGTTTATGCATGCCCAAAATCCAGGAGAAGAATGGAGAAGAAGGGGTTGTGGAGGGCTGACAGATGGCACAGTGGTTAAAGTGCTGGACTACCACGTGGCCGATTGTGGTTTGAATCCCAGACCCAGCAGCTTGAAATTCATGCTGGATGCATGTGCGTGCCCCAGATTCTGAGAGGAGAATGGAGGGGAAGGGATTGCGGCCTGGCCATCCACCACTGCCCTCCGGGGTTGTAACTTCTCACTTTCTGTCTCTCTCTCTAGTGAACACAAGCACCCCATAGCCAAAATCTCTCAAAAATAAAAAAGAAAGAAAAAAGAGAAAAGAAAAGATAAAGAAAAAAGGGGGTTGCAGCGTTGCCATCCCCCGGGGGGGATTTCTCACTTTCCTTTTCTCTCTGTCTCTCTCCAGTGACTGCATGTGCCCTATAGCAAAAATTAAAGATCAGAAAAAAAGAAAATAAAAAAAAGGATTCAGGGGCCAACCCCATAGCCTAGCCTAGTGGTTAAGGGACCAAGGTGCCACACAACTGACCACGGTTTGAATCAATGTTGTTTTGTTTTGTTTTGTTTTGTTTTTGGAGGGATTTTCGCTATAGGGCGCGTGAGCTCGCCAGACAGACAGAGACAGAGAGACAGAAAGCGAGAAATCACCCCCCAGGGGGGATGGTCACACCACAATCCCTTCTCCTCCATTCTCCTCTCGGGATCCTGGGCACGCACGCACACGCACCTGGCTTGAGTTTCAAGCCACCGGGTCCGGGACGCAAACCGCGGGTCGACTACGTGGGAGTCCAGCGACATAGCCATTACGCTAACTGCTGGTTCCCGGTTTGAATCAATGTTTGAAAGACATTCCAGATGCGTGTGTGTCTGTGCCCAAGATCCAAACAGAGTGGAGAAATGGAAGAGAAGGAATTGTGACGTGACCATGACCCGCTGGCAGG
>NW_006159716.1:7878413-7892003 GCF_000334495.1 Tupaia belangeri chinensis
CTTTCCCTCTTTATCTCTGTCTCTCTGATTCTAATGAGGGTATACACCACTCTAGCAATTAAAAAGGAGATGTATCACACACACAGACACAGACACACACACACAGAGGATGTAGAGAACTGTGTTCTGCCCTTCTGCCTTTCTCCACGTGAGGACGTGACAACCACGTGCTGTCTTGGGACAGAGATCCAGTCCTGCCCGCGCCTTGATCTTGAACTTCCTAGCCTCCAGAATTGCAAGAAATCAATTTCTATTGTTTACAAATGATCTAGTCTGTAATATTTTGCTACAGCAGCATTCATGCAGTGAGGCAGACAGGAAGAACAATTCCAGAGCAAAGGTGGGAGGGGAAGCTGCTAGAACTTAGTGAGTTGTTTGGATGCAGGGGATGAGCACCAGGGTGTCTGGGGCAGTGGGTAGATGGATACTGATACCATTCACTTACGTCAGAAATACTGCAGTAGCAGCAGGTGAGGTGGAACGAAGAGAGACTGGAAGCTCGGTTTGGGACCTGTTGAGTTTGAGCAGCCCAGAGGGCTTCCAGATGGAGGCATACTAATTGAATGTGCTGGCTGGGGCCTCCAGGTGGCTTGCACACGGTGCATGTCCAGGTGTGCCCAGAATCCTGACCGGATGGAGAATTGGAGAAAGAAGCTTGTCAGTGTGAACAGGCCCTGCTTTCTCTCTCTCTCTCACATGCACACAAACATGCACATGCCCTCTGGCGTGAGAAAACAACAAATGGCCCAGCCTGTCAGGGTGCTTCTCCGTTAAAGGAGTTTACTGACAGTAATTTAGGGAGGCCCTTGAACTTACCTGGTGGAGGTTCAAGGTGGAGAGTTCTGGCTTTAGCAGTCTGAGCATGTTGTTCTTTCGTTTGTGATCTCCTATCCTATTTGCATCAGTTTGGGAAAATATTATTTTTTGGAACAAGACATCATTTTCTGCCTTTAAATTTTAAAGGCTGTGGGATCAAACCAAATTAAAAACCTTTGATTAAAAAAAGAATTGGGGGAGATCAGCAGTTGGCATAATGGTTATGTCGCTGGACTCCCATGTAGTTGACAACAGTTCGAGTCCTAGACCCAGTGGCTTAAACTCATGCTAGGTGCATGTGTGTGCGTGCCCAAGACCTCGAGAGGAGAATGGAGAAGGGATTGCGGTGTGGCCATCCCCCCTGGAGGATGATTCCTGACTTTCTATCTCTCTGTCTCTCTCTCTGTCTTTAGCAAAAACTTCTCCAAAAAAGGATTTTTTTTTTGTATTGCTATGTTGTTTCCATTTTAAAGAAACTTTACTGCTAAAAATAACTTTGCAAAAAATGAACTTAGGGCCAGCCTCATAGCCTAGTGTTTAAAGGAGAAATACAGAGACAGTGAGAGGGAAAGGGAGAAAATCACCGCCTGGGGGGATGACCACGCTGCAACCCCCTCTCTATTCTCCACACACATGTACCCAGTGTGATTTTCAAGCTACTGTGTCCGGGACTTGAACCATGGTTGGCCATAGCAACATGACCGCTTAAGTCATCTGCAGGCCCCAAGATGATTCTTATAAGCATAAAATTTTTTTAGAGAGATTTTTTCTATAGGGTGTGTGTGCTCACTGGAGAGAAAGAGAGACTGAAAGGGAAAAATCACTTCACAGGGGGAAGGCCATGCCGCAATCCCTTCTCCTCCATTCTCCTCTTGGGATCTTAGCACACGTGCCCAGCATGAGTTTTTAGCTGCTGGGTCTGGGACTTGAACCACAGTCAACTATGTGGGAGTCCAGTGATGCAAACCATTAGCCATCTGCTGGTCTCCCAAACATAAATTTTTTTTTTAACTTTTTTTGGAGAGATTTTTGCTATAGGGCGCGTGTGCTCGCCAGACAGACAGAGAGAGACAGAGAGACAGAAACTGAGAAATCACCCCCCAGGGGGGATGGCCACACCGCAATCCCTTCTCCTCCATTCTCCTCTCGGGATCTTGGGCACGCACGCACACGTGCCCGGCGTGAGTTTAAGCCACAGGGTCCAGGACGCAAACTGCGGTTGACTACGTGGGAGTCCAGCGACAGCCATTACGCTAACTGCTGTTCCTCCAAACATAAAATTTTTGAATAGCAATTTAAAACATGAGGGGCCGGCAGGTGGTGTGGTGGGTAAGGGCGCTGGACACTACTGAGGTTTGAGTCCTAGACCTGGCGGTTTGCTTTCTCACTTTCTCTCTCTCTCTCCCTCTCACTCTGTCCAAATTAAAATAAGTAAACAAAGTTAAGTAAAGCCATTCTTAAAAAATAAACATGAAAGATGTCACAAACAATTCATGATTTATTACTGCATCAGCTGTAGAGGTGATTAGTGACATTGAGATTAAATGGTGACATCTCTTTTTGAGGAGATGGTGGAAGAAGCAGATTCCGTGAGGCAGACGTGCAGTCAGGAGGGATCCGCTGGATTCTTCAAGAGACCAAGGTCAAGGGTGCCAGATCCGAGTGGCTCACTAGCTCTCACCAAACTTCTTCAGTGAAGAAATTAGGGAGTGTGTTACGACACAGGCTAAACCGTTTTTTGGGGGTTTATTTGCCTTTTTAAAATATATTTTTTAAATTATTCATTTATTTATTTTTTGGAGAGGTTTTTGCTTCAACTCACCAGAAAGACAGAGAGAGACAGAGAGACAGAAAGCGAGAAATCACCCCCCAGGGGAACGGCCACACTGCAATCCCTTCTCCATTCTCCTCTCAGGATCCTAGGCACGCACGCACACGTGCCCGGTGTGAGTTTAAGCCGCTGGGTCTGGGACTTGAACCACAGTCGACTACATGAGAGTCCAGTGACATAGCCATTATACCAACTGCTGATCCCTAATATATCATTTATTTAATTAGGTTCTTGGCAAGAAATTGAGAACACCAATTTGTGAGGATCAGCTCCATTTGTAAGGGCAAACACAGGTCGCAGGAAACCCTGGAGCTGAGGAACAGCTTTGATGTTTGGTAAAACTTGTGAGTCCACAGCTCTCTGATCAACCTCGCGCTGCTCTGAAATCTCGTATTCTCCTTCTCTGTGTCGAAGATCTCACCTGCCTGGTGTCCGGCTTCCGCAGCTTCTTTTTCTTGAAGTAAGCATCGGTGAGGTGCTTTGGGATTTTTACTTTGCTAATATCAATTTCGTGGAGGTGGCAATGACAGATTTCTGGTGTGTTCTACGCAGTGGAACCTGACTGAGGACCAGAGGTCCAGTCACAAGTAGCAAGCCACCGCTCAGCTGCTTCAGGAAAACCAGCCTCTTGCTCTGTGGTGCCCAGGGAGGGTGACCAGATGGTCCCGGGAGTGACGCTGGCTCGCGGCTCTCTCACGTGCTCACTGAGGGGTTTTTTGCTGTGGCTCAACAGCTTTCGAGGCACATCTTCAGTGGGATAGTACCCAGGCACTGTGCGCAGTTTAACCACCCGGGTGTCACCATTCTTGTCCCCACCAGCTGGTTTCATGACAGTGGCAAGAACCTTCTCCATCTTCATCTTTTCAATTATGGTTGTCCTGGCCATGTTTCCTCTCGAACACGGCCTTCCTGGAAGACATGGTGGATTGGGAGTATCTGCCAATGCAACTAGGACTGGATTTCACGTGCAGTGTGGCTTCCCTTCCTTCAGCTTTTCAGCCTTGGGGTCACTCTTTTTATGTATTTATTTTTTTATAGAGAATTTTTTGCTATAGGGTGCTTGTGCTTTCTGGAAAGACAGAGAGGGACAGAGAGACAGAAAGCCAGAAAACAACCCCCCGGGGAGATGGACACAACGCCCCCGGGGAGATGGCCACACCGCAATCCCTTCTCCTCTAGTCTCTTCTTGGGATCTTGAGCATGCACGCACTCGTGCCCAGTGTGAGTTTAAGCTGCCAGGTCTGGGAATCGAACTATGGTCGCCTATGTGGGAGTCCAGCAACGTGCCCACTATGCAATCTGCTGGTCCCGGGGTCACCCTTTTGAACCTTGTCACTGGCGTCAGCCTTCTTGAGTTCTGGTTTCTTCTCCTTAGTATCTGTCTCCTCAACTTTTTCACCTGCCATCTTGTAGAGTGGGGAAGAGCAGGCTAAGCTGCCGTACATGGTTAGGTGGTGTACCACGGTGCGGGCTAAGCTGCTGCTGACAAACAGCCGGGCCAGCAGATGACCTAGCAGTTACGTCGCTGAACTCCTACATGGCTGAGCATGATTCGAGTCCTAGACCTGGTACCTTGAAAATCACACTGGGCGCGTGTGCGTGCGTGCCCAAGATCCCAGGAGGAGAATGGAGAAGAAAGGATTGCGGCGTGGCCATTCCCCTGGAGGGTGATTTCTCGCTTTCCCTCTCATTGTCTCTGTCTCTCTCTGGTGAGCGCACATGCCCTAAGGCATGTACCTCTTAAAAAACAAAACAGAGAGACCTCACACGAGACAGCGGTTTATTTAGAGTGGAGGTTTAGCTCTCTCTCAAGTAGCAAGGATCCACGGCTGATAGGGTGATTGCCATATTCAGCCCCAGCTTTCACGTCTGGCCCAAAGATCAGTTCTGATTGTGGCTAAGAAAGGAGGGAGGGAAAAGAGAAGGCGAGAGCACTCCCAGCTCTTCCGCGAGCAAGTAACCCTCTCTCGAGCATCACATCCGCTCACTCCCCACTGGTCCCGGGGCCACATGACGCTCCAAAGGGAGCAGGGAAGTGTGGTCATTAGCCGGGCTGCCGTGTATCTGGCGAAAGCTGAAAGTAAAGAGGGTAAATAGACATTGGAGAACGTCATCGGTCTGCCAGAGAGAGACCGATGGGAGCCTCGAACTCGTGTGAGGTTGTTAAGGAATCAGAAGAGGAAGTCTGTGGCCTGCTTCAGTGGAGTGGGAGACAGTGGACACAGCAGGGCCACAGGTACGAAACTAGACTACTTGTTACAGGATCGGATTATTATCCTACGTCATTAAAAAAAATCAGTTGTCGAGAATTCCGTTCAAAGGCATCTCTGAGCCGGCGGAGCTGGTGCCATGAGCAAAGCTCACCCTCCTGAACTGAAAACATGTATGGACAAGAAGTGATCATGGAAATTAAATGGTGCAGGCATGTCCAAGGAGCCCTGCGGGGACTTGATCCATTTCTGAGTCCTGTGATAGATGAAGGTGTGGCGACGGCGACTCGTGGGCCCCAGAACAATACTGGAGTGTGGTCACAGCAGGAAACAGTATCATCGTGTCAGGAGCCTCGGAGCGAGTATAAATAATGGCTGTTCAACAGAAAAACCCACGTCCCCTCGGCGACGGGCCTGTTTTACTGTGATGTAAAACTCAGGTCATGGACGTTGTCATAATAAACTTTTTGTTAAGTAAAAAAAAAAAAATCAATTGTTGGGACCAGCATATGGCGTAATGGTTAAATCGCCGGCCTCTCGTAGCCAACCATGGTTCAAGTCCTGGACCCGGTTGTTTAAACTCACACCGGGCGCGTGTGTGTGCGTGCCCAAGATCCCAAAGGAGAATGGAGGAGAAGGGATTGTGGCGTGGCCATCCCCCCTGGGGGGTGATTTCTCGCTTTCTGTCTCTCTGTCTCTGTCTATCTGGCAAGCGCACGCGCCCTATAGCAAAAATCTCAAAGAAAAATTTATTGTTAATACAAACATGGTCTGTTTTTATTCTTACCGATTTATTTGTGTTTTTTTTTAATTTGATGAACACTTGTGAATTCCTTGTTTGACTCAAGAAAACAGATGAACAATACCTCACATTTATGCATTAGCCCCTTTCTATCCCTAACCTCTGCACTTTAAAGGTAACCACTATCCCAAATTTTGTGTTTATTATTTCCTTACTTGCTGTTAGAGTTTTACTGGGGGACACGTGCACTCACCAGAGAGAGACAGAAACAATGGGAATGAAAGGAAGTGAGAACGTATCCCAAGGGGAATGGTCAAGCTGCAATCCCTTCTCCATTTCTCCCTCAGTATTTGGGCACACGTGCTCAGCATGTTTTTCCAGCCACTGGATCTAGGACTCTAACCTGCAATCAGCCATGTGGGATAAAGCCACTTTAACCACCACACCACTGGCTAGCCTCTCTTACTTTTTAAAAAAAATTTTAATTAACTATTTTTTATTATTTTTTTATTTGACCAGAGAGAGACAGAAAGAGGGAGAAAGAGAATGTGAGAAAGCAAGCTGCCAGGTTCAGGACTTGAACTGTGGTCAGCCATGTGGGAGTCCTAAACCTGAACCACCATACCTAATTTGCCTGCTCCAGCTCCTCTTACTTTTAAAATAAATTTGGGGGGCCAGCAGGTGACTTAGTGGTTAAGGCAGCTGGATGCCACATGGCCAATTCCTCCATGGTTAGAGTCCCAGACCTGACTGCTTGAAAAACATACCAAGCACCTGTACCTTCATGCCCAGTCCTGGGGGGAGGATGAAGGAGAGGGGATGGCAGGGCGGCCATCCCCTGCTGGGAGCCAATCTCTCACTTTCCTTCTCTGTCTCTCTCTCTCTGTCTCTGTCTCTTCCCACTGAGCACAAGTGCTCTATGGCAAAAATCTAAACATAAAATAAAATAAAGTTTTGTATATATATATATACATATATATATAAAACCAAACAATATATCATTTAATTTTAGTCATTTTTATAAGAATTATTTTATTTAACTTTATTTATTTATTCATTTATTTATTTTTAATTTGACCAGCGATGGGGGGGGGGGAAGGGAGGAGAGAAAGGGAGAAAGCAAGCCACCAGGGCTAAGACTCGAACTGTGATCAGCCATGTAGGAGTCTAGCACCCTTAACCACCACACCACCTGCTGGCCCTAATTTTAGTCATGTTTTAAGTTTATTAAAAGGTCGTCAGTACTGTGCATTCTCAATCTTGAAAAATATTTTACCTCAGTATGGAGTCCTACGTTAGTGGTCATTTTCTTTCTTTTTTTCTTTTTCTTTTTCTTACTGATTTCTACAGGGCATGTGTGCTTGTCAGAGAGAGAGAGAACCCCTCCAATGGGGCGTGTTCGTGCCACGATCCTTTTCCTCCAGTTCTTTATCTCGTTGGGATCCTGGGCACATAGGCATACTTGCCTGGCATGTTTTTTGAGCCACCAGGGCCAGGATTTGAACTGTGGTCAGGTACGTGGGAGCCGGCTTTCTCTATATAGCACTTAACTGCTGTGCTACAGGCTGGCCTGGCAGTCATTTTCTTTACCCCAGTTAAAATGTAGTTTGGTTGGACTGTGATGTCCTTAAGAAGTCTGTAAAGCTGCTCTTTGAAGGAAAAGCTTCCCTCCTACCAGGTGGAGCAGTACTGTCCGTCTCTGGGCGGGTCTCCTCTCATTTGCCTACTGGCAGTCAGTTAGGGGTCTTGAATTGGGGCATCCGTGTTTTTCCTCAGTTGTGCAAATCCTCGGCTGTTTTTCCTTCATCCATGCTGCTCCATTCTCTCTCTTCTCTCTTAGAACATCCTCCTATACTTTTCATGCCTCTTAATTTCTCACTCATAGGTTTAGTCTGTTTTTTCTGTCCTGAACAACTGAATACCACACTGGGTAATTTATAAGGAATGAGCCCATGGTTTTAGAGCTTCAAGGCCAAGGGGCTGCATCTGGTGAGGATCTTCTTGGCGGATACTCTCTGCAGAGATTCAAAGCAGTGCAGGGCATCACGTGGAGAGCCAGAGCGAGACCGGCGCATGTGTGTTTGTCTCATTCCCTCCTTTTAAACCCTCCAGGAGTCTACCAAGAATCTACCCTATGAGGCCGGCAGGTGGCGTAGTGGTTAAGGGTGCTGGACTCCCACGTGGCCAACTGTGCTTAGTCTTGGACCTGGTGGCTTGCTTTCTTGCTTTTTCTCTCTCTCTCTCTCGCTCTGTCCCTCTCTGGTCAAATTCAAAACAAATAAATACATAAATAAGTTAAATAAAATAATTCTTTTTAAAAAAGAGTCTATCCTCATTATCTTGTCTAATCCTGGTCTCCTTCCTAAGGCCCCACTTTTTAACACAATGTTGTATTTCAAATGTACACAACATAGAGTAATGACAAGTGTTCGAAATGATGTTTACTGTCCGGACTTGGTGACTGCACGATGTATATGTGTTTTGAAAAATCATGCCATATCCCTTCCAAAAAAATAATAATAATAAAATTAAAATTTTAAAATTTTAAAAAGGGATCAGCAGTTAGCGTAATGGCTATGTCGCTGGATTCCCATGTGGTCAACCGCAGTTCAAGTCTCAGACCCGGCGGCTTAAACTCACGCCAGGCGCATGTGTGTGCGTACCCAAGATCCCGAGAGGAGAATGGAGGAGAAGAGATTGAGGCGTGGCCATCGCCCCCACTGAAGGTGATTTCTCGCTTTCTGTATCTCTGTCTCTCTCTGTCTCTCTGGCTAGTGCACACGCCCTATAGCAAAAACCTCTCAAAAAGAAAAAGAAAAAAAAGAAAAATCAGGCCATACCCCTTCAACATGTAAAACTACCAGGGTCAGCATGTGGTGTGGTGGTTAAACTAGACTCCCACATGACTGAGCATGGTTCAAGTCCCAGACCTGGCAGCTTGAAAATCATACCAGGCACATGTGCATGTGTGCCTAAAATCCTGAGAAGAGAATGAAGGAGAAGGAACTGTAGTGTAATCATTTCTGCTGGGGGGTTATTTCTCACTTTCCCTCTCTCTGTCTCTCTCCAGTGAGTGCACATGCTCTATGACAAAAACCTAAAAAAAAAAAGTAAAACTATTATTATGTAAATTAAAATTGCGTAACAGTGGCCAGCAGGTGGCGTAGTGACTGAAGTCCACGGCAGTTCAAGTTCCACACCAAGTGGCTTTTAATTTATTGCCACTGGATGTGTGTGTGCATACGGCAGTTCAAGTTCCGCACCAAGTGGCTTGAAATTCATGCCAAGTGCATGTGTGTGCACATGTGGTGCAGCCATTCCCCAAGGGGGCAACTTCCTGCTTTTCCTCTCTCTCTCTCTCATGAGCACACACGGCACTATAGCAAATTAAAAAAATAATAATGATGATGATAAATGAAAATAAAGAATTCCTCTAAAAAAAAAACCTTTTGGGGGCCAGCAGGTGGCATGGTAGTTAAGGTGTTGTACTCCCACATGGTCAACTATGGTTTGAGTCCTGGATCTGGCAGCTTGCTTTCTCCCTTTCTCCCTTTCTCTCTGTGTCTCTTTCTGATAACTAGAGCAAGTTAAAAAAATAATAATAATGAGGGACCAGCAAGTGGTGTGGTGGTTGAAGCACTGGACACTCCCATATGACTGACCATGGTTCAAGTCCCAGACCTGGTGGCTTTCTCCCTCTCTATGGTCAAATTAAAATCAATGAATGAATGAATAATGATGATGATGAAATAAACTATTTTTTTTAAAAATACCTTTTGTAATTTATGTTACCAGTCCACCAAAAACCAGTTACAGTTCCAATGTCTGAAGGAGAATTTTCTCCCCATCTGCTCAGTGCAGTACTAAGTCAACTATTCTTGGAGACCCCTGTGAGAACTACTTATGTCACCACTAGGGGGCCACAGCTAGCACAGGGAAGGCTTCCCAACAGACGCCCTACATGGCCGGTCCTGAGCCTTGATTTCATACCTCTGTCCTGCAAGGCTATCACAGTGAAATTCAAGCTCGCCTAGATTGGCAAATAACGTTAAAGCAGAACTGACTACCGTGTTTGTTTACTTCTCCCAGTTCTTTTTCCTTTCCTTTTCTTTTCTTTTTTTTTGCCATATAGTGTATGTGTTCAACAGAGAGAGACAGAAAAGGAAAGTGAGAAATCGCCCCTGAGGGCAGACGGTTATGTCGCAATCCCTTCTCCTCCATTCTCCTCTAAGAATTTGGAACACACACACACGCACACACACTTGCACACACACACACACACACTCCTGGCATGAATTTCAAGCTGCTGGGTCCGGGACTCAAACCGTGGTCAGTCACGTGTGAATCCAGGGCCTTAACCTCCATACCACCTGACGCCCGCCCCCCCCCATCAGTTTTAAAGTCTGTCTTCTCTAGGCAGCTGTTCTGTGGTTTCCATCGTTTTCTCTGTCGTTTCTCCAAGGTGGCTTGGGAAGGAGGCAGGAGGCCTAGGGTTCTACGGCGTTGGCAGGAGCTGGAACTGCCCCTTCTCTTGTCTGTCCTCACAGGGGTCTCGGCATGAAATGGCGGCGCTGTTGTGGGATCACCCCCAAAATGGGCACAGTGCTGTCAGCCGTCTTTACCATCATGGCCACAGACCTGTACCTCATCTTCGAACAGAAATACCTACAAGACAACAACTGCACCAAGGCCAGCCAGCAGGACAGGCGTGCGGGTAACACCGTCTACCAGTTCGCCATCTGCTCCAGTGCCACCATCGTCCTTCTCCTGTCTGTCGTCACCATCTTTGTCAGCTGCTTCCTTCTGTACTCCGCGTATGCCCAGGTCTACAAGGGCCTGATGATCTATGTCATCTGGATATTCTTCTATGAAATTGTGAACCTTACCATCCAAATTTTGACCAACGACAACTTGGACATCCTAGAGGTCAGAGTGATGCGCTGGTTCGGCCTGGTGTCCCGCGTACTCGCGCACTGTTTCTGGATGTATTTTGTCATTACCTACGCCTCCAAAATGTACAAAGAGCAAAACCAGGGCCGTATATTTCCCCACAGCAGACGGATCTCTACAAATGATGGGGACTCTCCACAGCGAAAATCCAAGATTATCAGCTTTATCCACCATTACAATGAGTAAGATTGGCCCTCTTCCTCCCCAGAGAGATTGTTCTCAGGGTAGTTCTCTCTCTCTCTCTCTCTCTCTCTCTCTCTCTCTCTGTCTCTTTTGCTGAGCAATTCAGTATGTAGAGACCTTACTGCCACTTTTCCAGGGGCATGTGAAAACATATGTGATTACAATCATGATCAGAACATCTTACTCATTGAAGGTGTTTCGTTAAAGGACATTATTATTTATCAAATCCTCACTTGAGTTTCACCTTTTTTTTTTTTTTAAAGAGAGGTTTTTGCTATAGGGTGCGTGCACTCGCTAGAAAGAGAGAGACGGACAGACAGAAAGCGAGAAAGCACCCCCCAGGGGGGATGGTCACGCCGCAATCCCTTCTCCTCCATTCTCCTCTCGGGATCTTGAGCATGCACGCACACGCGCCCAGCGTGAGTTTAAGCTACCGGGTCCGGGACTCGAACCGCAGTCAACTACGTGGGAGTCCAGCCATTACGCCAACGGCTGGTCCCGAGTTTCACCTTCCTTTTACTTTATTGGTTAACTAAGTAACTTCCTTTACTTTAGCGGTTAGCTAAGAGGGCAAAGGAATGAAATGAAGCTGAACTGAAGTATGACAATGCCTTATCTCGGTGTCCTCATTAACCTTCGAGCCCTCTAGCTCTCCAAGCCTGGGTACATCTCATTTGTCTCAGAATTTTACAGCACGAAGGCTACTGTCGTCCTTAGGGTAGGCTTGTGCCATGGCTTCCCTCCTATTTCTTGTATTTTACATTCCAGATAAGTAAAGGAATAAAACGAGAGAAAAACTCACTCTGCCGTTGCTGTCCCAAGTCCTCATCCCTGCAAGGAGTATGAAAGGCATTTGGTTCATCGAAAAGTATGTGTTGGGGCCAGCGAGTTGTATGGTGGTTAAGGTGCTGGGCTCCCACATGGCAAATCACGATTCGAGTCCCAGACCTGGCAACTTGCTTTCTCTCTCTCCAGTGAGCACGCATGACCTAGAGCAAATTAAAAAATACTAATAAAGTAATAATCGTAGTAAAAGTATGTATTAAATTGATCTCTGTGTCTGTCATTGAGATCTTCACTATGGAGAGTAGGGAAATACAAAATACAAAAAAAAAAAAAAGTATAGGTATAAGATAGGAAACCTGACCTTGAGGTATGTTGTAGTTTAGTGAGAGATTAAGTTATTGTTTGTTGGGGGACTAGCAGGTGGCATAGTGGTTAAGACACTGGACTCCCACATGGCTGACCACGGATTGAGTCCTGGACCTGGCGGCTTGCTTTCTCACTTTTCCTCTCTGTCCCTCTCTCTGTCTCTCTGGTCAAATTAAAAAATACTAATATGAGACCAGCAGATGGCGTAATGGTTATGTTGCTGGACTCCCATGTAGTCGATCGCGGTTGGAGTCCTGGACCCAGCAACTTAAAACTCATGCCGATGTGTATGCATGCCCAAAATCCCGAGAGGAGACTGCAGGAGAATGGATTGCGTCATGGCCATCCTCCCTGAGGGACAATTTCTGACTTTCTGTCACTCTGTCTCTCTCTGTCTCTTCAGCTAGTGCATGTGCCCTATTTAAAAAAAAAATCTACATATAAAAATAAATAAGTAAATAATAGAATTATTTTATTTATTTATTTATTTAGAGAGGTTTTTGCTATAGGGTGCATGTACTGGCCAGAAAGACAGACAGAGACAGAGAGACGGAAAGTGAAAAATCACCCCCTAGGGGGTATGGCCACACCACAATCCCTTCTCCTCCATTCTTCTCTCAGGATCTTGGGCATGCACACACACACGCCCCACGTGAGTTTAAGCCACCAGGTCCAGGACTCTAACTGCAGTTGACTACATGGGAGGTGGTTCGTGTCCTGGACCTGGTGGCTTAAATTCACACCGGGCATGTGTGCGTGCATGCCCAAGATCCCGAGAGGAGAATGGAGGAGAAGGGATTGCGGCGTGGCCATCCCCCTGGGGGAGGGGGAGGTGATTTCTCGCTTCTGTCTCTCTGTCTCTTTCTGTCTTTATGGTGAGTGCATGTGCCCTATATCAAAAACCTCTCCCCAAAAGAAGAAAAAAAAATTAAAAATAAAAATAAATTACTGTTCGTGAGTCAATTAGCTGATCATGTAAGATAGTTTATGATTATACATTTTAACAGATCAGAAAACTTCACTTTGATTTTTTCCTTAAATGTTAGGTAGATTCAACAATGAAACCATCTGAACCTGGAGATTTCTTTGTGGAAAGTTTAAAAATACAAATTCAATTTAAAAGAGAGAGAGTGCTCGCTTTGGCAGCACATATACTAAAACTGGAACCATGCAGAGAAGAATAGCATGGCCCTGCACAAGGATGACACGCAAAATCGCAAAGCAGTCCATATTCTTTATATGGAATCATTTTATTATAAATTGTTCTTTAATTTTTCAATAAATTCTTTTTTTGTTTGTTTTGGAGAGGTTTTCGCTATAGGGCGTGTGCGCTCGCCAGACAGACAGAGAGAGAGACATAGAGACAGAAAGCGAGAAATCACCCCCCAGGGGGGATGGTCACGCCGCAATCCCTTCTCCTCCATTCTCCTCTCGGGATCTTGGGCACACACGCACACGCGCCCGGCGTGAGTTTTAAGCCACCAGGTCCAGGACGCGAACCACAGTCGACTACGTGGGAGTCCAGTGACATAGCCATTACGGTAACTGCTGGTTCCCAATTTTTCAATAAATTCTTAAAATGTTTTTAAAAAATAAAATAAAAGAGAGAGAAAGAGAACTATTCAGGTTAATTTTTTTTAAGAGGTTTTTGCCTTAGGGCACTTGCACAAGAGAGAGAGAGAGAGAGAAACAGAGACAAGGCAAAG
>NW_006159716.1:7892034-7894350 GCF_000334495.1 Tupaia belangeri chinensis
GGATGGCTCCATCCAATCCCTTCTCCTCCATTCTCCTCCCAGGTCTTCGGCATGCATACACACATGCTTGGCATGAATTTCACCAGGTCTGGGACTCAAACCGTGGTTGGCCACGTGGGAGTCCAGTGACGTAATTGCTACACCATCCGCTGGCCCCAGGGCACCTATTTCTCCTTAAGTAAGCTTGAGTTTCTGTCTTTCAAGGAATTTATCCATTTCATCTAAGTTGTAAAGTTTACTGCCATAAAGTTACTGATAATGTTCCCTTTTTCCCATTTATTTATTTATTTTAGATTTTTGCCATACGGCGCATGCGTTCACTGGAAAGAGACAGAAAATGAGAAATAATCCCCCAGGGGGGATGGCCACACCACAATCCCTTCTCCTCCATTCTCCTCTAGAGATTTTGGGCACTCGTGCACATGCACCCTGCATGTTTTTCAAGCCAACAGGTCTGGGACTTGAACCACAGAGTTGGCCATGTGGGATCCAGTGCCTTAACCAACATACCACCTCCTGGAACACCCTTATTATCTTTTTATTTGTAAAATGTGTAGTGGTTTTATTGCCCTCATTCCTGATATTGCTAATCTGTGCTCTTTCTCTCTCTTTCTGAGCAGTCTGGCTAGGAGTTGACCAGTTTTTTTGTTTGTTTGTTTTGTTTTATGAAACTAGCTTTTGTTTCATTGACTTTATTGCTTTTCTGTCTTGTATCAAATTGATATCTGCTTTGATCTTTATTTTCTTTCTTTTACTTAATTTGGGTTTAATTTACTCTTCCTTTTGTACTTGCTTTTTTTTCTTTTTTTTTGGAGAGGATTTTGCTATAGGGCGTGTGCATTCACCAGAAAGACAGAGAGAGACAGAGAGACAGAAAGCGAGAAATCACCCCCCAGGGGGGATGGCCACACCGCAATCCCTTCTCCTCCATTCTCCTCTCGGGATCTTGGGTATGTACGCACACACGCCTGGCATGAGTTTAAGCCACCGGGTCCGAACCTCGAACCACGGTTGACTACATGGGAGTCCAGCGACATAGCCATTACACTAAATGCTGGTTCCCTTTTTATACTTTCTTAAGATAAAATCTGAGGTCATTGATTTAAGACTTTTCTTACTTTCTAACGTAGACATTTAGTTCTATAAACTTCCCCAGGGGGTAGTGGTTTAGCTCTGTGCCTGTATCCCCAATGGCCACCTGGGCTCAAATCCTGGCCCCAGAACCTTGAAAAACATGCCAGGCGTGTATGCCTTTACGCCCTGAAGGAAGGGAGAAATAGAGGGAAAATGCTGCAATGTGACTGTACCCCATTGGGGGGTGTTTTCTTTCTCTCTCTCTTACCCCCACTTTGGTGACCCTACCTGCCCTCTAGGAAAACAAAAGGCAAAGAACAAAAAGCCCCAAATTTCCCTCAACATGCTACTTTAATGGCATCACACACGTTTTGACATTTCGTGCTTTCATTTTCAGTCAGCTCAAAAGACTTTCTAATTTCCTTCTCCTCCATGTCTCCTTTCAGGCTTTTAGGCATGCACACACATATGCTCAGCATGTTTCTCAAGCCACTTGAACTGGGGCTGGCAATCATCCACGTGGATCCAGTTCCCTTGCAGGACTTCTCATTTTTCTCTCCTGTTTGTGTTATTAACCACCAGGCCATGGGGCCAGTCCTGGCTCTTGCTTTCTTCTTTAATCTGACAATCTCGGCCTTTTAATTGGGCTACTTAGACCATGTACATTGTCATTGTTATTTGTCCCATTTGTTTGTTTCTTTTACCTACTTTTATACCTTCTTTGGGATCAACTTGATCTTTTTTTTATGTTTCCATTTTTTCTCTCCTTCGTTTCCTGATTAGCTATAACAATTTTATATTATTTTAGTGGTTGTTCTAGCATTTATGGTATCCATACTCAGCTGACCACAGTCCACCTTCAAGTGGTATTATGCCACTTCATGTATAATATAAGAACCTTGGGGCCAGCAGATAGAGTAATGATTACGTTGCTGGACTCTCGCATAGTTGACTCCAGTTTGGGTCCCAGACCCAGTGGCTTAAAACTCACACCGGGCGTGTGTGCGTGCGTGCCCAAGATCCCAAGAGGAGAATGGAGGAGAAGGGATTGCAGCATGGTCATCCCCGCTGGGGGGTGATTTCTCGCTTTCTGTCTCTCTGTCTCTCTCTGTCTGTCTGGTGAGCACACGCGCCCTATAGCAAACACCTCTCAAAAAAAAAAAACAAACAAACAGGGACCAGCAGTTAGCGTAATGGCTATGTCGCTGAACTCCCACATAGTCGACCGCGGTTCGCGTCCCC
>NW_006159716.1:7894364-7897402 GCF_000334495.1 Tupaia belangeri chinensis
GCCCTCTCTGTGTCTCTCTCTGGTTAAATCTTAAAAAAAAAGAAAGAATAAATAAATAATTATTTGAAAGCCAACAACTTGCAGTACTTCTCATTTTCCTCTCCTATTTGTGCTGTTGTTGTCAAACATTTTACTTTTATAAATATTGTAAACTTCATCTCACATTGTTACTGTTTTTGCTTAAATAGTGAACTATTAGGCTGGCCTCTTAGCTTTCCCTCTCTCTCTGGGAGTGCACATGCTCTCTGGCAATATATATATATTTTTAATAGTAAATTATCTTTTTTTCATTATTTATTTATGCATTCATCTTTTTTTTTTTAATTTGACCAAAGTTAGACACAGAGAGAGAGAGAGGGAAAGTGAGAAAGCAAGCCACCAAGTCCAAGACTTGAACCGTGGTCGGCCACCTGGGAGTGTCCAGTGCCTTAACCACCATGCCACCTGCCAGTCCCAAATTATCTTTTTTTTTTTTTAAGTGTATTTCTGGGGTCTAGAAAGTGGTGTGGTTGTTGGGGCACTGGATTCCCACTTGCTGACGCAGTTCAAGTCCTGGATCTGGTGGCTTGCTTTCTCACTTTCTCTTTAGCTATCTCTCTCTCTAGTGAGTTCATGTGCCCTATACAAGTTAAACAATAATGATAATAAATCATTCTTTTTTTGAGGGGAGCAGGGGAGGGGTTTTTGATATAGGGCACATATACTCGCCAGAAAGACAGACAGAGACAGAGAGACAGAAAGCAAGAAATCACACCCCACGGTGGATTGCGATGGACAATCCCTTCTCCTCTATTCTCCTCTCGGGATCTTGGGCACACATGCACGCGTGCCCAGCGTGAGTTTAAGCCACTGGGTCCAGGACTCAAACTGCGGTCAACTACACAGGAGTCCAGCAATGTAGGCATTACACCATCTGCTAGTCCCAAATAATTCTTTTTTTTTTTTTTAAGTGCATTTCTGAGCCAATTTATGGCCTGATGTTTAAAGTGACTGGATCCCACGTGGCCAGCCACGTGGTTTGAGTCCTGAACCCGGTGGCTTGAAAACCACATTGGGCTCATGTGAGTGCATACCCAAAATCCCAAAAGGAAGGAGAGATGAGGCGGATGGGATTGCAGCGTAGCCATGCCCCACAGCGGGTGCTTTCTTGCTTTCCCTCTCTCTTTTTCTCTCTCTCACGGTACGTGTCATCTGGCAAAGAAAAAGTGGATTTCTTCCTTTCATGAACAAGAAAGGGAGAGAGAGTGAGAGAGATGTAGAGATATAGAGAGACAGGCACCCCCATCGAGGTCCCCACAGCCTGATTCACTCCCAACCCCCAGCCTCAGCCAACGCCCAGTCATGGGCACAGGTTCCCCACCGCGTTCAGGAGGTCACCACAGCCCTCCCACGGCCCAGCCTCACAGAACCTTACTGCTGCACTGTCACCGAGCCCTGTAAGGAGCTTTCGAAGGGAAGATGAGTATCTGGGGACTTCACCCACGATGTTACCCTTTCTGGTGCTGTTCATCCCTTCTTCCCAATCCGGATAGCTATCTGCTATCAATCTTCTTCCTGAAGCGCTTCCTTTACAATTTGTTGAAGTGTAAATTTCTTGCTGATAAATTCTTTCAGCTTTCCTATGTCTAAAAAGGTTGACTTCACTGTTTTCTTTTCCTCCTCCAGATTTTTTTTTTTTTTTTTTTTTTTTTTATCACAGGGTTCTTGCACTCACTGGAGAGAGAGAGAGAGAAACAGAGAGAGAGGGAAAGTGAGAAATCGCCCCCGCCCCCCAGGATGAGATGGTCATGCTGCAATCTCTTCCCCATTCTCCTCTTTGGATATGGGGCATGCACACACACGCTTTTGGTGTGTTTTTCAAGCCACTGGGTCCGGGACTCAAACCATGGATTCAGCCATGTGTGATCCAGCACCTTCACCACCACGCCACCTGCTGGCCCTCACCTCCATTTCTTAACATCTATTTTTTTGGTTGACAGAGGGCACATGTGCTTATCAGAGAGAGAGAGAAAGAGGAAACTCACGTGCCGGTAATGTGCGATCATGCCACGGTCTCTCCCCCTCTAATGTCCATCCTTTTGGGATTGTGGACATGCATGCACACACACCTGGAGTGGTTTTTCAAGCCGCCAAGGCTGGGATTTGAACCGTGGTGCACCAAGAGGGATCTGGCTCCCTTAACTACTAAGCTGTGGGGCTGGCCTAAGGGTTTCAATTTCGTCGCATTCTCTCCAACACTTGTTACATTCTGTTTTGTTTTAAATTTTGCCAGCAGGTACATGCACTTGCCAGGGAGAGAGAGAGAGAGAGAGAGAGCACCCCCCACCCCATAGCACATGGTCACATTCACTTCTCCATTTCTCCAACCTGTCAGGATTTGGGGCATGCGTGAACATGCACCCGGTATGTTTTTCAAATTACCAGATCCAGGACTCAAACTGTGCAGTTGGCTATGTGGAATCCAGCTCTCCTAACCACCAGTCTACGGGATGGCCTGTGTGTTCTATTTTGCTTTGTTTTGTTTGCTGTTTCTTCTTTTATTTTCTTTCTTAATGTTTATTTATTCTATGAGTGAAAAAGAGAGAGAGACAGCACCACCAACAAGGTCTTGATGCCACGACCCATCCCCAGCTTTAGCCAGCCTGGGTCACATGACCAACATACTCAGGGAGGTCTCCAGACGCGAATGGCAAGCTTCCCACGTGGGTGTGCCCCGTAGAGTACTGTGCTTTATGCTGAGCCACCGTCCGGCTCTATTTTCTACGCTTTTGATAGCAGCCATCCCAGTAGATGTGAAATGACATCTCATTGTGGTTTGGGTTTGCATTTCTCTATGATGAGTGATATTGAATAAAGACCATTTGTATATCTCCTAGAGAAATACTTTCTACAATGCCTCTGCCTATTTTTTGGAATTATTTTATTTAACTTTTATTTATTTATTTGCTTATTTTAATCTGATCAGAGAGGGACAGAGCAAGAGAGAGAGAGAGAAAGTGAGAAAGCAAGCCGCCAGGTCCAGGACTTAAACCTGGCCA
>NW_006159716.1:7897433-7908898 GCF_000334495.1 Tupaia belangeri chinensis
TTGGCCTTGTGGGAGTCCAGTACCCTTAACCACCACGCCACCTGTCGGCCCCTCCTCTGCCTATTTTTAAAGCAGGTTTTCTTGTTGTTTGTTCAGTTTTAGAAGTTCTTTATATATTCTCTATATTAACTCTTTATCATATATATGATTTGCAAATATTCTCTCCCATTGTGTGTGTTGCCTTTTCACTCGATTTATTGTATCCTTTGTTGCTCGGAAGTTTCAAATTTTGAAACTTACCTTTTTTTTTTTCCTTTGTTGCCTTTGGTGTTATTTCCAAGAAATCATTGCCGAACCTAATGTCATGAAACTTTTCCTCTATGTTTTCTTATAAGGGTTTTATAGCTTTAACTTTTACATTTAAGTCTTTGATTCATTTTGAGTTCATTTCTGTTTATAGTGTAAAAAATGGTTCAACGTGGGGCCAGCAGGTGGCATGGTGATTAGAGGCACTGGACTCCCACATGGCTGACCACAGTTTGAGTCCAGGACCTGGCAGCTTACCTTCTCTCTGTCTGTCTGTCTCTCTACAGTGTGTGCACATACCCTATAGCAAATTTAAAAAATAATAATAACAGAGGGTCCAGCAGGTGGCATGGTGGTTAAGGCACTAGACTCCCACATGGCCACCCACAGTTTGAGTCCTGGACCTGGTGGCTTCCTTTCTCACTTTCCTCTTTATTTCTTTCTTTCTTTGTTTCTCTCTGGTCAAAATTTAAAATAATAATAATAAATAAATAAAATTAAATAAAAGAATTTTTTTTAAAAAAAGAAAACAAGATGGAAGTAGAATTACATAATATGAATGTGCTTAATGCCACTGAACTGTATACTGTAAAGGAGTTAAAATGGGGATGGTGGGGCCAGCAGGTGGTGTAGTGGTTAAGGTGCTGGACTCCCACATGGCTGGCTGTGGTTCAAGTCCCAGACCTGGCAGCTTGCTTTCTCTCTTGCCCTTTCTCTCTCTCTCTCTCTGTCAAGTTAAAACACTAAAAATAATAATAACAAAATAAATAAATATTTTTTTTAAAAAATTGAATGACCCCGTAGTTGGACTCCACTTGGCCAACCATAGTCCAAATCCCACCCCGTAGTGTGTGAAAAACACACTAGGCACATGTGCATGTGTGCCTTAAATCCTTGCAGGATGGAGAAATGGAGACGGGTTAGTGGTGTGACTACGCCCCACTGGAGGGTGTATTCTCCTTCTCTTTGTCTCTCTCTCTCTCTCTGGCAATTAAAAAAAAAAAGGCTAAGATAGTAAATGAGATGTTATGTATATTTTACTGTATTGGGGTTGACCTGGTGAATGAGGAGGAGAGGCTGGAAGGAGGCCTGTGTGCGCTCGTCTGTGTAATGACAGGAGGACCCTATTCAGGTCAAATCAGCAAGAGGCCAGGCCAGGCTCCCGCCGTGGCCGTCCACTGACGGACAGCAGCCGGAGGACAGGCGTGCGTTCCCCTGGAGTGTGACCATCTCCTTGTCGCCTCCCCTCGCAGGGGTAGCTCACCAGTTTGGTGAGTGAGGAGGAGAGAGGTTTGATCACGAGACCTCTGAATGGGAGCCAGTAAGAAGGTGATCGCCCAGCTTTGGGCTCTGGGCCCTCAGTGACCCCACACTGTCTGGGGCCAGCCTCGAGTCCAAGTCTAACCTACATGGCAGCTGGCGGTCTGCCTGCTGGGCTGCGCCTGCACGGGGGCGGCTGTGTCAAGGCGTCTTTGTCCTAGGAGGAGAAGATAGCATGTCTTGCATCCACAAACGTCCCATTCACTTGCTGCTGGCCAAACCCTGTGGTTAGGACAAGGCTGAGGCACACCCGGTGAGCAAAGCAGGAAACTTCCTTTTCTAAGAGCTTGGAAGGAAAGAGGGTCTGAGGAGGGTCAGGATGATTCTAAGCCGGGGTCCCCGACCTATGGGGGCAGACTGGTGCTGGTCCGTGGCCTGCTGGGGGCCGGGCTGCAGAGCAGTGCCAGTCTGGCCCGTGGCCTCCTGCCTCTACCACTGGGCTGCACAGTGGTGGGTGAGTAGTGGACAAGCAGGGGAGGCTTCGTGCGTGTGCGTACGCATGCGTGTGCGTGTGTGTTTGCAGCCACTCATCTCTTCCACGGCCGCCTGGGCTCTGTCTCCAGGTGGGTCAGTGTAGTATTGAATTATTTTTTAATTATTCTTATTTCATTTTATTTATTTATTCATTTTATGTTAAGTTGACCAGAGAAAGATACAGGGAGAGGGTCAGAGGAAAAGTGAGAAAGCAAGCCACCAGGTCCGAGACTCGAACCGTGGTCACCTATGTGGGCGTGTCCAGCGCCTTAACCACCACACCACCAGCATGCTGGTCCCCGGGTGTAGTATTGAATTCTCATGGGAGCTCAAACCCTATTGTCACGCGATTGTATATAGCAATGTGGTAGTTGTGAAAATGGGGTGCATGACGGATGTGGTGAACCTGGGTCATCTGGGGACCAGCCCCTGCCCCCTGACAGTGGAGGGGTTATCTTCCATGAGGCCAGCCCCTGGTGCTGGGAAAGTTGGGGACCACGGCTCTAAGCCCTTGCGGAGCCATGACAGCTTTTTGACTTCAGAGAGACAAATACCTCAGAGAGGAGCCCAGAACACCTTCCATCATTATTCTAGCTATCGGAGCCTCCTAATCCCATGAACCCACACCTACGGGAACACGCCTTCTGCTCCCTTAAACCAGAGCTGGAGCTGGAATGGCAGATACTCCAAAGGCAGCCACCGTGGAGTATTCCAGCCCGGGGCCTCCGGTGGTGTAGTGGTTAAGGGGCTGGATCCCAGATGGCCCACTGCGTGGTTTGAGTCTCAGACCCAGTGACTTGAAAACCATTCTATGTATGTGTGTGTTTGCATGCGTGCCCCAGATCCTGAAAAGAGAGAGAAACGGGGGAGAAGGGATTGTGACATGACCATTTTCCCTAGGGAGGGCTTTCTCCTCTCCTCTGCTTCTGTCTCGCTATCTGGCAAGTGTGCATACCTTTTGGCAATACATAAATAACAAAAAACAGATATAGGGGGCGGCAGGTGGCGTGGTGGTTAAGAGCGCTGGGCTTCCACATGGCTGACTATGGTTCGAGTCCCGGACTTGGCTTGCTTTCTCACTTTTCCAGCGCCTTAACCACCACACCACCAGCATGCTGGTCCCCGGGTGTAGTATTGAATTCTCATGGGAGCTCAAACCCTATTGTCACGCGATTGTATATAGCAATGTGGTAGTTGTGAAAATGGGGTGCATGACGGATGTGGTGAACCTGGGTCATCTGGGGACCAGCCCCTGCCCCCTGACAGTGGAGGGGTTATCTTCCATGAGGCCAGCCCCTGGTGCTGGGAAAGTTGGGGACCACGGCTCTAAGCCCTTGCGGAGCCATGACAGCTTTTTGACTTCAGAGAGACAAATACCTCAGAGAGGAGCCCAGAACACCTTCCATCATTATTCTAGCTATCGGAGCCTCCTAATCCCATGAACCCACACCTACGGGAACACGCCTTCTGCTCCCTTAAACCAGAGCTGGAGCTGGAATGGCAGATACTCCAAAGGCAGCCACCGTGGAGTATTCCAGCCCGGGGCCTCCGGTGGTGTAGTGGTTAAGGGGCTGGATCCCAGATGGCCCACTGCGTGGTTTGAGTCTCAGACCCAGTGACTTGAAAACCATTCTATGTATGTGTGTGTTTGCATGCGTGCCCCAGATCCTGAAAAGAGAGAGAAACGGGGGAGAAGGGATTGTGACATGACCATTTTCCCTAGGGAGGGCTTTCTCCTCTCCTCTGCTTCTGTCTCGCTATCTGGCAAGTGTGCATACCTTTTGGCAATACATAAATAACAAAAAACAGATATAGGGGGCGGCAGGTGGCGTGGTGGTTAAGAGCGCTGGGCTTCCACATGGCTGACTATGGTTCGAGTCCCGGACTTGGCTTGCTTTCTCACTTTCCTTCTCTCACTCTGTCCCTCTCTGGTCAAATTAAAAATAATAAAAATAATCATGAATAAGTAAATAAGAGGAAAAAACATGGAGTATCCCAGCCCACCAGTGTAGTCACCTGTAGCTAGCTTGGTCAGAACAGGGCCTGGACCGCGTGTCTGCTCACTTCCAGCCCGTGGCATATCCACGCGCTGCCACTGCTCTTGGCTCCCCCGTTTACACCTCGCGTCTGAGGGGATTTGTCCTGGGCTGTCCTGGGATGATTTGTCACGTATCCCATGATTTTTTTTTCCCCTGCAGGAGCTGCTCTGGTAGAACAAGCATAAAATGAATGCCAAGGTGTTCTCCTTCATGGCGGGCATCTTCTCCATCCTCAGCACCATCCAGTTCTGCATCATTGACCTGAACCAGGTCACATATGTCGGCTACGAGGACAGGTTCAACATCTACACCGACACCAAGTCTAAGCTGGTCTCTTGGATCCTCGCCCACAAGTACACCATCAGCATTGTCCTGTCCACCACCACGATCCTTATCAGCTACCTCCTCCTCTGCTGCATCCACAGGAATACCTACCCGGGGCTGCTGGTCTATGCCTTGTGGATCATAGTCTACGAGCTCATGGGCTTCTCCATGGTCCTGCTCACCAACGGCATCATCAAGGAGCAGTTCCGGGAGCTCAGCTACTTGCACCTGGTCTTGCAGATCTCGCGCATGCTCCTGCACTTCGGCTGTCTGCCCTGCATCGTCAAGTACGCGTATGCCGTGTACAAGGACCCCAAGATTACGAGCAAGACGGAACACCGCAGGCATTCCTCCATCAGTACTGTGGACTCCTGGACGCCCATCACCTGGGGGACGTTCTATCGCAAGTTAACCTGAACCAGGCCGGGAAGGCGGGAGACAGGAGCACTTCTCCCCGCCTGCCTGCAGAGGCTGCTTGCCTTAGCAGGGTTTTCGCGTTGTACGCACCGAGCGGTGATTCTTGGGGGTGGGAGGGTGGCGTGTGTGTGGCGCGTGACTTGTTGCAGCAGTGGCTGGTAAACTGCTTTCGTGCTTCTTTAGCCAACGCATCGGGGTGTTTTTGCAGTCTCCTCTCTGCACTCCCTTAGCTTGTCAGCTTTCTCTTGAGGACTGGCCCTCCGCTGCGAGGTTCTGCTAAGTCCTTTTGGAGCAGTGCTGCCAAGAGAACTTTCTGGGCTGGTGGACGTGTTCTACATGCATGCTGTCCACGAGCCACGGACGGCTCCTGAGGGATTGGAATGTGGCTATGGCCAACCCACTAGCCAAATTTGAACTTTCTTTTTCTTTTTTCCTTTCTTTCTTTTTGTGGATGTTTTTGTCTTAGGGAGTTTGTATTCACCACGGGAGAGACATACAGACACAGTGAGAGGGAGAATGAGAAATCACCCCCCCCCCCGGGAT
This sequence comes from Tupaia belangeri chinensis, assembly GCF_000334495.1. Taxonomy (NCBI): domain Eukaryota; kingdom Metazoa; phylum Chordata; class Mammalia; order Scandentia; family Tupaiidae; genus Tupaia; species Tupaia belangeri. Next base: position 7,902,797 of record NW_006159716.1, read on the forward strand.
GGCCACGCCTAATCCCTTCTCCTCCGTTCTCCTGGGATCTTGGGCACGCACACACAGGCGCCCAGCAGGAGTTTCGAGCCACTGAGTCCAGGACTCCAACCACAGTCGGCCATAGGAGAGTCCAGCAACATAACTGCTATTCCATCTGCTAGTTCCTAAATTTGAAATTTTCTTAGAATTAAAAAAAAAAAAGATGCCAGGGGCCAGCAGGTGGTGTGGTGGTTATGGGGCTGGACTTCCACCATGCCAGGTACAGTGGTGTGGTGGTTACGGGGCTGGACTTCCACCATGCCAGGTACGTGTGCTTGTGCCAAGATCCCAAGAGGAGACCGGAGGAGAAGGGACTGCAGTGTGGCCATCCCCCCAGAGGGATTTGTCACTTTCCCTCTCATCTCCTCTCTGTCTCTCTTTGGCAAGCGCATATGCCCCATGGCAAAAACAAAAACAAACATATATATATATGCCAGTGGGCATGTGTAGTCTCCAGAAAGAGACACGGACACAGACAGGGGAGAGGGGAGGTCATGAGGACGCACCCCGATGGCACCCCGATGGGTCATGGCCATACCACAATGCTGTCTCCACTTCTCCCTCCTTTCCAAGTTTTGGGCACACACACGCACCTAGTGTATTTCTCAAGCCGCTGGGTCCGGGACTCGTACTGTGTAAATGGCCATGTGGGATCCGCTGCCTTAACTACCATGCCACCAATCTGGCCCACCAAATTTGAACTTTTATTCCACTGTAATTCGTTTCAAATTCCATGACCACAGATGGCCGGCGGGCGGTGGCGACGGGCGGCAGCGGAGAGCTCCGTGTTCTAGGAGCCCCTTTACTACTGCACGTGCCGCACACAGAACCCCTCGGCAGCTCCTGGTTGGTTCCTGATAACTGGGCAAGAAGAGGCCCCACCTAAGAACGCCCCAGGGCCTCCCCGCTTCCGCTTCATTCACATTCCGGATCAGGTAACTGTCTTGTGAGGGCACCGTGCTCTGCAGCCTCCCCGGCTGCACCACTAGATGGCAGTAGCATCCTCCTGTCCTCTCCGCTGGGTGACAACCGGAATTACCTCCGACATCGCCAAATATCCCCTAGGGGGCAGTATTGTCCTCAGTTGAGTCCTCAATTCTATCTCACTATTTTAGAACTTTAAGGACTATTTATTTCATTTTATTTGCTATTAGTATTTTTAATTAATTATTTTATTCATTTATTCATTCATTTATTTATTTATTTTAATTTGTGCATGTGTGCTCACCGGAAAGAGACAAAGAGAGAGAAAATGAGAAAGCAGGCCTCCAGATCTGGAGCTCTAACTATGGTTGCCCATGTGGGAGTCCTGGGCCTTCACCACCACACCACCTGTGGGCCCCTGTTATTATTAGTTTTTTAATTTGAACAGAGAGACGGAGAAAGAAAGTGAAAAATTCCACTGTAATTCGTTTCAAATTCCATGACCCCAGATGGCCTGCGGGCGGTGGTGGCGGCGGAGAGCTCGGTGTTCTAGGAGCCCCTTTACTACTGCACGTGCCGCACACAGAACCCCTCGGCAGCTCCTGGTTGGTTCCTGATAACTGGGCAAGAAGAGGCCCCACCTAAGAACGCCCCAGGGCCTCCCCGCTTCCGCTTCATTCACATTCCGGATCAGGTAACTGTCTTGTGAGGGCACCGTGCTCTGCAGCCTCCCCGGCTGCACCACTAGATGGCAGTAGCATCCTCCTGTCCTCTCCGCTGGGTGACAACCGGAATTACCTCCGACATCGCCAAATATCCCCTAGGGGGCAGTATTGTCCTCAGTTGAGTCCTCAATTCTATCTCACTATTTTAGAACTTTAAGGACTATTTATTTCATTTTATTTGCTATTAGTATTTTTAATTAATTATTTTATTCATTTATTCATTCATTTATTTATTTATTTTAATTTGTGCATGTGTGCTCACCGGAAAGAGACAAAGAGAGAGAAAATGAGAAAGCAGGCCTCCAGATCTGGAGCTCTAACTATGGTTGCCCATGTGGGAGTCCTGGGCCTTCACCACCACACCACCTGTGGGCCCCTGTTATTATTAGTTTTTTAATTTGAACAGAGAGACGGAGAAAGAAAGTGAAAAAGCCAGGTCCAGGACTCAAACTGTGGTTCACCATGTGAGAGTCCAGCCCTTTAACCACCACACCACCTGCCAGCTCCACTATTTTAAAACAACATAGTATTGAGAGCTCGTTGGCCTCTGCCATTAACTGAGGGAGAGCTCCTTTTTTTTTGAAGAGAGATTTTTGGTACAGGGTGTGTTCACTCACTAGAGAGACAGAGAGACAGAAAGCAAGAAATCACCCCCCAGAGGGGATAGCCATGCCACACTCTCTTCTCCTCCATTCTCCTTTTGGGATTTTGGGGATGTCTGCGCATACGCGCCCGGTGTGAGTTTCAAGCCGCTGGGTCCAGGACTCGAACCACAGTAGGCCATGTAGGAGTCCAGCGACGTAACTATTATATCACCTGCCGGCCCGGGAGAGCCCTTTTTACTGAGAGCTCGTTGTAGTCACCACCTCGCGGGGTTTGAGTCCTAGTGCTTCTCAGTGTGATGAAACTGAGGCTCCGAGCGCCTAAGCGATGCGATCGCGGTCACACGGCAGCAAAGGCCGGGCTCCGAGCAAACCAGTGGAAAAAAAAAAAAAAAAAGAGTAAAACACAGACTTCTGCTTCTGCTCCCCATCCCAGTTGGGGGGCCATGGCGAGGCTGGAAAGGGAAGAAATGAAGGGTGAGCAGGGTTCCAAAACTCAGCTCAACCCACAGGTACTCGTACAGGAAAGCTTAAGACCCTCGGACACAAGTCTGCACTCCCTCCAGACCAAGACTTTGCCTCTGCCTCTGTTCCTGGGCCCCCATTCTCCCTAGAACCCCCAGCGGGGCCGCACTCCACCAGTCCACTGCTGCTTGCTCTGTTAGGGCGATCTCCACGTCGCCCAACCCGGTGGTCAGTTCTCCACCTTGGCGCACCTGCTCCCAGGGTCTCTGCCCACGGATATCTCTGGGACTCCTGGGCTGTCACTCTCCGGCCCTCTGTTCACCTTCCAGACTCTAAGCCCCAGCACTCCCGGGCTCTGCCTCGTCCCGTTCTCCTTCCGACTCACTTGCTCCCAGCTCGCCTGGCCCCGGGCATAGCTTCAGCCTCCACTCAGAACCAGAGGCCTCCTCAATGTGGCAGACGCCCTCTAACACGGTTCCCAAAGGTCCCTGCACTGGTGTTCACGCATGTCCCCTCCCCTGAACGTGAGCTGGAGCTGCGGATCCTCTTCATCTTTTTTATTTTTTTATTTTTTATTTTTTTGCCAAAGGGTCTGTGTGCTTGCCACAGAGACAAGAGAGACAAAGGGAAAGTGAGAAAGCACCCCCCAGGGAAGGTAGCCACACTCCAATCCCTTCCCCTCCATCTTCCTCTCGGGATTTGGGGCACGCACACACGTGCCCCGTGTGTTTCTCAAGCCGCTGCATCTAGGCCTTGAACAGTGTGATCAGCCATGTGGGATCCAGTCACCCTGACCACCACACCGTGGGCTGGCTCCCTAGTGATCCTCCTGTAACAAACAGAATGTAGCACGAGGGATGGGGTGTCCCAAGATTAGGGTACGTAAGGTGACTTCCGGGCTGCTTGCTTTCTGAAGAAAGCCGTGATGGGGTTGAGGCTCAAGGCGACCACAGCCCAGGCCACCACCTTGAGGTGAGAGATTGAATCAGAGGACCGGTACAAACTGCACGTGGGCTCCTGACCCGCAGAACTGTGACATCGTGTGTGTGTGTGTGTGTGTGTGTGTGTGTGTGTGTTTTAAGAGAGATTTTTGCGATAGGGAGAGACAGAAAGTGAGAAATTCCTCCCCGCCCCATGCTGCAATCCCTTCTCCATTCTCCTCTCAGGATTCTGGGCATGCATGCACACGTGCCTGGTGTGAGTTTTAAACTACCGGGTCTAGGACTCGAACCACAGTCGACTACGTGGGAGTCCAGCGACATAGCCGTTACTGGTCGACTAAATGGGAGTCCAGCGATGTAGCCATTACGCCCTCTGCTGGTCCCTATTCATTATTTTTTAAAATTTGACCAGAGAGAGAGAGAAAGAGAGAGGGGGGAGAGTGAGACAGAAAGCCACCAGGTCCGGGACTCCAACTGCAGTCAGCCATGTGGGAGTTTCCAGCACCTTAAGCACTAGGCCACCTGCTGGTCCCTTCCCAGCTTATTTCTGTGTTGTAGACTCAGGGCTAGAAATTAGGGGAGCCCTGAGAAGCAAGGCACCACCCACGATCCAAAGGGTCTGAGCCTAGTGAGGGGCCACGTGTACTTATTACAGATAGGTGCTTCAGGAAACACTGGCACCCACAGGGGAGTCCCAAGTCTTGAAGAGTGATGAATCAGGGAAGTCTTCCTGGAGGAGGAACTCTTCAGGTAAAATCCCGGAAGAGAGTATCATTTAGCACTGGAAAGGAGGGGAAGGAAGGGGAAGGTGGGAGCCTGAGAAGATGCTGCTGACCCTGGGAGAGTGGAGCTGCGAGTTCTTACAGGTCATTTCCACCTGGGGTGAAGGAAGGGGCCCCGTCTAGACGACGATGGCGGCAAGAGGAAGCAGGCACGGAACTTCCCCAGAGGGAAGAGGATCTCCTTTCCCACGGCCTCTGCTCTCAGGTATCCGGCATGGGAATTTCTCTTTTTTTGGAGAGATTTTTTGCTATAAGGCGCGTGCACTCGCCAGAGAGAGAGACAGACAGAGAGACAGAAAGTGAGAAATCACCCCCCAGGGGGGATGGCCACGCCGCAATCCCTTCTCCTCCATTCTTCTCTCAGGATCTTGGGCACGCACGCACAAGCGCCCAGCGTGAGTTTAAGCCACCGGGTCTGGGACTTGATCCGTGGTCTACTACATGGGAGGTCAGCGACATAGCCATTACGCCAACTGCTGGTCCCGACCATGAGAATTTCTGAGCATCCTCCCCACCACCTGACAGCCAGCATGTGCAGCCCTCCCTTCCAGCGGCTGTGGCCACAGTGCAGACTTGGCCCACGCTGGCTTCTCCCGGGGGCTGGAGACGTGCCGAGGTTCCCAGCTGGCTCGCGTCTTTGCTCCCCTGACTTCTGGTCCCCGTGTCCCTTTCTCCTCGCACGTCCGCAGCCTTCCAAGTTCTTTCTCCTTTCTTCACTCTCCTGATTGGTGGCCTCAGACAAGATTAAGGCTTTGCTTCGTTTTTCCGCTCAATGTGCCCACCCAGCAAATGTTTACGGGAGTCCCTGAGGGCTGGCCCTGGGGAGGCTGCTGTGGAAATGAAGGTTTCTCCTGACTGCTGGACACAGGTCCACACGACCAGGCGCCGGGGACTCGCTCCTAACTTTCCCTTCCTTTTTGTCCTCTCACTAGTTACTGTAAAGTAATAACTTGTTTAGATTACTTTGTTTTGGGACCAGCCGATGGCATGGAGGTTAGGGTGACGGCTGGCTCCCAGGCGGCCAACTGCGAGGTTCGAGTCCCAGTCCCGGCAGGTGGAAAATCACACCAGGTGCAAGTGAGTGTGTGCTCAAAATCCTGAAAGAAGAGTGGAAAGTGGAGTGGCCATCCCCCGGGGAGATGATTTCTCACTTTCCCTCGCTCTCTGTCTCTGGAGAGCACACACACCCCATGGGGAAAATCTGAAAGAAGGGGCCAGCAGGTGGCGTGCTGGTTAAGGTGTTGGACTCCCACATGGCTAACCACAGTCCAAGTCCCAGACTGGCAGCTTGCTTTCTCACTTTCCCTCTCTCTGTCTCTGGTGAGCGTGCTTGCCCTGTAGCGATTGGAAAACAGAACAACAACAATAATAATAAATAAAATTATTAATTAAATAATTCTTAAATCTAAAAGAAAAAATATGTATTTATTTATTTATTTATTATGTATTTTTTTCTTAGAGAGGTTTTTGCTATAGGGTGTGTGCGCTCTCCGGAAAGGCAGAGAGAGACATAGAGACAGAAAGTGAGAAATCACCCCCCCGGGGGGATGGTCACGCCGCAACCCCTTCTCCTCCATTCTCCTCTCGGGATCTTGGGCACACACGCACACGCGCCCAGCGTGAGTTTTAAGCC
>NW_006159716.1:7908958-7913135 GCF_000334495.1 Tupaia belangeri chinensis
GTAGCCATTACGCATCTGCGGGTCCCAAAATTATTTAATTTTTCTAAAGCACTTGACCCGTTGGCCCTGTGACCTAGTGGTTAAGGGAGACAGAACCCACATGGCTGATCATGGTTCAAGTCCCAGCCCTAGTGTCTTAAAAAACACACCAGATGTGCTTGCCCTAAATCCCGATAAGACAGAACAACGGAGAGGTGGTTGCAGCATGGCCGTGCCCCGTCAGAGGCTGCTCACCCCCTCTCCATTTCTCCACCTCTCTCTGGCAAGTGCACATGCCCTCTGGCAATTCAAAATTGAGCACATGGTACTTTTTCTTGGCCATGATAGAGCATGGTACGTTAGAGAGAAAGAGATGGGCAGAAGCGCACTCTCGCGAGAGTCTGGTCACGCCAGAATCCGGTGGCTTGAAAATCACGCCGGGTGTGTGTGCGTGCCCAAGATCCCGAGAGGAGAATGGAGGAGAAGGGATTGCGGTGTGGCCATCCCCCTTGGGGGTGATTTCTCGCTTTCTGTCTCTCTGTCTCTCTGTCTTTCTGGAGAGTGCATACACCCTAAGGCGAAACCTCTGAACAATTTTTTAAAATATATTAAAAGGTCAAGGACCAGCAGTTGGCGTAATGGCTATGTCACTGGACTCCCACAGGGCCAACCACTGTTTGAGTCCTGCCCCTGGCTGCTTGCTTTCTCACTTTCTCTCCCTCTCTCTCTCTCTCTCTTTCTCTGGTGAGTGCACATGCCCTATAGCAAATTTAAAAATAATAACAATAATAAATAAGAGTAAATAATTATTCTTAAAAAATGAGTCTTCAAAAAAAATTTTTTTGGGGGGGGAACCAGCAGTTAGCTTAATGGCTATGTCGCTGGACTCCCACGTAGTCGACCGCGGTTCGTGTCCTGGACCCGGTGGCTTAAACTCATGCCGGGTGCGTGTGCGTGCGTGCCCAAGATCCTGAGAGGAGAATGGAGGAGAAGGGATTGCGGCGTGACCATCCCCCCTGGGGGGCGATTTCTCGCTTTCTGTCTCTATGTCTCTCTCTGTCTGGCGAGCGCACGTGCCCTACAATGAAAATCTCTCAAAAAAAAAAATTTTTTTTCTAGAGAGATTTTCGCTATAGGACAAGTGTGCTTGCCAGAGAGACAGAAAGCGAGAAATCAGCCCCCAGCAGGGACTGTCACACCGCAGTTCCTTCTCCTCCATTCTCCCCTAGGGATTTTGGGCACACACGTGCCCAGCGTGAGTTTTTAAGACACCAGGTCTGGTATTCCAACCGTAGTCAACTATGTGGGAGTCCATAACGTAACTATTACGCCATTTCTGGCCCCCCAAAACAATGTTAAAAGGAAAAAAGGATGGAAACTTGTGGAAGGGACCCTGACACCAACCTGAAAGAGCTGCCATCGGCCAAAACTGAGTCCTCTAAGTTTAAAATTGACTGCGTTTTCTGCCATTTTTCTTTCTCCTGACCGATGTCTGATTAGTTAAGAACTTCATCGTCCCAATTTTTCTTGAGTAGGCTGATCATTTTTCCTGGTTACTATATCCAAGTTCGCCAGTTTCAGAGAGAAAACATCCAGATGACAGGCGCTTATTTTCTTTTTCAAACATTTCTTGCAATTCTTCATCATAAAAAACTTCAAGTACATGGAAAAAGTGACACAAATAGTACAATAAACACTCGTGTACCCTCTCCCTGAGCCCCATACTGCTACCACACTGTCAGAGTCCTCTCTTCCATGTACGCTTTTTCTTTTTTTTTGGAGAGGTTTTTGCTATAGGGCGCGTGCGCTCGCCAGACAGAGAGAGACAGAGAGACAGAAAGCGAGAAATCACCCCCCAGGGGGGATGACCACGCCGCAATCCCTTCTCCTCCATTCTCCTCTCGGGATCTTGGGCACGCACGCACAGCGCCCGGCGTGAGTTTCAGGCTTCCAGGTTCGGGACGGGCATGGTCAACTCTAAGTATTTGGCGATGTAACCATTACTCCGTCCACTGATCTCAAAGTAAATTATTCTTTAGAAATGAAAAAGAAAGAAAAGAAAGTTGTGGAAATCAAGATGCTTCACCTCTGCTTATGTCATGTACCTCCTAAAAATAACCACGCCCCTAGTGAGCAACACTGCCATTATCACATCTGAGAAAAACAGTAATCCCATAGTGAGGCCTAACACCCTGTCCCGTCCTGTTCCCGGCTGTCCTAAGAATGCGAAGTTGAGTCCCCATCTGTATGGCAGTCATATATTCAAACCAAAACTCAAGAGTATATGGCCGGGGCGGCCAGGTGGCGTGGTGGTTAAAGTACTGGACTCTCACATTGCTGAGCATGGTTTGAGTCCCAGACCTGGAGGTCTGCTTTTCTTCTTTCCCTTTCTCTCAATCTCTCTCTGGTCAAATTTAAAAAATAATAATAATAATAATAATGATGATACATAAAATAAAATGATTATTAAAAAAAAGAGGGAGAGTGTATGCCCAAACAATGAATTCATGGGAACCGTGGGCCAGAAGATCCCTTCGCTTGCCCTGAGATCTCAAGTCTGCACCCTGCGGCCTGTTCTGCTCACATAGAGGCTCTGCCGCCTCCTGAGAGCACGTGCAACTGACCTGAGTCAAGGTCTCTATGGGTCAGCAGGTGGTGTGACGGTTACGACCCTGGATCCCACATGGCTAGCGGTGAGGTTCGAGTCCCAGACCCGGAGGCTTGAAAATTGCGCCCGGTGCGTGTGCATGCACGTCCGAAATCCAGAGACAAGAGTGGAGGAGAGGGATTGTGGCGTGGCCATCCCCCCAGGGGATGATTTCTCACTTTCCCTCTCTGTCTCTTACAAAATTCACACACCCTATTGCACAACCAAAAGAAAAAGGGCCCCCGTGGCCCCAGGAATGTTCCGGGCACAATGACTCCTTGCCCAATAGAACACACGGGGACTTCCCCAATCTTCCCCTTGGCCTGATTTTTATGAAGTCCTCATTGAGTTCATTTCACTTCAGGAACTCCTAAGTACAACTTCTCTCTTCTTTCCATTCCATTTGCAAACCAAAAGACTTGTCCAGTAGGATTACTGGTAACAGCTTTATCAAGCAAGAGAAAATCTTTACAGCCAAACTTGGGAGGGTTCAAATAAGATTTAGTGAGAATTCAAAGGGTCCATCTGGCCACTTTAAAGTGCTTTGAGCCCCCACCAACATCTGCCTCTGTCATGCCTACCTGCCCTGCTCCACCATTGAACCCGCTGGTTCCCCGAGCATCAACAATCTCTAAGGTACCTCAGAAGCCATTTCTCAGGCTGGCTCTGTGGCCCGGTGCCTGAGGCAATGGATCCACGTGGCCAACAGCATGATTCGAATCCCAGACACGGTGGCTTGAAAACACTCCAGGCACACGTGCATATGTGCCCCAAATCCCGACGGGCTAGACAAACTGAAGAGAAGGGGGACCGGCAGGTGGCATGTGATTAAGAAACTGGACTCCCTCATGGCCAGCCGATGTTCGAGTCCCGGACCTGGCAGCTGGCTTTCTTACTTCCCCCTTTGTCTCTCTCTCTGTCTTTCTCCAGTCATGTTAATGGTAATGATAAATAAAATTAAATTAATGCTTTTTAAAAAGTAGGAGAAGGGATTGCACCATGACCATGCCCCTTCCTCTCCCTCTGTCTCTGTCTCTTTCTGGTGAACATCTGTACTCTGTGGCAATTAAGAAATAGAAAAGGTATTTCTGACTGATTATTTAGGTGCTATTGTTTCTGCTAAGTCTTGATTCTTTCGTTCACATTTCCATCAATGTCCTCAAAAAAGAGGATCTTAAATTTCTGTTGGTTACCAATCCTTTTAGGACTCTAATGAGGGTTGGGACAAGCAGGTGGCTCAGTGTTAAGGAGCTGGACTCCCGTATGGCTGATCACGGTTCAAGTTCCAGACCTGGCAACTTGAAGCTCATGCTGGGCGTGTGTGCGTGCATGCCCTCCAAAAAATCCTGAGAGGAGAATGGAGAAGGGATTGCGGCGTGGCCATCCCCCCTGGGGGAGTGACTTCTCACTTTCTCATGAGTGGACACGTCCTGAAGCAAAATCTCCCTCTCTCTCTCTCTTTTCTTGAGAGGTCTTTTTTGTTTTTTTTGTTTTTTTGTTTTTTTGTTTTTTTGCCATAGGGCGTGTGCACTCGCCAGACAGACAGAGACA
>NW_006159716.1:7913623-7916624 GCF_000334495.1 Tupaia belangeri chinensis
GCACTTTATTCCCACATGGCTGACTGAGGTTCGAGTCCTGGACCCAGAGGTTTGCCTTCTCCCTTTGCCTTTCTCTCTTTCTGTCTCTCTCTGGTCAAATTAAAAATAATAATAATAACAAATAGAATTAAGTAAATAAATAATTCTTTTAAAATAATTATTATTTAAAAATTATTTAATTTTATTTGTTATCATTATTATTTTTTAAATTTGACCAGAAAGAGGTGGAGAGAGAGAGGGAAAGTGAGAAAACAAGCTGCCAGGTCCAGGACCTGAACCACAGTTTATCATGTGGGAGTCCAGTTCCTTAACCACCATACAAACTGCTAGCCCACAAAAATCTCTCTTTAAAAAAAAAAGATCTGGGGGACCAGCAGTTGGCATAATGGCTATGTTGCTGGATTCCTATGTAGTTGACCGTGGTTCAAGTCCTGCACCCAGATGCTTAAACTCATGCCAGGCATGCGTGTGTGCCTAAGATCCTGAGAGGAGAATGGAGGAGAAGGGATTGTGGTGTGGCCATTACCCCTGGGGGGTGATTTTTTGCTTTCTGACTCTGTCTCTCTCTGTTTTTCTGGAGTACACACGTGCCCTACAGCAAAAACCTCTCCAAAAAGAAAAAAAAAAAACACTGGGCCACCATAGTTGACCACAGTTCAAGTCCCAGACTCAGCGGCTTAAAACTCATGGCTGCTACATGTGCAGGCATGCCCAAAATCCCAAGGGGAGAATGGAAGAGAAGGGATTCTGGTGTGACCATCTCCCCGGGGTATGAGTTCTCGCTTTCTGTCTCTCTGCCTCTCTGGTGAGTGCACACGCCCTATTGCAAAAATCTCTCCCAAAAAAAAACAAACAAAAAAATCAGATGGTGTAGTGGTTAAGGCACTGGACACTCCCACATGGCTAACCACAGTTCAAGTCCCAGACCCAGTGGTTGAAATTACTCTGAGCCCATGTGTGCACGCCCAACATCCCAAGAAGAGAACGGAGGAGAAGGGATTGTGGCATGGCAGTTCTCCCTGGTGGGTGATGTCTCCCTTTCCCTCTCTCTAGCTCTCTCGGCGAGCGCATGCCCCCTATTCAGGAGGGGAAAGAGAGGCACAAAGGCAAAGTACATGTGAGAAAGACCAGAGTTCCACCTGACTAGCTAAATCAGAATGGCTACCAAGGTAGTAGCAGAGGGCCACATGCTCACTGTATTCCTCTGTTAGATGAGAATAATCTTATTTAACTTTACTTATTGTTATTATTATTAATTTTTCAGTTTAATCAGAGAGAGGGAAAATGAGAAAGTAAGCCATCAGGTCCGGGACTTGAACCACAGTTGGGCAAGTGGGAGTCCAGCGCCTTTAACCACCATACCACCTGCTAGCCCCGTAAACAAGATTTTTTTTTGGGAAGGAGAGGTTTTTGCTATAGGGCACGTGCATTCTCCAAAAAGACGACAGAGAGAGACAGAGAGACAGAAAGCGAGAAATCACCCCTCAGGGGAATGGCCATGCTGCAATCCCTTCTCCTCCATTCTCCTCTCAGGATCCTGGGCACATACACACGTGCGCCTGGTGTTAATTTAAGCCACCGGGTCCGGGACTCGAACTGCAGTTGACTACATGGCAGTCCAGTGACATAGCCATTATGCTAACTGCTGGTATGGATGTCCTGTTGGTTTGTTTGTTTGTTTTTAAGAATTACTTTATTTTATTTAACTTTATTTATTTATTTATTTATTTTAATTTGATCGGGGTGGGGGTGGGGAGAGAAGGGGAGAAAGCAAGCCGCCAGGTCCGGGACTCAAACCGTGGATGGCCACGTGGGAATCCAGCGCCCTTAACCACCAAGCCACCTGTTGGTCCCTGGGTGCCGTTTTAAGACAAACTAGCATATATTTGGTGTTGACTTGAATAGTGAAGGTAGCTCTAAGACGCTAAGTGTTTGAAAACTGGCTGTCCAGAAAGAAAGGAAGGAAGGAAGCTCTCATTTGTAGCATTTTCTGAATCTCATGATATCAATTCTCGCCCCATGACTAACAATGTGATGTCAATTGGTTGTAAAACATGGAAATTTAGGGACCAGCAGACTGCGTGGTGGTTATGTTGCTGGACTCCCATGCAGTCAGCCAAGGTTAGCGTCCCAGACCTGCGGCTTAAAACTCATGGGGGGGGAAGGGGCATATGCAGGCGTGCCCAAAATCCGAGAGGAGAATGGAGGAGATTATCATGTGGCCATACCCTCGGGGAATGAGTTCTTGCTTTCTGTCTCTCTGGCAAGTGCAAGTGCCCCATAGCAAAAAAAATAAATAAATAAATAAAATAAAAAATTAAAAAAAAATTTTTTAATTGTATTAAAAATATTAGTCCAGGGAACCAGCAGTTAGCATAATGGCTATGTCCCATGTAGTTGACTGCAGTTCGCATCCTGGACCCGGTGGCTTAAACTCACGCCGGGTGCATGTGCATGCGTGCCCAAGATCCCAAAAGGAGAATGGAGGAGAAGGGATTGCGGCGTGACCATTCCCCCTGGGGGGTGATTTCTCGCTTTCTGTCTCTTTGGCAAGTGCCCCATAGCAAAAAAAAAAAAAATCAAAAAAAAATTGTATTAAAAATATTAGTCCAGGGGGAATAAGGCAGGTAGGCACTCCAACAGGGAGCGTGTAGGTACGGGGCACGCACACACACATCCCCAGATACACTGCACAGACACACCGACGCACCTAAACATGCACACACCACGATGCTCCACCTCACACCAGAGAAACGGGCCAGAGACACGCCCGTTTCCACACATACACGCAGTGTCACCCCTGTGCCAGACACACACACCACCACATACGCAACGTTACTGCCAGGCCCATGGGTCTCACTGGAGTCCACTGAGCATCAGACCTCTGCTTTGTTGTGAGACAAGTGTGTTTGCTAGTATCATTTTTTAATTTTTATTATTTTATTTCATTTTATTTATTTATTCTTTTTTTTTTTTTTTTTTATTTTGCCCAGAGAAAGCA
>NW_006159716.1:7916641-7918185 GCF_000334495.1 Tupaia belangeri chinensis
GTGAGAAAGCAAGCAACCAGGTCCGGGACTCGAACCACAGTCAGCCACGTGGGAGTATCCAGCACCTTAACCACCTTGCCACCTGCTGGTCCCCTGCTAGTATCATTTTGAACCCTGAAGGGGACAGCTGAGAAAGCCCTGGTTCCGCCGGCCCTGTGTGAAGAAGTTCTCCGTGTTTCCAGCATGCTGTGTGATGCAGAGTAGGGTGGAATAACTACACGGCCACTGCTCCTGGCTCCCTCTGTGGGGTGTTGGGCCAGGCTACACCTTGTTGTAAAGGGGAGCATCTAAATCCCGGGAGAATCTAAAGACTGGCCTCGGGGCCAGCAGGTGGTGTGATGGTACTGTACTGTACAGACGGCACTGGACTCCCACATGACCAATCGTAGTTCGAGTCCTGGACCTGGAGGCTTCTTTTCTCACTTTCCCTCTCTTTCTCAGTCTCTCTCCCTCTCCCTCTATCCTTCTCTAATCCAATAAATAAATACATAAATAAAGTTAAATAAAATAATTCTTTAAAAAAAAAAAAAAAAAAAAAAAAAAGAAAAGACTGGCTTCAGCTGGCCACAACCCAAATGCTTGCCCATAACATGGAATGTTCTAGAATGAATATGAACTATAGCTCCATGCTACAGTATGCACAAATCCTTACAGCATGATACTAAGTGGAATAAACACATTGCAGATCACTAATACGCATGATATTATATTTATATCATTCAAGACTATATAAATTGGGGACACGTGCCTATAAAATACAAATTTTTCTTTTTTTAGAATATTTATTTTATTTTATTTATTCATTCCTTTTATTTTAATTTGACCAGAGTGAGACACAGAGAGAGAGAGAGAGAGAGAGAGAGAGGAGAGGGAGCAAGCCACCAGGTCCGGGACTCGAACTGTGGTTGACTATGTGGGAGTGTCCAGTGCCTTAACCACCACGCCACCAACCGTTTCCCAATCTTTAATTTTTGCCTTGGGCATGTGTGCTCCCTGAAGAGACAGAGAGAGAGGGAAAGTGATAAATTGGTCCCCAAAGGGAGTGGCGGGATGGCCATGCTACAATCCCTTCTACTCCATTCTCCTCTGAGGATTTTGGGCGTGGGTACACATGCAGCGTCTTCAAACTGCCAGATCTGCGACTTGAGCTACGGAGTCAGCCATGTGGAATCCAGCACCTTAACCACCCCACCACCTGCTGGTCCAAAAGTTTTTTTTTAAAGTAAAAAAATATAGAGGGGCCAGCAGGTGGCAGGTTGGTTAAGATGGCTGGACTCCCACATGGCTGACTGTGGTTCAAGTCCCAGACCTGGCAGCTTGCTTTTTCACTTTCCTTCTCTCTCTCTCTGGTTAACTTCAAAACAAAAAATAAAGCAATCATAATGAATAAAATTAAACACAAAATAACTCTTTTAAAAAAAAAAAAGAAGGGACCAGCAGTTAGCGTAATGGCTATATTACTGAATTACCATGTAGCCGACTGCGGTTCAAGTCCCAGACCTGGTGGCTTAAACTCACATCAGGCACGTGGGTGGATGCGTGGG
>NW_006159716.1:7918322-7925990 GCF_000334495.1 Tupaia belangeri chinensis
AAAAAAAAAAAAAAAAAAAATAGTAAAGTCAATGCACAGACAATGCAGCACAGCGAGTGATGTCTGGAGGAGGCGGGGGATGGACTAGAGGAGGGTCACGAGATGGAGGGAGGTCATTCTACTCGACCTCCCTGAACCGGGTGGAGGGCTTCGCTCTCGGCCGTCGTCACAGCAGCAGGCCGTGTTCGGCCCCACGTCGGAAAAATAGCATGAACCTAGGACGATGATGAGTGCGATTCTGCGATCGGATGTCCTGTTACAATAAATAGAAATAAATAAAGACAGCCTCTCCGCTTGACCCTAGTTCTGCTTATTTTTGCACTTCCTCCCACAGAGTGCTGAAGGGTCACTGCAACCTCGCTCTTGGCAATCGGGGTTAGTAGCGCAAGGCTGGGCAGGAAGTGAGCTGGGGGGTGAGGCCATATCTGCTTTAACACTGTTCTCGATAGGTCCTTGTGGTGAGGGTTTCCAAGAACCAGCTCAGCAGTTGAAGGAGCTGAGCAACATTTACAAGAAATGCGCCCCTGCCCCACCCAGCCCCCCTGGCCCCCTTCTCCTCCCTTCGCCGTCTCCAGCCCTTCCTCCCCACCAGGCCCGAGTGGAGGAAGGTTCACGGGGGCAGTCATGGATAGCGCCACAGACCGGAACCGCTTCCGTGACCGCCGGAGTCTAGGGAAGAACCCACCTGCCCGCCAGCTCCTGGGCCCTGCGGGACCTCGGGAGGCCGAGGCCACACCAGCGCCCGCGGGCGGCAGTAGCAGAGCGGCGATGAACCTGCACTCCTGGGTCCACCTTCTCCTCTGGCGGCTTCCTAGTATGGGCTCTTTGGCATGAAGGTTAACTGCACTGCACCTCAGTTTTCCCCATCTGTAAAATGGGAAGAAATAATAGCATGCACCTCGCGGAGCGTGCGAGGTTAAGAGCGTTAGCACACGCGCAGAGTGGGCCGTGGTGCCGGGCACGTTACGGAATGAGTGTTGGCTGTTACACCCAGAACTCTGTGCCTGGCGGCGGGCCGCGGCCATGAAAGGTGCAGCTGAATGGTGAGACCATGATCTAGGGCGCTGGCTACAGGCCTTTCCTGTACGGGGCCAGTCTCCAGTGCTTTTGCTGGCCACACTGTGCCAACTGCTCAGCTCTGTCATGGTGGCAGGAAAGCGCCACGTGAAACGATGGACTTCATTTACAAACGGGCAACGGAAGTTCAAGTGATCTTATGTATCTAGGACCTTATTCTTCATTCTAGCCTGTTCAACCATTTAGGAACGGAAAAGCCAGTCTTCGCTCACAGGCTGTACGGGGTGAGGGGGGGGGTGCTGGAGTCAGCGAGCAGCCCCAGTGTGCTGATTCCTCCTCTAGTGGAGGGGGAACCACTGAGTCCTTCTATTTGCAAGTTCAGCGTCTTACTTTACAAGTGAACGCATGGAGGCTCATCATTCAAAATCCAGTTGAAATGCCACCTCCTCTTAGAAGCCTTCCCAGATCTCCTCAGCTAAGGACAGTAATAGTGCCAACTGCTGCCACCTCTGTGATCACCACGAATGTGACAGGTCTTCAGAAAGATCATGAGAAATGCACATGATGAAAAACCTAGGCATGGATTCCAATTTTTCTTGGCACCAAAATAAACTTGTATGTAATTCTGTTTTCCAAAGAACTTCTTAACATTTTTCTTGCCAGAGGGCATGTGTGCTTGCAGAGAGAGAGAGGCAGGAGAGAATGGGACAGGAAGAAAGCTTCCTCCGTGGGGCGTAGTCACACTGCAGTCCCCATCCATGTCTCCATCCCGTTGGGACTTGGGGCACGCACACACACACCTGTGTGCTTCTCAAGCTGCTGGGGCTGGGACTTGAACCGTGGGATCAGCCATGTAGGATGTAGTTGCCTTAACCACTAGGCCACAGGCTCCTTGACCTTTATTTATTTTTTTTTTAGTTTGCTATAGGACACACGTGTTCACAGGAGACAGACAGAGACAGAGAGGGGAAATGAGAAATCACCCCTCCAGGGGGTGCCCATGCCTCAATCCCTTCTACTCTCAGGATTTGGGGTGCTCATTTTCACATGCCTGGCATGTTTTTCAAGCCACCGGGACTCAATGGTGTAGACGGCCTTGTGAGATCCAGCCCTCTTACCCATCATGCCACCTGGCTGGCCCTCCAAGAACTTTTTGAATTCTCCTCCTAGATTCATCAATTTAACATTTTTATCACGAAATATTTCAGGCAAATCAGAAGGTATAGTGAAGACTAATACACAGGCTGACTTCCGTGGTGCAGTGTAACACGCTTGGCCATGGCGCTAAGAGCCACGTGCCAACTGCAGTCCTAGTCTCTGGCCTGTTTGACCTGGAAACATGCCTGCTGGGTGCACAGGTGCCCAGAATGCTGGCAGGTGCAGGATAGGAGGAAGGGGATCGCTGTGTGACCGAGCCCTGTGGAGGGGCTTCCTCTCTCTTGGGTATGTGCACACGGTCTATCATGAATTAAAAACAACAAAAAAAAAACAAAACATTTTTGTCTTCACCTAGTCACCACCTCTTTTCCTCGTCCCTAGAGGTAACAAGCAGCACCCTAACTCTGAAAATGTATCATCACCCTGGACTTTGTCCTTTCACAGCACGTGTACGCATCTAGAAACAGGAGATCGTAAAAAAAAAAAAACAAAACATTTTTGTCTTCCCTAGTCACCACCTCTTTTCCTCGTCCCTAGAGGTAACAAGCAGCACCCTAACTCTGAAAATGTATCATCACCCTGGACTTTGTCCTTTCACAGCACGTGTACGCATCTAGAAACAGGAGATCGTATGTGTGTGCGTGTTCCAGGACATCAGTTACGTAATGCGATCCCCTAATAACCCGATCAGGGAGAATCTCTGTTTAGAGATTGGTCTCACGAGGTGTAATAACTTGCCCGGGCATCCGGCTAAGTAACAGCAGTAAAACCTAAGCTCAAGGCTGATTTCTAAGTCAACACCACTGCATTCCGTATATTCCAGTGGACACGGCATTGACCTCACCTCACCTTATTTACTTCTTTATTTTATTTCTTCATTCATTTATCTTAATTTGACCAGAGAAAGACACACACACACACAGAGAAGGAAAGTCAGAAAGCAAGTCACCAGGTCCAGGACTCGAACTGTGGTTGGCCATGTGGCAGTGTTCAGCACCTTATCCACCATGGCACCCGCTGGTCCCTGCTTTTTTTTTTTTTTTTTTAAATAATTATTTTGGGACCAGCTGTTGGTGTAATGGCTATGTCACTGGACTCCCACTATTCCTTCTCCACCATTCTAGAGAATTTGGGATTTGGGGCACACACACACACACACACACATACACACACACAACCCTGGCATGCAACTCCTCATTTTCCTAGAGGATGTTTGAGCTTGCCAGAGAGACAGAGAGACAGAGAAAAGGAGAGAAGCGCCTCTCACAGGGAATGGTCACACCGCCATCCCTTTCCCTCCGTATCGCCTTTCTTTCCGGATTTGGGGCACACATACACACACACCCAGTGTGTTTCTTTTCCTTTCAAGAATTATTTTAGTTAACTTTATTTATTGTTGTTATTATTATTATTTGTTTTAATTTAACCAGAGGAAGACAGAGAAAGACAAAGTGAGAAAGAAAGCCAGCAGGTCCGAGACTTGAACTGTGGTCAGCCATGTGGGCATCCACCAAGTATGTTTCTCAAGGCACCAGGTCTGGGACTCAAACGGTGTGGCTGGCCATGCAAGATTTAGCTGCCTCACCACCAGGCCACAGAGATGGCCTGATTCCTAATATCTTAGACTCAATCGAAGCACAAGCCATATTTCCTCAAAAAGACGCCTTCTTCCTTCATCCCTACCAGTCTCGATAGATGAGGAAATTGCCAGAAACTCACTTCAAGAGAGGGAAGGGTAGGGTTTTGCTCAATTTCATTGTAAGTTTGGAGCAACTTTTAATTGTTTAAATGTCAGCTTTTACTGGAAAGGATGAAACATGCAACTTTCAGACTCCAAGAGGTTGGTTGTGTGTAAGGGGGGGGGTGTGGGGGGGAAGGGACGTAACAGAAAAAGGGAACCTCAGAAAATCAGCCCCCAGAACCAAGATATCCTTCCTCTTTGCAGCCACATCGGGGTTGAGCTGGGGTTTGGGATCCACTGGAAGCGTAAGGATGAACAGATCCCAGAAGCCATGGAGGCGTGAAGGGTATTTCGGACAGGACTCTCGAACACCTACAAGCGTGCAAACGGTGTGTGGATGCACCGAGGTGGGGGGAGAAAGGGGACCCACAGAGGGTGGAACTTGGTCACTGCTGTGGATGCTGATAAGGAGACAAGGAACTGGACCAGCAGATGGCGTGGAGGTTCGGGTGGCTGGATTCCACATGGCCAACTGCGGGGCTCCAATTCCCAGACTGTTGGCTTGAAAGACACGAGGTGTGGGGCTGCCGAGCAGTGCGGTGACTAAGGCACTGGACTCCCACGATGGCTGACCGGTTTGCCTTGGACCTAGCAGCTTGCTTTCTCACTTTCCCTCTTTGTCTATCTCTGGTCAAATTAAAAATTAAGTAAATAAATACAATTAGGGACCAGCAGTTGGTGTAATGGCTATGTTGCTGGACTCCCATGTAGCCGACCGCGGTTGGAGTCCCAGACCCAGAGGCTTAAACTCATGCCAGGCGTGTGTGCCCAGGATCCCGAGAATGGAGAGGGGATTGCAAGGTGGCCAACCCCCTGGGGGGTGATTTCTTTCACTTCCCTTCTGTCTCTGGCAAGCACACATGCCCTATAGTGAAACTATCACTTGGCCATGCATTTGTCTGGAAAAGGAGCTCCCTAAGTCCCATTAAAGGAAACTGGGTCTGCAGGTCCAACAGGTGGGGTGGCAAGGGTGCTGGACTTCCAAATGGCCAACCACGGTTTAAGTCCTGAACCTGGTAGCTTCCTTTCTCACTTCCCCTCTCTCACTGATCAAGCTGGAAAATAATATTAAAATAATTCTCAAAAAAAAAAAAAAGTTAACTGGGTATAGTCTTCAAGTTCCCATTCTACACATACAAGGCTTGTCACTCAGCAAGTGCTCAGGAAATGTTCATCAGCCTGGGTCTGCCCGGACAGTAACGAGAAGCGACAAGTTAAGACAAAAAGATTTTATTCAAAAAACGCCAAGTATAAAAAAAAAAAAAAAATAAGATCTCTTTTATTCCCCTGTACAGTATTTCACTCAGATAAAACCAGCAGGCTACATGCTGCTCAAAACACAGCCCCAGAGAGGATCCGGAAGGCACACCATCCAGAACTGCTTTTTCTTATCTCTACCCTATGTACACGAGTCAGCAATGCCATCCCCCACCACCACGGAGCCCGACCCACTGGGGTAAGTGGGTGCGGAGCCCCGCGGAGTCAGGGAGCTGTGGCAGCTGTCCGGCCTGAGTCCCATCACCCCACAAACAGAGCAAGCGTTGCAGCCCTCCCCGAAAGGTCCCCAAGTCAGAGGAGGAAAGGAAGGAAGAAAATGAGGGCAGCAGCTGTGGAAGCTTGGAGCAGGAAGGGAACCAAATAAATAAATAAATAAATACATAACATTGACCTCCAGGTTAGAATGCTCATCTTTCAAAACCAGAAAAAAAAAAAAGAGAGAGAGAGAGAAACAGGTAAAATAACTTAAAGGCAACACTTTTTTTTAAAAATTAGATCAACTACAATCCTTTTGTAGACTACCATGCCGACTGTACACACATTTACAGCTTTTCCGTTGATTTGCATTGTTTGTGCATTTTTTGTGTGTGAGGTCTTGGCTTGGAAACAGTTAAGTAAAAACTAAAGAGGAAGACCAGTTCGCTCCGAGTTTTACTAAGAGAGGCAGGAAAAGGGCAGGTGGCTCAGCGTTTGGCCCTGTAGCCTCTTCCATGGCACCTTTCATGTAAAGGAGAGGGGAGGGGGAGAAAAACAGGGAACCAAACCCAGGCAGATTTTTGGAGAAGCAGCAGGAAAGAGGCAAGTTCAAGTATTTCTCCCAGCACAGCCGGAGTCCCCACAGAAGGCACTCAGAAGAGTCGGAAGAGGTGACAGGAACTTAAAATGGTGCTAGTCCTATCCCATCCCAACCTGTTCCCCCCCCTCCCCGACCCATCGCGGCATTCAGCAGAGCTCAGGACGAAGGGGACAGTTCCATGGTGGGCTCCGACCCACCCCCACCCCCCGCCCCCCAGGGAATTTTCAGAGCCCAGCCAACGCCCGGACATCTACGGGAAGGAGAGAGCATCTACGGGAGGGGTTGAGGCCTAGGACGCCTGGAGCGGAGTCTCTTCCCCCCTTGGGAAGCAGCCTCCAGGCCCTGGGGTCTGGAATGAGTTGTAAATGTTGTTCCTGTATCAAGCACTGTCCTGCTTGGCGGGAAGTGTTCTCTGGTTCTCGGAGACAGAGGCTTCCCCTCCCTGGGGCATCTGACAGGGAGGGAAGGACCTGCCCTGCCCGAAAGGCTGCTATTTGCTGGGTCCTGGAGACAGGCTGTGCAGGTGGATCTCAGCAGTTTCCTGGGGTAGGAGGACGTCTTGCATCCACGGATGGTTCTGGATTTCTTCGAAGGACGGCCTATCAGATGGTCTCAGGGCCAAGCACCATCTAATGAGATGCTGACACTCTGCAGAAAGCAAAACAGACAGAGGTTATGAATGACTCAACGTGGTTTTATAATGCAAACAGCTTTGCAATTTGCTTCCCAGAGGCCTGCGAGTCTGGGGGTCTCAAGGCCTGCAGGCACTTCCCAGAACACTGCCAGGTGCTCTTCAGTAGGAAGGGGTGAACTATATCTGGATCTTCCACTCCGCGTTCAGCTAAAAAATGGCTTTCCCCTCTTAAACCTGTGGTTTTCAAACTTCAATAGCTGGGGCCTTTCCCACGACACCCACTCACCAGAAATAGGAAAGATGATGACAAGGGATTCTGGTGAGACGCCGCTGAGCGCAAGGAGGTGATTCAATCGCTCACAGACTTACAAACACGAACACGCCCACAGTGAGGTCACTGAAACCGCAATATTTAGAGCTACCGCCTTAAGGGCGAGAGCTACGAGACCTCAACTTGTCATTCCCTGGCAAAGCCACCAGGAGCTGCGGGATCAGGTCTCTGTTGGTACCAAGAAATCTTCCCGAGGAACCAGATTCTTCTCTTAATATGTTCACACATGTGCTCTACATTCATCCTCTGGCCTCCCCAAAGCAAGATCACACGGATTCTGCTAGCCAGGCATCATGGCATGGCCCGGGAAACGAACTTCTCCGGAATTTGAACCCTGGTCCTGGGGAACCCACAGCCCTGTGATTCCTCTTTTTCCCTGAACAAGGGGCTACCAAGAAAAATACCTGAAGAGACCCTCTGCCTGAAGAAAACCTGGCCCCGGATGATCTCCTCGTCGTGCTCGAAAGGGATATCTCCGCACACCATGTCGTAGAGCAGGATCCCCAGGGACCACACGGCCGCCGACCTGCCGTGGTAGCGATGGTAGCGGATCCACTCTGGAGGGCTGTACACTCGGGTCCCTGGGAGCCAGGGGAATAGAAGGGAAAACACGCTTCTAGCAAAAATAAACACAGAGCCTCCGGGTGGGAGCGCTCCTTTTCAAACACTCCACCTGCCCCCTCTCTGGAGTTGGGTGCGCACCCCATTTCCCA
>NW_006159716.1:7926021-7928266 GCF_000334495.1 Tupaia belangeri chinensis
GAGCGGTTTACGGGCTCTCTCTAACCCATGGCATTACCCACCTTTCTACCAGGCCAAACCCTAAACTGAAATTCCTGACCAAGTGCTTGAGACAAACAGGGCAGCCGCTGACCCCAAACCTGAGGCCCATGGGCGGTGCCACCCAGAAAGGAGGTACCTTCCAGGGATGAGCAGCTTTGCCTGGAAGGAGCCCAGGGGAGGCACAATGGAGGCAAGGGCCCTTGCACCACCTCCGAAGTGAGGGTGCCCTTTGGGAGGCCTCCCTTCCCACCCGCCAAGAGCAGAGGCAGACACCGGCCGCCTTTCCTCCACAGACTGGAAAAGTAGACAGAGCTGACGGGCTGCTTGCAGACCACGTGATTCCTGTTTACAAACTTTGGGTAGTAAAAAAAAAAAAAGGGGGTCATCCCGCTGGTGCTCACCAGGGGGCAGCAAAGACTTGAAGGAAAAAACATGGGAGGACCCGGCCAGCCATTAACTGTTAAATACAAAAAATGCAGCCCAACCCAGCGTCCTCCAAGGGCAAACAAACACAAACCACAAGCCCGAGTCACAAGTTTTGAAAGGCTGTCGTTTGTTAGGGTAAGCCGCTCAGGGATGACCCACCCTCCTTCGCTTTGATCTCCCGGCTCTCCATTCCTCCTTTTCTGAAAGAACCCACTCCAAGCCCCTCCCTAAGATAGGTTTTCATCCTCTCCGGGGAGACACCCAACTAATTTTCAAACCAGCAACAGATCTTATTTCACAACATTCATTTCAAACTCCCTTCACCCCACGACTGTGCTGTTCCTTAACCCTCCCTAGATCAAAGGGGAGGAAAAAAAAAAACTGCCGCTCTAGAAACTACCTTACAGACAACTAACTCCTTTATAAAACAAAAATTACAAAACCAGCATCAATTTTCATCCTTTCCCACCCCGCCCCCCGTTACTGGCGGGGAAACTGGGTCAGACTTTAGAAATCTGAGCTTCGGCTGGTTGCCTACAACCTCTTATTCATCGGGAAAGCTTGGAACACACTGAATTCCACTTAAAAACAAAATCATGCCAGAAACATTACAGGTTCAGCTGGCTAGAAATCCCCGGCTTCGCTACGCTGGGAAACTCTCCTTCACCCCACCCCTGACAGCATCGAGCCAGGCGGCCCAATGACCTTTACAAAGGGCGGAAGCCGGAGGCTGGCCGCGGCCTCCAAGGCGGCCGACCGAGTCACCTGGGCTGCTCCCTCCCTCCCTCCCAGGCCTGCTACTCACCATCGAAGTCCGTGTAGACCGTGTCCTTGAGCAGCGCCCCCGACCCGAAGTCGATGAGCTTGAGCTCGCCGCGATTGAGGTCGATGAGGATGTTCTCGTCCTTGATGTCGCGGTGGAGCACCCCGCAGTTGTGACAGTGCCGCACGGCCTCCAGCACCTGCCAGAAGAAGCTGCGGGCCAGCTCCTCCTGCAGAGCCCCCCTTTCCGTGATAAAGTCGAAGAGGTCTTGCACCGGCTCGGGCCTCTCCAAGATCAGGACGAAACTGTCGGGCCTCTCGAACCAGTCCAGGAGCCTAATGACGCCGGAGAAGCCCGAGCTCACCTTCTTCAGTAGGACCACTTCCATGGGCACTCGGGTGCCATTGGGCTACAGGGGAGAAGGGGCTGCGTTAGGGCGGGAGTCGGGGCGCGCCTCACCCCACACACCCATGCCGGGGGTCGCTCCTTCCAGGGTACTTACCAGCTCCCCCCAGTCTGAAATCCGATCTTTCTCCACGTGTTTGATGGCCACCTGAAAGCCCGGAGTCTCGGTTAGGTCCCCTCGCCGGGGCCAAAACACACCCGTGCGCCCCCCGCCCGACGCGCCCTCCCCACGGCGGGGCGCCCACTCACCGGCAAGTTGTCGGCGACACGGATGCCTGAGGAGACGGGGCCGCAGGCCCGTCCCCGCCGCTGCCCAGTAGCGGGCCCACCTGGTACTGCGACTCCAGGGGCTCCTTCTCCTTGCCTAGAAAAGGGAGAGGCACGGGGGACTCAGTGCCGGCCCGCGAGCCCCCAGCTCCCCTCTCCGGGGGTCCCGCCGTCGACCCGCACCCACCGGCCAGGGGGAGGGGAGGGCGCTCACCGGGCGCCAGCTTGGTGGCGTGCAGGTCGTTGCAGGGCGCGGCGCGCAGGTGGGCAAGCGAGTTGATTTTGGACAAGAGCATCCCAATCTCCAGGGTGTCGGCGCAGGGACGGTGCCTGGAGGACCTGCGGCAGGAGCTGGAGCTAGCG
>NW_006159716.1:7931385-7939679 GCF_000334495.1 Tupaia belangeri chinensis
AGGCGGGAGCCGGGTGGCGGGGGGCGAGGGAGGAAGGATGGGGAGGGGCGTATCGATTCAAACCCAAACAATAACAAAGCCATCAAAGGCCGCCCGAGGCCGGAACCGCGGCTCTCGGTTTCGCGGAGGTTTTTGGGTCAAGGGCTCGAGCTGGAGCATAACAAGTTGCGCGGAGACGACGGGCGTTGCTGTGTCGGGCTGGGAGGCGGGCGCGCCGGGGCGAGAGGGGCTGTGTGTGGGGATGCGACGAGGGTGGTCTTGCTGTGTGACTCAGACCCGAGACCTCCGAGGCTGCCGGGGCGGGTTGACGACACGCTGCGGGCTGGGCTGGGTCCCGGGGCGTTGCGTGGTGGGGGGCGCAGGCTCTGCAAGGCGTGAGTCACGGAGGGCGTGGGGGAGTCGCCGACTCGGAGCAGGAGCGGGGAGAACTCCGCTTCTCGGCGAGAGGGGTACAGACCTCGGGGGTTGCAGCCGGTGAAAAGGTCAGCCCCCGGATTCCCGTTTTAGAAATGCAAAAAGGTCCCGGTGAATTCTGCTTCCTAACGAGTGATGTGTGTCAAAGTGCCCTGCAAAGAGGAAATCACGAAACAAATGTTAGTATTATGATGCCAGATGCTGCCTCAGCCCCTTCTGTTGCAGGCGGGAGAGGGAGGAAAATTCCTCATCTCAGAGGAGGGTGGGAGGGCGCGCTGGGTTTAATCACGAGCGTTCACGTTGGAGTCACCTTTTCATCAGCCTGTTATTAGCAGTCAGGCAATACCAGCAATTATTGGCCGACCCCAGTCTTGTCTCAGAGGAAATCTTCCCCCTCCCTGGATGCCTCCCCCCGTGGAAATAACCCAGAAAACTGACCGATTTCACTTTCATCCTTTGTCCTTTTAAACTTCATGTAGAGTTGATAACGACGTGTGAAATGAGTAAATTAAAATTCTATGTAATCCATAAATTGAATTGTCATTGCCTAAGCAGTTGAAAGCTAGCTCCGTCTCATTTTAATTCTTCCAAGCTCCTGCCACTTAAAGGAAAAATGAAGATCGTCTAGCCGTGGTCATGAGTGGATTTAAATGTTTCCTTTGAAAGTTTTTACTGTGCTTTTCTAAAGAGGCTCAGATACCCCACAATTTTTATGAATTTATCTTATATTACAGATTTTCCTTTTGTTTGTATACTGTGGCCTAACTCATTCATTTTTGATGACTAGGGGGAAACCCAGGGGAACAAGAATTATTCCCTTTTCTGCAGATCGGAAAATGAAACATAAGTAGGGTGACACAGGGTCATACAGCAGCTAAGGGAGATGTGATCACCCAAAATCAACTCCCAAGTACTGAAAGCTTTCTGCTTATCAGAATCTTAAACTGTCCCTGGCACTAAGATGCCATCAGTAAAGATATGTAACTCCCACCTTCTTACCCTCTGGCCTCCCTTTTTTTTTTAAATTATTTTTTTATTCATTCATGTATTTTCATTTGACCAGAGAGAGAGTGACACAGGGGGGTGGTGAGAAAGTAAGCCACCAGGTCTGGGCCTCGAACCTTGTTTGGCCATGTGGGAGTGTCCAACACTTTAACCACCACGCCACTTGCTGACCCCCTGGCCTCCCTTTCTTTACTCAGGCCCCCTTGTTCCCCCTCACCTAGCACTTCCCAAGCTTTCTGCCTTTGCAGAGGCTGTCAACGTGTCCTCTTTTCCACTTTTCCACTTTTATTCAAAGCCTTTCAGAACCAATTACCGTTCCATCACAGATTGCTGAACCTGAACGGGACTCCAAGCATTCACACACTGTCCAGTCCACTCATCTGACAACTGTGTGGGTTTTAGAAATAGTTTTGTTTGGGACCAGCAGTTAGCATAACGACTATGTCGCTGGACTCCCACGTAGCTGACCCCGGTTCAAATCCCCACCTGATGGCTTAAACTCATGCTGGGCCTGTGTGCGTAAGACCCTGAGAGGAGAAAGGAGGAGACCCTGAGAGGAGAAAGGAGGAGAAGGGATTGCAGGGTGGCTATCCCCCTTGAGGGGTGATTTGTATCTCTTTCTGGCAAGCACATGTGCCCTATAGCAAAAACCTCTCCAAAAAAAAAATAATAATAATAATTTTGTTCATTAACTTTAAAATTATTTATACATTGTCTTCTATTCTTTGAATGCATACTTTATCCAGTGTGTGTGTGTATGTGTGTTTTGGGCATGCATGTGTATGCACCAGTGAGTTTTTCAAACCCCTGGGTCTGGGACTCCCCTGGCACAGTCAGCTATGTGGGATCCAACCACCTTAACCTCCACGCCACCAGCTGACTCCCAACCTTTGTTGATAAAGGAGATCATACTGAGTCCCTTTAAAAAAGGCCATGATTGGGATCGGCAGTTGGCGTAATGGCTATGTCGCTGGACTCCCATGTAGTCGGCCACAGTTCTAGTCCCAGACCCGGTGGCT
This sequence comes from Tupaia belangeri chinensis, assembly GCF_000334495.1. NCBI lineage: Eukaryota > Metazoa > Chordata > Mammalia > Scandentia > Tupaiidae > Tupaia > Tupaia belangeri. The sequence goes on from NW_006159716.1 coordinate 7,933,824, forward strand.
TAAATTCACGCCTAGCGCGTGTGTGTGCATGCACATGATCCCAAGAGGAGAATGGAGAAGGGATTGCAGCGTGGCCATCCCTCTGGGGGAGTGATTTCTCGCTTTCTGTCTGTTTCTCTGTGTCTTTGTGGCGCAGGCATGCACCCTATAGCAAAAAACTCCCCCCCCCCAAAAAAAAAGGCCATGATTGGGGCTGGTAGGTGGCATGGTGGTTAAAGATGCTGGATTCCCACTTGGCCAACTGCAATATGAGTCCCAGACCTGGCAACATGCTTCTCGCTATCCCTTTTTCTCTCTTTCTGTCTCTGGTCAAATTTAAAAATAATAAGAAGTGGGGAACCAGCAGTTAGCGTAATGGCTGTGTCGCTGGACTCCCACGTAGTCGACCGCGGTTTGCGTCCCGGACCGGTGGCTTAAAACTCACGCCGGGCGCGTGTGCGTGCGTGCCCAAGATCCCGAGAGGAGAATGGAGGAGAAGGGATTGCGGCGTGACCATCCCCTCTGGGGGGTGATTTCTCGCTTTCTATCTCTCTGTCTCTCTCTGTCTGTCTGGCGAGCGCACGTGCCCTATAGTGAAAAACCTCTCCAAAAAAAAATAATAATAATAAGTGGAATTAAATAAATAAATACTTCTTAAAAAAAAAAAAGGCCATGATTAAAATAAACCTATACCAAGTTTAAGTGAATAAAGAAGGCCTAGGCAAACTAAAGGAAAAGGAGTAAGGGCTTTAAACTGAGTTAGCCTGGTTTCAAATCTGAGATTTGGTTCCTCCTACTTACATGGCACTGGTCAAGTTACTTAACCTTTCTAACTTTGAGGCTGAATACAGATAGTACCTCCACAGGGCTGTCTAAAGGTACAAATAGAAGTCTGTTTGTAGAACATAGAGCCTAGCATGGAGTAAACCTTTAATAAATATTAGCTATGGGGCTGGCAGGTGGTGAAGTGGTTAAGGACACTGGACACTGAACATGGCCAACTATGGTTCAAGTCCTGGACCCAGAGGCTTGCTTTCTCCCTTTCCCTCTCTCACTTGTTCTCACCCTGTCCCTCTCTGGTCAATTTAAAATAAGTAAGTAAATAAATAAAGTTAAATAAAATAATTCTTTAAAATAATAAGTAAATATTAACTATGAGGATTATAATTATGGCAATGATGATGAGAAAAAAGATTTTTTTGGAATAGTCACACCTTAAAGTTTCCAAAGATGAAGTATTGGAAAAATAGTTGGATTTTAACCATTTGGGGAGGGAATGTGATTCAAAACAGTTGTATACCTTAAATCAACTTTTTTCACTTTTTCTATAAATTTATAGGGTTAAATATTTAATTAGAAGAAGTAATGAACAATATATCTCCTTTATATGATGGGTGCTTCACAGTTAAAAGTTACAAAACATGGACCTTGCTTGGCAAAGAGCTTTTATTTACTTACAATGACTTATAAAGATAATCATTAAACATTCAGGTGTGGTTTCTGTTTTTTTTTTTTTTTTTTTTTTTTTTTTTTTTGACAGAGAGAGATTTTTACTATTGAGTGTATGTGCTTACTGGAGAAACAAAGACAGATAGAAAGCTAGAAATCCCCCAACCCTGGGTGAGGGATGACCACGCCACAATCCCTTCTCCTCCTTTCTCCTCTTGGGATTTTGGACATGCACAGACACGTACTTGGTGTGAGTTTTAAGCCATCAGGTCTGGGACTCAAACTATGGTCGACTATGTGGGAGTACAACAATATAACCATTACACCATCTGCTGGTCCCACATTCAGGTGTGTTTTGCTTTCAAAGTTGCTCTTCAAAGATAGGAAACCTGAAGTATGATATCATTGAAATTTTGTTTTGTTTTTGCCACAAAGCGCAGGCACTTGCCAGAGACTGAGAGGGAAAGTGAGAAATCACCCCCCAGGGGGGATAGCCACGCTGCAATCCCTTCTCCTCCATTCTCCTCTCAAGACTTTGGGCATGCACACACAGGTGCTTGGTATGATTTTCAAACTGCTGGGTCCAGGGTCCAAACTGCAGTTAGCCTTAACCATCATGCCACCTGCTGGCCCCCAAATACAGTTTTAATAATAAAAACAAGCTCCATTTCTGGGACCAGCAGTTGGCATAATGGCTGTGTCACTGGACTCTCTGGACTCCCATGTAGTAGACAGCGGTTCGAGTGAGAAAGCAAGCCCCCCTAATCTGGGACTCGAACTGCAGTCCGCCATGTGGGAGTCCAGTGCTCTTAACCACCAAACCGTCTGCTGGCCCCTACTTCAGAAGTTTAGAAGTAAGTTTGAAAGGAATGCCAATGCACATTTTTGGGGGAAGGGGGATTTCACAACCACATTTTTGGGACTCTATTCATGTTTTACATTTTGTTTTGGGAAGGTCACAATTGTATTTCTCAATTCACTTAGGAAACTCGGACTGTGTAACTTTTTCTCTGTAAGCTATTTGCAGTTCATCAGGTTGAAATACTTTGAGCCTGCATTGATCATTTATCTCCTAAAATAAAAAATCACTCCTTTTTTTTTTTTTCTTTTTTTAGATTTTTGTCATAAGGAACATGCACTCACCAGAGAGAGACAGAGAGAGGGAAAGTGAGAAATCACCCTCCCCCAGGGGGGGATGGCCGTGCCACAATTCCTTCTTTATTTTCCCCTTGGCATTTTGGGCATGCACACACGTGCGCCCAGTGTAATCTTCAAGCTGCCCACTCCTGGACTCGAACCAAGAAGTCCACCACGTGGCATCCAGCTCCTTAACCACCATGCCACCTACTCCATTTTTTCAATGCAATTTAACTTTTTTTTTAAGAGTTGTTTTTATTTAACTTTATTTATTTATTTTTATTTGACTAGAGAGTGACAGACGGAGAGAGAGAGAAAGTGAGAGAGCAGGCTGCCAGGTCTGGGACACGAACTGCTGTCAGCCATACAGGAGACCAGCGCCCTCAACCACCGCGCCAAGTGCCGGGCCCCCAAATGCAGTTTAATTTTGAGTCACTATTTTTTATTTAATTCTCTCATTGTTTGGTGAAGTAACAAGGAAGGGAAAATTCGGAGAAAGTTCATCCCCATACGCTCCTTTCTGTACTTTAAAATGGCTCTAATCGGGGTCCATTGCTTTAAGCTCAATGCAGTAGAGGTTAAGCTGCGTGCAGAGGAAACCCATCAGGGTTCAAGCTCCAGCTCTTTGGCTAGAAAAACACGACGGGGAGGGGAGGTGTAAGCAAGTGTGGAGGATCCTGATGGGATACAGAATCGGAGGGAAAAGGATCGCAGCTTAAGGATTTTGGTGTGACCAAGCCCCCTTGGGAGGTGCTTTCTCTCTCTCATACGCGTACACACACTTACCATTCAAAAGGAAATTTCTATTTCCCTCAACACTTGTAAAATTATGTTTTTAATAATTATTTTATTTAACTTTAATTAATTAATTGTCATTTGACCAGAGAGGGACAGAGTGAGAGAGAAAGGAGGAAAGTGAAAAAGCGAGCTGCCAGGTCCAGGACTCAAACCTCAGTCCGCCACATGGGAGTCCAGTGCCCTTCACCATCACGCCACCTGTCGGCCTCAACATTGGTCAAATTACTTAGAAAAATGATCATTTCACATATGTTTTCTTTTGTGTCGAATACAGATGAAAATCCACTGCAGACTGTGGTTCTAATTGTGGTGATGGTGGACGGCCAAGAAATCCAGAGTGTCCCCACTTCAGAATGGTCAGACACTCTAGGTAGTCATGTTAGAGCCGGCTCTTGTCCTTGCTAAGCTGTGACATTTGTTTCAAGTGTATTCATCTCTTTTAGCTAGTTTTCAGTTGCCTCAGCAAGGTCGGAGAAAGGGTTTTTTATTTTACAGGAAAGTATATTTAAATTCATTCCCAATTCATTTGTTTTTGTAAAGGAAATAAAAGTAACCCAGATTTATTTTTGGAATTTTACACTTTCAGTACTGACAATTTGAGTAAAAATAATCAATATTTATTGAAGGAACTGTGCACAAAGATTTTTATAGTTCCTGAGTATTGCTGGATAGGTAAAAATAAAAAGGAGTGGCTTAGCGCATGTCAAGTCTCCAGGAAGCCTGGAGACTGTTATAAAATACCTTAGTACAACACTGGGAAAGTGTATACCCCAGATCAAAAGACCAGGCACATGAAGGAAAATCTCGCACGCCTGTGTGTGTGTGTGTGTGTGTGTGTGTAGAGAAAGTTGGTCATACATCTGGGAGTTGGTGAGGAAATTGTCTGCCATCTTTCAAAAAGTGGAATAGGGCCAGCTGGTGGCATAGTTAAGGCAGCTGGATCCCGTATGCATGGTTCAAGTCCCAGACCTAGCGTCTAGGGAAACTGTGAGCGTGCGTGCCCGAAATGCTGAAAGGACTGAGAAAAGGAGGAGAAGAGGTTGTGGCAAGACTGTTCCCCATGGGAGGTGTATTTTTTCTCTCTCTCTATTTCTACCTCTGTCTCTCTCTGGCAAGCACATGGACCTTCTGGCAAATTTGTTTTTAAAGAATTATTATATTGGGGCCGGCATGGTGGTTAAGGGCATTGGACTCCCACATGGCTGACCGTGGTTCAAGTCCCATACTTGGTGGCTTGCTTTCTCACTTTCGCTCTCTCTCTCTCTCTCTCTTGCTCTGTCCCTCTCTGCTCAAATTAAAAATAAATAAATAAACCAATGAATAAAGTTAAGATAAAATCATTCTTTTTATTTTTATTTTTTCTTAACTTTATTTATCATTATTACTTTTTTTTTTTTTTGGAGAGGTTTTCGCTATAGGGCGCGTGCGCTCGCCAGACAGACAGAGAGAGACAGAGAGACAGAAAGCGAGAAATCACCCCCCAGAGGGGATGGTCACGCCGCAATCCCTTCTCCTCCATTCTCCTCTCAGGATCTTGGGCACACACGCTCACGCGCCCGGCGTGAGTTTTAAGCCACCGGGTCCGGGACGCGAACCACGGTCGACTACGTGGGAATCCAGCGACATAGCCATTACGCTAACTGCTGGTTCCCATTATTATTACTTTCCAATTCGATCTCAGAGAGAGGGAAAGTAAGAAAGCAAGCCACCGGTCCAGGAATTGAACTGCAGTTGGCCAGGTGGGAGTCCAGCATTTTTAACCACCATGCCACATGGCAGCCCCACCCTCTGGCAAATTCAAAAAAAGAAAACAAAAAAAGTGGAATAAAAGTGTAAGATTTCGGAAAAGATGTAAAGTGCACCTAGGTAAAAGAAAATTTACTGATGGGTGTGAATGCCAGATGTGGTGTGTGTGGAGGAGCGGGGCCTGGGGAAGGACATCTGGAGGAGGGATACGGAGGCAGAGCATTGACGGGATGGGGGGTGTGGTGTTATCAGTGGAAGATATTTTGATCAGCTGGACTGGGGAGAAATGTTCACATATTGAAATGTTCACTTTGTAAGCTAAATGTGGTTGAATGTGTATAAAAAAATATAATTTTTTAAAAAAATTTGCTCAAAAGTATTTTGTATAACATCTTGCTAAGCACTACAGAGATGCTAATGAAAACATTACTGTGTATTTTATTTGCCATCAAATACTACACAGCTTATTTTTCTTTTCTTTTTTTAGTTTGCTATAGGGCATCGAAGCTCACGTTCACCCTCACCAGAGAGAGACAGACAGAGAGAAGAGTGAGAAAGTGAGAACGTGTCCCCCGGGGGGATGGTTGCTTTGCAATCCCTTCTTCTCTGTCCTCTTGGGATCTGAAGCATGCACACATATACACCATGTGTGTGTGTTTTTGTTTTGTTTTGTTTTGGGGGAGTCTTTTTTTTTTTTTTTTTTTTTTTTTTTTTTCCTAAGGGGGGCAGGCCTCCCCCAAAAGACAA
>NW_006159716.1:7940068-7945504 GCF_000334495.1 Tupaia belangeri chinensis
GCCCCCTACCAGGATCTTAATGTCATGATTTACCCCAGCCTCACCCAGCTCTGGATGTGAGCACGCACACAGCTGGCACACCTAGTAAGACCCTGGACGTAGACCTAGAACCCAGAACTTTCCCATGTGGGTCAGTCTCACAGAGCATCGTATTTTACCGCTATGCCACCATCAGGCCTTCTGTTTTAAGCACTCTTTATCCTCATATAAATGCTACAACACGGGTGGTTTTACTATCTTTACTGGTTTACAGATAAACAGGAACAGAAAGAAGTCATTTAGCCAAGGCTACAAGCTGAATGGCAGCGCAGTCTCCCACCCACACGTCACTGTGCTTTTGTAAGGAAACCGTGATGCAGCTTTAAGAGATTTAAGATGGTATTCTGTGATTAAGTTCTGATGGTCTCATCCAGAAGGCCAGGGTTCAGAGGTGGCAGGAGAGGTCAGTAAGGTTCCATGGAGGACGCAGGCCTTCGCGTGGGGTTTAAAGGGTGAGTAAGATGTGAGTCGGTAGAAAGCAGAGGGAAAGGGGTGAGTAAAGTCAGGGATTCGAGCGGGGGATGCTTTGCGTTATGTTCTTTGTATTCCCTACGTACAGCGAGTGAATGAAAGTTTCTAAAACAAACAAACATTTGAAAAGTCTCTAAAAATCCATCAAAAGCCAGGACCAAGCGGCTTCAAACTCAGTAGGAACCCTCCTGTTATGACACAAAAAAAAAATGAAAAAGAGGGATAAAAAGGATGATAGACTTCATTTTCGTTTTTGCTGAAGAAGCAAGTAAGAAGTTTCTCTGGACCATCGTCTTAAAGTTTCCAGTTTAGGAACATGAGCTTACATCACGGGTAACACGCAGGGGTTCAAGTTCCCAGTGACAACGCGACAGGTGTTACCGTGATTGGGTGAGACCCACTCAGTGACTGGGGGAACTTCCATTTTCAACATGCACTTCCTCATTCCAACCCTGTTTTAGTTGTCTTTTTAGGTGACGTGGTGCTAAAACACGGACAGCTTGCCCCAGCCGAACTAGAATACTCCAGACTTTAAAAAAAAAAAAAAAATCACTGCGTATGGCCAATGTTATACCGTCGCCCAAGCTTTTCTGAACATCTGAATATAATTTTGCTCCTTCCGGAGGAGCCAGTGAGCTGTGTCATCCCCTTCACAGAAATGGCAGTGTTCTTTTCCCTGGATAGATGAAGCTTGCTTCTGTGTCCAGTGAAGCCGCTTTATTAGAGAGACACCCACTCGTTAGACGAGAAAGTCAGACTTCATCATTGGCAGTCCTCGCACTTACATCTGAAGTCGCTCTTGTGAATGGGGGTTATGTTGGCAAACAGCCAGTCTCCGATTCAGGACTTTAAAATCAACACTGACTATGCTCTTTAGCCAAGACTGTGTACGTGTCCCCAAGTTCAGGCTGTCCTTTCAGACCACTCGAGGCCATGTGACTTCTTGTGGCTTTCCCTGACCACAAGACCATGTGACTTCATGCAGCTTTCCCTGCGTGTTTTCAAACATGCAGCAATTATTTGTACTAGTAATCCGACAATCATATTTTGTTATCTAAGCATTTGCTGTCATCGTAACATTCTGTAAGAGCGCCGAGTGTCTGCCTTGAAAGGAGCCATGATTATCCACCGAAACCTCTCGGGGGATGGCCATGCCGCAATCCCGTCTTCTTCATTTTCCTCTTGGGATTTGGGGTATGCACATACCTGTGCCTGGTGTGATTTGCAAGTCGCTGGGACTTGAACCGCACAGTAGGCCATGTGGGATCCAGTTGCCTTAGCCTCCACGTCACTTGCTGGCCCCAAACCATCAACTCTTTCAATGTAGAGACTTTATTGTACAAAAAATGTTAAGACCATATAGTTCCCTCTGGGAAGTACTGAATAGTCTCTTTAAAAACAGAATTGGGGCCAGTTCATGGCATGGTAGTTAAGGCAGCTCAATCCCACATGGCCAACTGCATGATTCAAATCCTGGACCCAATGTCTTGAAAAACATACCTGGGGACCAGCAGATGGCGTAATGGTTAGGTTGCTGGACTCCCACATGGTTGACTGTGGTTCCAGTACTGGATCAAGCAGCTTCAAACTCATGCTAGGCACTTGTGTGTGCAAACCCAAAATTCCGAGAAGAGAATGGAGGAGAAGGGACTGCAGCGTGGGCATCTCCCCTGGGAGGGCGAGTTCATACTTTCAGTCTCTCTGTCGAGTACACAAGCCCTGTAGCAAAATTCTCTCTCAAACAAAAAGAAAAAAGATGGAGCCAGCAGGTGGCATGGTGGTTAAGGGCAAGGGACTCCCACATGGTTGACCACGGTTTGAGTCCTGGACCTGGTGGTTTGCTTTCTCATTTTCCATCTCTCTCTCTCTCTCTCTGATCAAATTTTAATTACCTAATTAATTAATTAATTTAATTTAATAATTTTTAAAAAAAAGAAAAGAAAAAAGAGAGGACTAGCAGGTGGTGTGGTGGCTAAGGGCTCTGGACTCCCATATGGTCGACTGCGGTTCGAGTCCCAGACTTGGTTGCTTGCTTTCTCACTTTCCCTCTCTCTCTCTCACACACACACACTGTTCCTCTCTGATCAAAATTAATTAATTAATTCTTTAAAAAAAAGAAAAAAGAAAAATATACCTGGCTGGATGCATGTGTATGTGTGCCTAAAATCCTGAAAGGAGGCAGAAATGAAGAAAAAGGATAGTGGAGTGACTATTCCCCAGGGGAACTGCTTTTTCACTTTGTCCTCTCTCTGGTGAGCACACGCACCTTGTGGCAAAAATTTGAAGAAAAGGAAAAAACACAAAACAAAATAGAATTGTATTAAGCCAGCCCAGTCTAGTGGTAGCAAACCTTACTGCAGTGCTGGAAGCCACATGTCCAATCCTGAGTTCAGATCCCCAGGTTGGCTTGAAAACATTCTGGGTACATGTGCGCCTAAGGTCCCGAAGGACTGGGGGAAAGGGATCAAGGCATGACGAGACTCCAAGAAAGGGTGAAGACTACTTCTCTCTCTTTCTCTCCTCTCGCTCATGAAAAAAGTAATTTTTTTTAAACATTTTATTTTTTTAATTATTTATTTAACTTTATTTATTCATTCATTCATTTTTATTTTGACCAGAGAGACACACACAGACAGAGAGAGAAGGTGAGAAAGCAAGCCACCAGGTCCAGGATTTGAACCGTGGTCAGCCATGTGGGAGCATCCAGCACCTTAACCACCACGCCACCTACTGGTCCCTGAAAAAAGTAATTTAAAAAAAATGAACTTTGGTTTAATTTTCCCAGAGGGCACGTGCACTTGCTGGAGAGAAACAGGGAGAGTGAGAGAGCAAAGTGAGCGAGTACCCCCTGTGGGGCATGGTCACACCACAATCCCCTCTCCTCCATTTCTCCTTTTGAGATTCGAGCACACATACATATGTGTTTGGCACGGTTTTCAAGCTACCGGGTCTAGGATTTGAACTGTGCACTCAACCACGTGAGATCTGGCCATCTCAACTACCAGCCACAGTCTGGCCCTAAAATAGTTTGATTTGTTTTAAGACTTATATCAAATCCAAAAGAGGGGCCAGCAGGTGGTATGGAGGTTAGGGCGGCTGGCTCCCACATGACCGACTCCAAGGTTCAAGTCCCAGACTCAGAAGCTTGAGATCACTCCAGGCTCATGTGCGTATGAGCCTAAAATCCAAAGAGGAGGATAGAGGAGAAGGGATTGTGGCATGGCCATCTCCTTGGGAGGTGATTTCTCACTTTCCCTCTTCCTCTCTCCCTCTCCTTGGGATGCACAGATGCCCTATACCAAAACTAAAAATAAATAAATAAATAAACAAGTTAAAATGCATGTAAGATACTGTCAATTTCCTGTGCCTCGATTTTTGCTTCTTCTACTTTTATTATATATTATTGAAAAGAGTGAGAGAGAAAGTGAGAAAGCAAGCCACGAGGCGCAAGACTCGAATTGCAGTTGGCCATGTGGGAGTCCAACGTCTTAACCACCATGCCATCTGCCAGTCCCAAGGTTCTAGCCACTAAGCGTATGGAGTAAGGTTTAGCCTTGGGGTCCTGGGAAGCTACTGACCTTTTTTTACTATAGGGTGCATGTTCACTGGGGTGAGATAGGGAGTTAGAGAGAGAGAGTGAGAAAGCACTCCCTAGGGGGCGATGGCCACACCACAATCCCTTCTCCTCTTGGGTTTTGGGCACGTATATTCCCACTGTGTTGCTCAAGCCGCTGGTCCAGGACTCGCACCTTAGAGTTGGCTACATGGAATCCAGCCATCCCAACCATCACGCCACGAGCCAAACCAGGTATAATCTTTACAGCAGTGGAATAAGGATTTCTTGTGTTTTGCAGTGGTATTGGCCAATTTGGTCAATTAATGCATAAACATTGCTAAAGAGCTACCGTGTGTGCTAAGTAATGTGCTAAGTACCACAGAAATACACAGGCAAAAGACCTGGTCCTGATTCCTGCCTAAGATATTCTATTGGGTCATTGGGAAAGTCATGATGCATTTTTACATAGAAAAACATAGAAATAAAGGGGCCACAGGTGGCATGGTGGTTGTGGTGCTGGACTCCCCCATGGCCGACTGCAGTTTGAATCCTAGATCTGGTGACTTGCTTTCTCACTCTTCTTTATTCCAAAGAATTATTTTTTTAAATTTAGCTTTATTTAGTTATTATTTTAATTTGACCAGAGAGAGACAGAGTAAGTGAGAGAGAGAAAGTGAGAAAGCAAGCCACCAGGTCTGGGACTTAAACCGCTGTTGACAACGTGGGAGGCCAGCACCCTTAAGCACTACACCACCTGTTGGCCCCACTTTCTCACTCTTCTTATCTCTCTCTTGTCTCTCTCTCTCTCTCTGGTCAAATCGAATAATAATAATAATTAATACTATTAAGTAATTCTTTTAAAAAAGCAGAAACAAAAAAATATGTCATGACTTTCCTGACAACCCAATATGTTCTATAAAATATAGAGCAGGGGCCAGCCAGTAACATGGGGGTTAAGGCAGCTGGATGACTGCATGGTTTGAGTCTCAGACTGGTTAGATTGAAAAACATGACAGGTGCATGCGTGTATGTACCCAAAATCCCCAGAGGAGGATGGAGGAGGAGGGATTGTGGCGTGGCCATCCCCCAGGGAGTGCTTTCTCACCCCTCCCCATGCCTGGCCAACACACGCATCCTATAACAAATTTTATTTTATTTTCTCTCTCACTGTCTCTCTTTCTAGCACTCTCGCTCTGTCCCTTTCTGGTCAAACTGAAATAAATAAATAAATAAAGTTAAATTAAAAAAACAAAACAAAACAAAAAAACCTCTCATTTCCAGCAGCCTTTCCTCTTTGCCACCACTATCCAACATTCACTTTTTTTTTTTTTTTTTGACAATTTTAACTTTTTTTTTAAAAATATTTTTTT
>NW_006159716.1:7945656-7950612 GCF_000334495.1 Tupaia belangeri chinensis
ATCCCTTCTCCTCCATTCTCCTCTCGGGATCTTGGGCACGCACGCACACGTGCCCAGCGTGAGTTTTAACCCACCGGGTCCAGGACACGAACCGCGGTCGACTACGTGGGAGTTCAGCGACACAGCCATTACGCTAACTGCTGGTCCCTATTTATTTATTTATTTATTTATTTTTAATTTTTTTCTTTCATTTATTTATTTTTACATCTTTCCACAAACATTTATTTTACATAGCTAAACATTTTAGCTCATACTCCATAATCCTTGATAGTTTACAACTTTCAAAAGTTCAAAATTATTTATTTTTTAATAAGTTTTAAAAAATACAGAAAGAGAAGAGCAAAAATTTAGAACTGAAAGGAAACTTAAATATCTTCTCATCTATCTCCTTATATTTTGTAGATGACCAAAACCGAATCGCAGAGATGGGAAGTGGTTTTGCCGAAGTTCCCATAGCATTTTCAGAGCAAAGACAGAACCCACACGTGATTGCTACCTCAGGCTCTCTCTACTCTCTTAGAGATATAATTAGTCGTAAAAGGTAGTATTTGTCAAGTGGCAAATTAATGGCAGGATAGGCGATGCATGCTTCTTACTGTAATATGTTTATGAGTTCGAGGTCTAAAAGTTTTTCTGGGGAATTTTCAGGTGCAGAGGGACTTTCCCAGTTGTTTCCTCAGCTGCTTCAGCACGAAAACAGAAAATGGCCCGTCTCTGTGCTCTCGTGCACCTGTGCAGCCCCCGTCAGACACGTCACACAGGACACACAGGATACTCATACGTCTAGTTCGGCAGTTCTGAAAGTGTGTGGTCTTCAGGCCAGCCGCACCTGCACCTGGAAACTTGTTAGAAATGCAAATTGGGGGGCCCACTCTAGTCCCAGGGAATCAGAAATTGTGGGGGCGGAGCTCAGTATTTTGTTTTGTTTTGTTTTTTGAAATTTTTTTTAACAAGAATGATTGTACTTAATTTGATTCATTGTCATTATTTTATTTAACTTCATTTATTCTCATTATTATTATTATTTTCCAGTTTGAGCGGAGAGAGACAGAAAAAGAGAGAGGGGAAAGTGAGAAAGCAGCCACCAGGTCTGGAACTGGAACCGTGGTCAGCCATGTGGGAGTCCAGCACCTTTAACCACCATGGCACCTGCCGGCCCCCATTATTTTACCTTTTAATTTAATTAATTTATTTATTTTTGAAATTGACCAGAGAGAAAGAAGGAAAGTGAGAAAATAAGCTGCCAGGTCCAGGACTCAAACCACGGTCAGCCAAGTAAGAGTTTAGCTGCATCAACCACTATGCCACCTGTCAGCCCCCAATTTTTTTTTTAAACAGAGATTTTTGCTATAGGGTGTGTGGCCTCACCAGATAAACAGAGACAGAAAGCAAGAAATCACCCCCAAGGAGAGATGGCCATACTGCAGTCCCTTCTCCTCCATTCTCCTCTTGCGGGTATGGGCATGCACCCACATGCACCCGGTGTGAATTTTAAGCCTGTGGGGTCTGAGACTCAAAACACAGTCAACTACGTGAAGTCCAGCAACATAACTATTATGCCATCTACTGGTCCCCTTATTTTTTAACTTTTTTTCTCTCCACAGGGTCCCGCTGCTGCAATCCACCCCAGCTTCAGCAAGCTCCAGCCCCTGGCACGCTCTGGGGGAGGGCTCCGATGCAAACCCAGAACCTTCCCATAGTGTCAGCCTTGTGGAGTGCGGAGCGCCACCACTGCATGCCCAACCGGCCCAGCGCGAGCTACGTTGTAACACATCCTCCCAGTGACTCTGATGTGCTTTGAGTTTGAGAACGCTTGGCCTAGACAGTGGCTTTCCAGAGCGGTTGTGAATTCCTCACAGCCAGGGCCCACAGCCTCTGCAAGTTTTGCTTCCTTAGCCAGGACCAAGCCTTGAACACAGTGAATGTCGATACGTATTTCTGAAACTAAACTACAGAAGTGAACATGGCATGCAGATAAACAACATCCCATTGCCAATGCGTTTCATGTAATAATTTGTGCCTTTAGGTTTATTTTATGTTATGGACTGAATTGTATCCTCCAAATTTATTTTATTTACTTTTTACTTTTTTTTTTTTATTTTTTTTGGAGAGGTTTTTGCTATAGGGCGCGTGCGCTTGCCAGATAGACAGAGAGAGACAGAGAGATAGAAAGCGAGAAATCACCCCCCAGGGGGGATGGCCATGCCGCAATCCCTTCTCCTCCGTTCTCTCGGGATCTTGGGCATGCACGCACACGCGCCTGGCGTGAGTTTAATCCACCGGGTCTGGGACGGGAACCGCGGTCGACTACATGGGAGTCCAGCGACATAACCATTATGCCAACTGCTGGTCCCATGAATTTCTATTTAAGGAATGCAGACTGTGACATTGTTCTGGCAATTCTAATAAACGAATATATTTTATTAAAACATTTACAAAAATGCTGATTCTGAAACCCAGGAACTCCCATTCAAGCCAATCTTATTTTTAGATGACGCTATAACCATATTTAGATGTTAACCACTGAAGTGCTTAAGAAATTCTTCTTTCATGTCCAATATGAGCTCAAGTTTTGGAGTCAGGTAGAAGTGGGTTTGAATCCTGACTCAGCCACTTAGGAGCCTTATGATGTTAACCTCTGAAGATTCAGTCTCCTCATCTACAATTTGAGGCTAATAATAGCTCCTTCCTACACATAATTCAGTAATTGGCAAGTTCATCACAGGCCTTACCTAGTGGCTTACAGATGGTAATTAACCAAGTTATTCAGATTGGGCTTCTGGAACGTGAGACTACAGTGAACTTTTACTGTAATACTTGAATCAATTCAACAAACATGTAGTACACTATGGTGACTTTTAAAAAGACTATATAAAATGACAGATTAAATGTGATATTGGGAACCAGCAGTTAGCGTAATGGCTATGTCGCTGGACTCCCACGTAGTCGACCGCGGTTCGCGTCCCGGACCCAGTGGCTTCAAACTCACGCTGGGCGCGTGTGCGTGCATGCCCAAGATCCCGAGAGGAGAATGGAGGAGAAGGGATTGCGGCGTGACCATCCCCCCTGGGGGGTGATTTCTCGCTTTCTGTCTCTATGTCTCTCTCTGTCTGTCTGGCGAGCGCACGCGCCCTATAGCAAAAAACCTCTCCAAAAAAAAAAAAAAAAACAGAAACAAAAATGTGATATTTATTGGCAGAGAGCACGAGAACTTGCTGGAGAGAGAAAGCACTCTGCAGTGGGGCAATCTTTTTCCTCTGTCTTCATCCCATCAGGATTTGGGCCATGTATGCACTCACGTCGCATGTTTTTTAAGTCACTGGGCCGGGATTTAAACCACACTTGGGGGGACCAACAGGTGGCATGGTGGTTAAGGCACTGGACACGCCCATATGGCCGACTATGGTTTGAGTCCTGGACCTGGTGGCTTGCTTTCTCACTTTCCCTCTCTCTTACTCTCTGTGTCTCTTTTTGGTCAAATTAAAATAAATGGATGAATAAAGAAAATTAAAACACACACACACACAAACACACATGTGGTCATGTGAGATCTGACTCCCTATGCATGTTGCTAAACCACTCTGCTGTAGAACTGGCCAGAGATTGATTATTTTTCAGAAAGTATTAATGAGTCAAATGGAATAAAATTCATAATGAGAGGGTCCGGCAGGTGGCATGGTGGTTAAAGGCACTGGACTCCATATGGCTGACTGCAGTTCAGGTCTTTGACCTGGTGGCTTGCTTTCTCACTCCTCCCCCATCTGTCTGATCAAACAGGAAAATAATAATAATAATAAATGAAGTTCAATAAAATAATTCTTTATTGAACTTCATTTATTTATTTATATATTTTATTTGACCAGAAAGTGACAGAGTGAGAAAGAGAAAGAGAGGAAAAGTGAGAAAGCAAGCTGCCAGGTCTGAGACAGCAACCATGGTCGGCCTTGTGGGAGTCTAGCACCTTTAACCACCACACCACTTGCAAGCCCCCAATAAAATAATTATATTTTTTTAAAAGTTATGGGACCAGCGGTTGGCATAATGGTTATATCGCTGGACTCCCATGTAGTCGACTGCGGTGCAAGTCCTGGACCTGGTGGCTTAAACTCACGCCGGGCGTGTGTGCGTGCGTGCCCAAAATCCCAAGAGGAGAAGGGATTGTGGCGTGGCCATCCCCCCAGAGGGTGATTTCTATCTCTCTGTCTTTCTGGCGAGTGCACGTGCCCTATAGCAAAAACCTCTCCAAAAAAGAAAGTCATAAGGAGAAATCAGAAATGTAAAGGAACGATGTAACATTCTCTCGGACCCAGCTCTGTGGCCTAGTGGTTAAGAGAATCAGACCCTACATGACCGACACAAAGCGCAAATCCTGGTCTGAGTGACTTGACAAACACACTGGTGTGTGTGTGCGTGTGTGTGTGAGTACCCAAAATCTGAAAAGGAAGGAAAAATGGAGGAGAAAAGATTACAGTGTGACTTCTCTAGCTCCCTCTCCGGCAAGCCCATGTGCTCTCTGGCAATTTAAAAAGAGAAAGAAAAGAACAGAAAGATACAACACCCAAGAGGAGGTGAATTGTCTCAAGTCGATGGGTAACTAAAATGGATAAAGGTGAGGATTGTTGACTTTTGTCTTTGTATCCCAGGGCCCACTATGGCACCTGGCACTTACTACAAGCCCAACGACATTGGGTTGAATGAAAGAATGAGTGGCCTTCTGCAGATAATTATTACAAAGTATACACAGACACGTCAGCCCGAGTATGTGGCTTACGCAGGACCAGTGGCTCTGTAGCATTTTGTCATTGCGCAATTAAAACTTTACTTTTAACCTGGGAATTCCACTTTGGGAATATAAGCTAAGAAAATAATCCTGAAGTGGGAAAAGTGTTATTAAACACACACACACACACACACACACACACACACACAGAGACCAGCAGGGGGGGTGGAGCGTGA
>NW_006159716.1:7951150-7954576 GCF_000334495.1 Tupaia belangeri chinensis
AATCCTTTAAACCCCACGCACACTGCTTACCCCAAAATAAAAAAAAAAATTCTTTAAAAAAAAAAAAAAAGGAGGGGAGCCGACAGGTGGCATGGTGGTTAAGAGAGTACTGGTCTCCCACGTGGCAGACCACCATTCTAGTCCTAAACCTGGTGGCTTGCTGTCTCACTCCCCCCTCCCCCACTTCTCTTACTCTGTGGTTAAATTTAAATAAATAAATAAAGTTAAATACAACAATTCTTTAAAAAAAAAAAACTTCATCATAGTATTATTTGATAGAGAGGAATCTTGGAATGTCCTCAGAGCCTCTCCCACCCACACCTCACATCTCTCCTCTCTTACACTTTGTTCGCAAACTGACCATCCTCGCAGCCCCTTACCTGAGTGGTCCAGAACCCCACATTTCTGACCCTTTGGGATCAGCTTCCTCATTAAAGCTTATTCGTCTTGTGCCTATTTATCTTTGGGACTCTCCTCAGCCAACCAATCTCTCAAATTAATTTCAGCTGAGGTGCTAATGAGCGCTAAAGGCTGGATGGGCGTCCACTCGTGGGTAACAATTGCATCTCATCAGCACCTTACGATGAAGAGTAAGTAACACATTTAGCCACGTGTCAGTGCTCAGGGCTGCTGGGAATGATATTCATTATTTTTTATTTTTACTTTTTTAAATAATTAATTTTTGTTTAACTTCATTTCTTTATTTATTTTAATTTGACCAGAGAGGAACAGAACAAGAGAGAGCGAGAGTGAGAAAGCAAGCCACCAGGTCCAGGACTCGAACCACTGTCGGCCATGTGGGAGTCCAGCGTCCTTAACCACCACGCCATCTGCCAGCTCCTCATTATTTTTTATTTTTAGTTTTTATTTTGCTATAGGGTTTGTGTTCTCACTGGACAGCAGAGAGAGAAAAAAAGTCACACACCCCCCCCAGGGGGGATGGCCACACCACAGTCCCTTCTCCTCCATTCTCCTCTCGGAATTTTGGGTACAGATGCACGCACACTTGACGGGGTTTTCAAGCTGCTGGGTCCAGGACTCAAACTGTGGAGCTAGCCGTGTGGGATCCAGCCACCTTAACAACCGTGCCATCTGCTGGGCCAGCGGAAGATATTTAAAGCAGGGGATTTCTTCGAGCCCCTCAAGTTACACCACGTAGACAGCTGCCAATCCCATGTGATCTGGCCACCCCTCAGCATCTAGTTGTCAGGGGACACTAGAGGAATATTCAGGGGACACTAGAGGAATATTCAGGGGACATTAGAGGAAACAGGTCTATTCCTCTTCTTAACAGAGCTTGGAAGCACTGACCGGGCTATTTATGTAGCTTAAAGGAAAGGGGCATTTGTGCTGGAACCACCCAGACGACACATACTCCCTGTGCTTAGAGAAGACCTTTCTCTACCTCAATCTTTTTAGAGGTTTTTGCTATAGGGGGAGTTGCTCACCAGAAAGAGAGAGACAGAGAGACAGAAAGCGAGAAATGCCCCCCCAAGAGGGAAGGCCACACCTCAATCCCTTCTCCTCCATTTTCCTCTCGGGATCTTGGGCACACACGACACATGCACCCGGCGTGAGTCTAAGCCACCGGGTCCGGGACTCGAACTGCGGATGACTATATGGAAGTCCAGCAACATAGCCATTATACCAACTGCTGGTCCCAATAAAATAATTCTTTTTAAAATTATTTTATTTAACTTTATTTATTATTATCATTATTATTTTTCAGTTTGATCAGAGAGAGACAGAGAGAGGTGAGAAAGCAAGCCACAGGGTCTGAGACTTGAGCCGTGGTCGGCCATGTGGGAGTCCAGCGCCTTTAACCACCATGCCACTTGCCAGGCCCTTTTTTTTTTTTTTTTTTGGAGAGGTTTTTTGCTATAGGGCGCGTGTGCTTGCCAGACAGACAGAGAGAGACAGAGAGACAGAAAGCGAGAAATCACACCCCCAGGGGGGATGGCCATGCCGCAATCCCTTCTCCTCCATTCTCCTCTCAGGATCTTGGGCACGCACGCACACGTGCCCAGCGTGAGTTTTAAGCCACCAGGTCCGGGACTCAAACCGCAGTCGACTACGTGGGAGTCCAGCGACATAGCCATTACGCTAACTGCTGGTCCCCAATAAAGTAATTCTTAAAAAGGAAAGAAAGAAAGCATTACTTAATACCCCTTTGACTTGCTACAAAATAAACTGCAAAACAATACAAAAGTTTTTAGGGACTTGGGACCTTCTGTGGGGACGGCTGAGTGACTAGTGCCTAGACTAACCACAGTGAGTGGGCTGGGACATGCAGGCAGAGTTCTGCTCATATGACCTTCCCAGTGAAAAGAGCCTAAACGCTGAGGTGACTTGATGTGCGCGTGCGCATGAGAGGACATTGGCCATAATGAAAACAAAACAAACCTGCCCTTTTATTTATTTATTTATTTGCTTTTGCTGTGCTGCCCCTGATGTCCCCCGTCACGTCACAATTGCTCTGCCGGAGCCTTCAGAGTAGGGGGGAACCTGCCTTTCACCAGCCGTCAGCTATGCCAACTCAGTCACTGTGCCACGCATGTTACACACGTGGAAAGATCTAACCTCGCACTGAGCGAAACAGGGGCTGTTATCTGCGTTTCACATAAGGAAACAGGCAGAGGTAGGTTAAGGGGGCGCTCTCAGTCAGATTTGAAGCCAAGTCTTACCATGCCCAAGTTCCTGGTTTTAACAGGTACTTAACAGCCTTTTATATTTCAGAAATAAGAATCTTGAGGGGCCGGCAGATGGCGTGGTGGTTAAGGGCGCTGGACTCCCACGTGGCGGACCATGGCATGGGCATACGCTCACCAGAGAGACAGAAAGAGAGAAGTCATCCCCCACCCCCAGGATGGATGGCCATACCACAATACCTTCTCCTCCACTCTCCTCCTGGGATCTTGGGCATGCACACGTACCCAGCCTGAGTTTTAAGCTGCCAAGTCTGGGACTTGAACTGTGGTTGACTATGTGGGAATCCAGCAATGTAACCATTATACCATCCGCTGGTTCCTGTTGGGAAGTTTTCTAATATTACGTTAAAATCTGGTTCCCTGGAGCCAGCAGGTGGCATGGTGGTTGGGGTGCTGGACTCCATGTGGTAGACCACGATTCAAGTCCCAGACCTGGTGGCTTAAAAATCATTTCAGGTGCATGTGCGTGTGTGCCCAAAACCCCAGAAGGAAAAGGAGGAGAAGGGATCATGGCATGGCCATTCCCCCTGGGGCGTGATTTCTCACTTTCCCTCTCACTGTCTCTGTCTATCTCTCTCTGGTGAGCACTTGCACCCTTGGCAGAAACCTTGTAAAAAAATATCTCGATCCCTGTAATGTCCCTTCATTTGTTCTCTCTCTCTCTCTCTCTCTCTCTCTCTTTTTTTTTTTTTTTCTCCTTTTTTTTTTCCCCCTCGAG